>NW_006160006.1:963705-1014007 GCF_000334495.1 Tupaia belangeri chinensis | reverse complement strand
GTGTGTGTGTATGTGTGTATATATATAAAATCATTTCGAAAGTCAACTATGTAGACTCAAAAACTGTATTCTCATTTTTTTTTCCGAAGAGAAAAGTTCTGTTATTGATCAACAAAAGTGAAAAGTGCTCAGGGTGTATGAAGTTGCGTCCTCACACACACCCATACTCAGTGTGCTGATAAAGCGTTCCAGGTGTGTGTACGCCAGCAGCTCCACTCCACTTTTATTGTTTGTCTAAACTGTTTAAGTCTTTTAACGTTTTGAAACAGAAGCAACCTAAGTAACCCGTAATCAAATCTAGGCATCTATGTGGACAAAATTACTTTCTTTTCTTTTTTTTAACATTGCCACATTTTTTTATTATTTTATTATTGTTTACACTGAAACCCTGTATATCTTTATAACATTGAAAATAAATTTCCCTAGCAAAAATAGACTGTATGTCAGTCCAGTCAAAAAAAATTACCATACACATCGTCAACAACAGATAATTATTTGCAAATGACATGACTACATGCATAGAAAACTCAGAAGAAGCCACAAAAAATACTCCTGGATGTGATAAATAAATACAATAAAGTGGCAGGATACAAACTCAACGTATGAAAATGTATAGCATTTCTATACACCAACAATGAACAGACAGGTAGAATTGAAGAAAGCAATCCTGTTTACAATAGCCACAAGAAGTATAAGATACCGAGGAATAAACTAACCAAAAAAGTCAAAGACCTCTACAAGGAAAACTGAAAAACTAAAAAAGGAAATTGAAAATGACACAGAAAATGGAAAGACATCCCATGTTCCTAGATTGGAAGAACTAATATAATCAAAATGAAAATTCTACCCAAATTAATCTACAAATTTAATGCAATCCCAATCAAATTTCCAGAGGTTTTTTTCATATATTTCATAAAAAAACAATTGCAGAATTTGTCTGGAATCATAAAAGATACCCTATCTCCAAAGCAATACTATGCAAAAGGGTGGAACAGGAGGCACCTCACACAGCCCCAACTACTTTTTGACAAAGGGCACCACACAGCCCCAACTACTTTTTGACAAAGGGCACCACACAGTCCAGTGGGGAAAAGAAAATGTCTTCAGCAAATGGTGCTAGAAAAACTGGTTATCTACCTACAGAAAAATAAAACTGGATCCCTATCTCTCATCATTAACAAAAATCAACTTAAAATGAATCAAAGATCTGAATGTAAGCTCTCAAACTATATAATTATTGGTGGAAAACTCTTGGAGACATGGGAGTAGCCAAGACTTCTTAAATAAGATCCTCAAAGCAGAGGCAAAAATAGGCAAGCGGGATTATATCAGGTTTAAAAGCTTCTGCACAGCAAAAGAAACAATAGAGTGAAGAGACAACCCTCAAAATAGGAGAATATATTTGCAAACTCGCCCTCAGACAGGGGAATGGTAACCAAAATACACAGGGAATGCAAGCAGCTTACACAAAAATAAAAAAATCCAATTAAAAGATGGGCAAATGAGCTGAACAGACAACTCTCCAAGGAAGACATATGCATGACCAAAAAGCATGTGAATAAATATTCAACATTGCTTATCATAAGGGAGATGCAAATCAAAACCACAATGAGATACCACCTAACCCCAGTCAGAATGGCTAAGTTTAAAAAAATAAAGAATGATAAGTGCTCACCAAGCTTTGGTGAAAAAAAAATTCTCCTACACAATTGGTGAGAATGTAAATTAGTACAGCCACTGTGGAGAACAATATGGAGATTCCCCAAAGACCTATGGATAGAATTACCAAACAATCCAGCAATTCCACTCCTGGGTATTTACCCAAAGGGCAAGAATAGTTTCAGAAAAACACTTGCACATCCATGTTTATTGCAACATTATTCACAGTTGCTAAGACATGGAATCAACCTCAATGTCCAAGAACAGGTAAACAGATCGAAAAAGTGTGGCACATATACATTGTGGAATACTACTCAGCCCTTAAAAATAATGAGACTCTGGCAGTTGATAGAAAGTGGATGAAAGTGGAAGATTTAATGCTAAGTTAAGCAAACCAGGTTATGAAAGACAGGCATTGTATGTCCGCACATAATGTATAACCAATGTCCAATCCACACTCTGGCAGAAACTGAAAGGCTGGAAGGCATAAAAGCATAGAAAGCAGCTGTGGATACCAGAGGCAGTATAGGAAGAGAGTGGGAAATGAAGAGAGAGAGGGAATCAAGGGGGGAAAAAAATAGAAAATTATCTGCTGATGGCAAAAGCCTTTTGGAGCCTCACCTGCAGCATCTGCAAAATGGGGATCAATATTCTTGTCTAGTCCATCTGGCGAGGTGCCAAATGAAATTATGGGTGTTTAATCATTGCTAAATACATAAGAATGATCTGATTACTGTCCTCAATTGCCTGAAACTACAAAAGAGATTAGTTTTATTTAATAAGATACCTCTTTTAAATGTAAACACGTCATCCAACTAAAACATAATGTTAATCCTCTTTTTTTTTCTTTTTGTGGTAGTTGTACACTATGAAGTCTCTGAGAAATCTAAATTAGCAAATACTGACCCACCACTCCTAGGAGAAATGCCAGGTTAGGTTCCTGTTAGCCTCAGGTCCTTTTGGTCAGCCAGTCAATACATACACTTGGTTTAAAAGTGTTTTTGTTTAAAGATGCCTTATATAATTTATGCATTAATTTTGAATTCATGGCCAGCAGCACCATAACGTATTCATGAATGAAGCCTATCAAATGTATTTTTTCTGTAAGGCACATCATAAACCTTTTACACTAGGAACACTGGACAGCATTTTGGCACGGTACTAGGAGACCATCTTAAATAGCAAGTTACACAGAAATGAAGGGCCAGCTGGTGGTTAAAGCACTGAACTCTCACATGGTCAACTGCAGTTCAAGATTATGTCATGTGTGTCTCTGTGTGTGTGTGTGTGTGTGTGTGTGTGTGTGTGTCCAAACTCCCAGGAGAATGGAGAAGTGATTGCAGTATGACTATTCCTCCTGGGAGGTGATTTTTCACTTTCCCTCTCTTTTCACTGTCTGTCTGTCTCCAGCCAACACACACACCCTATGACAAAAGCAAACAAACAAACCATAAAAACGAGAAAAACATGGCTCTAAACTGGCCGTGAGAAGGAGGCTTGTTTACATTAGAAGAGGTGAAACAAGATGGCAGAGAATTGCCTTGGCCACCTGAGCTAGACTGTGGGCGTCAGGCAAGTCAAATTTTTCACCATTGTGCACATGTCTACCGATGACCACATTTTATTCAGGTGGTTAATTTATAAATACAAAATCTGTGCATAGTGATGATCAATTGATCAATTGTATTCAATGAGCACTTATTATTACAGGCACCAACATTATAATAATGAACAGAAATAGACAAAAAGAATCACACAGAATATGCATTTAAGGGAGGAGGAAAGATAATAAACACAATAATTGTCCTAGAAAAACAAAGTAATGTAAGGAGAATAAAGCTTTAAATTGGGTGGTCATAACAGACAATAATGAGAGTGTGATGTTTGAACAACCAAAATTTGAAGGTGGAGAGCGAAAGAGCCTGGAAGATACCTGGGGAGGAGTGTGCCAGGCAGAGGACATAGCCAGAAATAATAATAGCCTGTGCTATTTGTGAACAACTATGAAGAGGCCAGTGGGGCTAGAGCAAATTAAAGGCAGAGAGTCAGGTGATATAGTGTCAGAGAGGACCTGGCGCCAGCTTGTTAGCCATTGTAGGCCATTGAAAGTACATCTGCTCTTAGAGAGAGATGGAGGGCTGTGAGCCTTTGAGCATGGAAATGGCTCATCCGGCTACTGTATTGAGAACAGACTGTAGGGAGTAGGTAAAAATGGAAGCAAAGAGGCCGTTAGGAACCTATTATACAAGAATCCAAGCAAGATTAGGATATAGGCACAAGAGTTGATAAGCAGCAGCCCAGTACTGGATACATTTTAAGGAAGCACTGGTGTGATTTTACAACAGGTAGTATTTTAGTCTGCTATTGTGTGGCCAACAGGAATTCCTGAGACTGGCTATGTTCTACTCACGGACTGGAGGTCCAAGTTCCAGGGGCCGTATCTGGCACATCGTCCTGTTGATGGGTCCTGATCACATCATGAGGGGGCAAGTAGACCAGAGTGGCTGTGTCTGTCAGGGTCTCTTTGTTCTGACCTTATTCCCTCTCCTTATAAACTCACCAGAACTGTCATGGAAGCTCCGATAACCTTAATCCTAATATCTTCTTTAAGGCCTTACCTTTCAAAACTATAATTGAATCAGGTTTTTATCATCTTATTCTCATTACAATTTGTTAATTTTGGGAAGACACAACCATAACAAGCAGAATGTGGGATCAAAGATGACACCTAGGTTTTTTAGCCCATCTAAAAGGAAGAATGGAGATGCCCTGAGCTTCAGTGAGGAAATGTCCGGTGAAGAAGGTTTGGGAAGGACAGACCATTAGGATAGCTTTGGTTTGCTATTTCTGTTGGACCTCACTGTTGAGGAGGTAGCATGATGGAGTCTGGAGTTGAGTGGTAAAATCAGTGCTGGAAATGTCAGTCATCAGCACATAAGTAGAGTCGAGAGTCATGGGACAAGACGAGCTCACTGAGGAAGTGAGTGTAACAGAGGAGAAACAAGGGCCAACAACTGAGCCCCAGGCACTCCAGTACTAAGAGGCAGGGGGAGCTTAGGAGGAAATAGAGAGAGAGACTGAAAGATAACCAGTGAAGTAGGTGTAAAGCCAAGAGTGTGCAGTGTTTAGAAAACCAAGGGAAAAAAGTATTTTCAAGGAGCAGGGAATGAATAACTGAAATGTTTACTCAAAGGTCAAATATTACCAGGTTTAAAAAATGATTATATATTTATCAACATTGAAGTTCCTGTGACCTTAAACAAGAGTGGTTTTGGTCATATGGTTGGGAGCAAAATCTTGTCTGGCATGGCATTAAAAAAAAAAAAGAGAGAGAGGACAAGAATTGGAACTAGTAGGTAGACACAAATATCTTGAAGATTTTTTTTTAAGCCTACATATTTATTTATGTCACAAAAGAAGGACATGGAAACAGATATTTCCACCAGGATCCCCATGCTGTGGTCCATCCCCAGTGTTAGCCAGCCTAAATCGTGGGCATGTCTGTGCACCCAGCATGGCAGGGAGTTCCCAGGACTTGCACCTAAGACCTTATCTATGGGGCCCCTTGAGTTACCACTGCATCACCAGCTGCACTCCTGAGGACTTTTGCTGTAAATTAGAGCAGAGAAATGAGAGGCAGTGAGATCAAAAGATTTTATTTATTTATTTAGGTTTTTGCCAAAATGCTCACCGGAAACTGACAGAAAGAAAATGAGAAATCATCCCTCAGGGGGATGGCCATACCACAATCCCTTCTCCTCCATTCTCCTCCCGGGATTTTGGACATGCATGCATACATACTCAAGCTGCCAGGGCCAGGGCTTGGACTGTAGCTGGCCTTATGGGAATCCAACACCTTAACCACCAGGCCACCTCCTGGCCCCAAAAGATTCATTTAAAAGACTATTTTAAACACTATTGTTTAAAACAGTTTTAGTTTCACAGAAAAATCGAGTAGAAGGTACCAGAAGCACTCACATACCCTCTCTGCCCACTGATGCACAGCCTACCCCAGTATCAAACTCCACTACCAGAGTGGTATAGCCATCACTACTGGGGAACCCACACTGACAGGTCTCTATTGCCCAGAGTCTGTATTTTACTCTGCTCTTGGCGTGCCTTATCTGGGTTTGTACAAATGTGTCATGACATGTATCCACCACTATAGTATTACAGTTTCATAGCCCTAAAAAATCTTCTTTGCTCTGCTGATTAATCTTGTCCTCTGGAAATCACTGATCTTTTCACTGTCTCCATAGTTTTTGACTTCTTGAGAATAGTATATGGTTGGAATCATACAGCCTTTTCAGATTGGTTTCTTTCACTCAATTAATATGCATTTAAAGTTTTATCAGGTATTTTCATGACTTGATCGCTTACGTCTTCTTAGCACTGAATTATAACATTCCTTTATCTGGATGTGTCACAGTTTATTTATCCATTTACAGACTGAAGGACACCTCAGTTGCTCTAAGGGATTTTTTTAGACTACCAATGGGTAGCATGATGGTTAAGGCACTGGACTCCTACATGTCTGGCCATGATTCAAGTCCCAGACCCAACAGCTTGAAAAATCACACTGGGCACATGTATGTGCATGTCCAAAATCCCAGGAGGAGAATGGAGGAGAAGGGACTACAGGGTGGCCACCCCCACTCTCCTGTTTCTCTCTATCTCTCTTTGGTGAACATACACATCTTATAGAAAAAATATAAAAATAAATATTTTTTAAGATATGAGAAAGAGGTACTTTGGTGTTCCAATAGAGAGAACAATATGGGTGACATAGAATGAGGAGAGAACTGCAGGAACAACAGCTTTCAGTAGGTGCTGGATGAGATAAGGTCTTAGAACTAGTGGTCCTTACACAAAGGTGGATAGCCCATCTTCATCAACACCTAGGGAGGGAATTCATGGATACAGATGCTAGTAGCAGGTAGATGAGGTGTGAGAATATAGAAAGGTCTTCTGCTTAGTTTTTCAGTGAAGTATAAGCAATGGTGTCACTGATAATGGTGATGAAGAAACATATGAGGAAGTTTTGAGACGGAGATAAATATATAAACACAGGCTACACTGAGATTCATCTTAAAGTCTAAATTGACGGTAGGATGGAAGTGGTATGTTCAGGATCTTGTTTCTCCTGAGACAGTATTGTAATGGGGCAAAGAAGTTGAGAGCATATGCAAGGAACGATCATAATAATTATAATAGTGTGTTTTAAGTCAAGTGTATAGGATAGTATTAAGGGTTTATTGAAGTCAAGTACTAGAGGGAATGCGATGGAGAAATAAAAGGGAAGGTCAGAGAGCAGGCTGTTTTATAAGGGTAGGGTCCATGCGTCCATGAATGAGATCACGTGGTGAAGTATACAGTAGAAGATATATCCACTGGAGGGAAGGAATTCAAGGGACTAGATGATCAACAGTTAATGAATTACAGATGTATGCAAGGATGCTTCAAAACATTTGTGGAGGGAACCAGCAGTTAGCGTAATGGCTATGTCGCTGGACTCCCACGTAGTCGACCGCGGTTCGTGTCCCGGACCCGGTGGCTTAAGACTCACACCGGGCGCGTGTGCGTGCGTGCCCAAGATCCCGAGAGGAGAATGGAGGAGAAGGGATTGCAGCGTGACCATCCCCCCTGGGAGGTGATTTCTCGCTTTCTGTCTCTATGTCTCTCTCTGTCTGTCTGGCGAGCGCACGCGCCCTACAGTGAAAATCTCTCCCAAAAAAAAAAATTTGTGGAAAGGGCATGTTATGGAAATAATTATGCATAGATTTCAATTTTCTTGCACCAAAACAAACTTACACTTCAATTCCATGTTTCTGCAAACTTTTTGAAGTGCCCCTATATATAGAAATTATGAAGCATAGGAATACAGTTGGAGAACGAGGCAGTGAACCAGGAGCTAAAATCATGGAAAAATAGGGGCACCGCTCTGGGATGAGAAGCTCATAGCAGTGAGGAAGAGTGATGGGAGGTGGCATCATTTGAAGACACAGATTTAAAGCTGGAGTCTGAAGGGAAGAGGAGGAGAACAGACTGAAAGCAAGGGCAAGGAGGAAGAAGGCTCCCCACCTACCTCATCTCCACGTTCAGTTGTGTAAGCAATGAGGTGAAATAAACAGCCACCACTCCTGAGAGCACCACAAAAGCCCTGATCTTGGGAGACGGCCAGGTTTTAGTTCAGGCAAGGTAGTGAAGGCAGAGTTCAGGATACAGGGGATTACTGCGGATGGACCAGCAGCTGGCCAACAGAATTCAGTAGATGACAAGGTGGGAGACGGGGACAGAAAAGACAGACACAGAAGGTAGAGGGGCACGGGTCTGGGGCTTCCCACTGAGACTCACCTGCACAGAAATTGAGACCCACCTGGTAGACAGAAGGCAGGCATAGGTGGACCACCCTGCCTGTGGAGGAGGTAGGGGTGTACCCAAGGCACCCTCTCCATTCTTGCAGATAAAATGTAGGTCTGGGGAGGTGTATATTACATTGAAATGGCTAGAAAACAGGGCAAGGAGGCAGTGCTGGGAGGAGAGGAGTTAGGATGAGAGGGTGGAAGCCCACTCCAGGAACTGCGTGGTGGGGTGTGGTCCCTGGGGAAGTGAGAAGGGAGCCCAGGAGGTGTGAGAGGGATGTGGAGGCACAGTGACAGTGGCACAGATTGTCAGAGTCAAAAGGGACCTTCCTGGACAGTCATGTGCAAGCATTATTGCTCATACCATCTCTAAAAGATTTCTACGTGTGTTTTACATTTCTCTGTTTTCGTTATTACATTTTTGTGAATGTTAGCACTCAGATTTATTCCTTTGAGAGAGACGAGATCGAAAGGAGTTTTGTTACAGCCACATTAAAAACTCCTTCCAGAGGACAAAATCTCTTGGTGAGCTATTATTAAAATTATTTTGAGTGATCTATCACCTGACAGTTGGATTAGGTTCTCCTTTACTTTTGCTGAAAGCAAAGAATTGAGAGCCACCTGAATTGAAAAGGTGCATGTGGGGGCCAGCAGTTAGCCTAATGGCTATGTCGCTGGACTCCCATGAAGCCGACCGCGGTTCAAGTCCTGGACCCAGTGGCTTAAACTCACACCGGGTGCGTGTGCGTATGTGCCCAAGATCCCGAGAGGAGAATGGAAGAGAAGGGATTGCAGCATGGCCATGCCCCCTGGGGGATGATTGCTGGCTTTCTGTCTCTCTGTCTCTGTCTGTCTGGGGAGCGCAAGCGCCCTATAGAAAAAACTTCTCAGAAAAAAAAAAAGAAAAGGTGCATGTGTGTAAATGTTTGTTTGCTTACTTTTTTGTATTATTTATAAGAATCATACCTTTTGAAATGAATTTCCGAGTGGGAAGAATACCAAACAACGTCACCGAAATTTACCAAGTAACCATGAATTGTACCCATTTTTCCCTTTACAGTCATGTTGTTTGGCACCGTATACGCAGATAGAATTGGGAAAAATTTAAATATCATTCATTCCAATACATCCTTGACAACACAATCTTTTCCAATAAGCGACTTTTATTTCATCATTTCCTTTCAATATAAATTTAACTCACTCTCTACATGGGGAAGTGTCTGCCACATAATGTAATTAGTAATGTCAGTTTTCATTGTCAACCCACCAGCCCAATCAGACTCACTTTCTGTCATAAAATATCTGACTTCATTTTTCACTTCAAATAAGTGCACTAATACACATTTCAGAAATATTATTGGAAGTTGAGTAGTAGATTGTGGAATTTGTTCTTTTTTAACATGGACTGCTCGAAGCAGTCAGTTCAAGATTGAACTGATACAAAGCTAATGGTCTGTTTATAATTAGGAAAAACAATAATAATTGCTGCTTTATGCTCTTTTCACTACTTACTATGAAATAATGTAGTATAATTGTATAATTTGTAGCAAACATGTTCTTTATGAAGCAAGAAATATGCAAATCCTGGTGATCTTTTGTTGGGTATATATCTACGCAGAGATTGAATCTGTCTCTCAGGTTTTGAGAATCATGAAATAAAAATTATGCACAAAATTTCAAAAATAATGCCATTAATTTTGTGAGGCATTATTTGTCAAGATTTCCCCATATAGTTAATGAAAGAGAAAGATATATGCCTATAGAAACAAATTGTCACTACAGCTAGGCTATAATTTTATTAATCAGAGCTGGAAAATATTAAGCATTTCTTAAGGAGAAATAAGCTGAGTACTGGCTAACTGGCATAAATATTTCATGATACGATTTAATATAGGTTTTTAACTAACTTACTGAATAACACACACTGAATTTAAAAGAAATCAGGTAAAATTTCATCCACACATTCTCCCATTTCCTAGTCCTCGAAAACATTCCCATTACGTTTAATAGAATCTGTGTCACTAACCTGCACTGTTTTAGCGGTTCCAAGGTGCTTTTCTTCCAGATAATGACACTTCCCAGGCATGAGTATTGAGAATAGCTGAACATAATTGCTTGTGATTAAATTTGTGAAAATAAGGGCCATTTTTAGCATTCAATATTTCTTACCAATTCTCTTTACCGTGCTCCAACATATTCTCCTACAACCGCAAAGCATCTTTGACAATAGCGAGGCCTTGGGAGAGATGAGGTCATTAACAGAATTATCACTCCTCCCGCCTATGATCTCCTCCATGGGGCTAACACATTTCATTCCTATCATCAGCCTTCACCCCCAAGAGAAAAATGTTTGACAGTTAAGAGAGGAAGCCATCTTGTGAGTTCCTAATGCTTTGACTAATATAGATTTGGCTCCTGAAGGCATTTACACCTTAGGAAAGTGTGTCAGACTGAAACTTGGGAGACAGGAATGACTTGGCCTCATAGGGCGGGAAAAGGGCTTTCTGAACGGGGCAGGGCCAAGGGAGAGCAAGAGCCAGCCAGCAATGGATGGAAGTGGAGAATCTGGAAATTAATCTTCCAAAAGCCATCAGTACTGCCCAGACTAAACACTTGTTTCTGGTGCCACAGCTTCACCCCCACTCTCCAGAAGATGGGCTATAAAGTGATTTGTGGGGCCAGCAGATGCAGTGGAGGCAGCTGGATCCCACATGGCGCAGTTCAAGTCCCAGACTGGTGGCTTGAAAAACACGCTGTGTGCATATGCATGCATGCTCAAAATCCCAAGAGGAGAATGAAGGAGAAGGGATTGCAGCGTGGCCATGATTGCTCACTTTCGCTCTTCTCTCTCTGCCTCTTCTCAGTGAGCACACGTTTTACGGCAAACAAAAAAAGGGGGTGGGGGGAATGGGACTCCAAGTCTTTAGGGTGAGGCACCCAAAGATGCACCCCTCTAGCTACCTTGTTGTTCTTTAGGAAGGGAATAGAGGACAAATGAGGGTGATAAAACAAACAAACAAACAAAAACAAAACAGAACAAAACCAAAAAAAACAGGAAGTTGATGGAGAAGAAAAAGCAAAAGGCTGGAATTAGAAGTTCAAAATTAGCATCCAAATTTCTTCTCCCTCCTGTGTGAATTCTAAGAGGTGTAGACCAACTCAGTAACAACTGCAAAGGAAATGAAGCTGGAGTTCATGATAGTCAGGAACTCCACAGGGAAAGGGAATTGTTGCTCGGTTCCTTCAGGTGGTCCCTTGGCCTCTGGCTTCAGGCCTCTTGTTAAAGACGCCAACTCCTGAGGCCTGGGGTGCAGGTCGACCTTCCTTCAGTGCCTCAGAGAGCTTATGCGTGGTTTGATTTTTTTCAACTTGACCAAGCAAACAGACAAGAACCTGTCCTCTCTGTAACGATAGCAGTCAGTGTAATGATGTGCACTTCATTAGAAAACCATCGGTACAACAATAATCATTGGCTGGCCCCTACCAGGACTCCACAGGCTTCCTTATTGCTGTGATGGACACATGGACCCTCTTCGGGGTGGTCTAGCTAAGATGCCAGGTGATGCATAGAGAGCCCTGGTCACCACCAAGGCCCTGACACTCATGGACAGGATGTTTTATCCCCCACTGTGCCACAACTGTGTGCTCCCTTTCCAAAGAGGCCCAGGCCACACAGATTAGCATGGATCTGTCTTTTCCTTTTGAGACAGAAATAGGAAAACATCTTTTCACTTGATTATGAGAAAAGGTTCTAGGGATAGAGAGCCATGGGATAAAGGAGAGGCTATGGAAGCACAGTATGTCTCAACCAAGGAGAAGCTCTAAGAAACTCCAACCATTCACGCTACAGGAAAGGAGGGGAGACCATTTTCACATGACTGCCACAACCAAACCCTGGAAGAATCAGGTAGGTGAACCACTGCCTTGTCCACTACTGTGCTGCTAACTAGTACCTGAGACTGGGTGAGTTATAAAGAATATGGGTTTATGGACTCACGATCTGGGAAGTCTGAAGGCACGAGGCCAGCAACATGACAACACAGCTGACAGAAGCAGAGCGAACGCGAGCATGTACCCAGAAAGCCTTGTCTGTGTTCCATGTGCACCTCTGCCTGCTTTATTTCCTAAATTCCATCATGGGAGCCCCTCCCTAACCACCCAATCATTAATCTCCTCCTCCAAACCTCACATTTCAACCATAATTGAGTCAAGATTTTACTCTTAACCCTGTAACAATGACTCAGCACATGAATGGAGGTCAAAAGACACATTCACATCATAACAACCATGGAGTCCATCAGTCAGTAAGACTTTATCATGTACCGTCACATGCCCATCCAGCCCCTGGAGTGTGTAAGGACCAGGACACTTGGTCTTCGTGTTACTCCAAGCTCATTCTTGGTTCAGCATGATCTCCAGTGAGTCAAATGGCCACTATGCCATAGGACTACCCCCCATTTTTTTCTGACTTGTTCGTGTGAGTCAATGTACCTATTCACACCTGTGGTTAGGACTGATAGGAATGTATCTGTTAGCATGCATCCATGTTTATGACATAGCATGTCAACACATACACATAAGTGCATGGTCGTATATGTACGTGTTTAGGTCTATGTATATGGATCTTTGTATAACTGAGTGTAACTATGTATGTTCTCACGTCAATGGTTGTGAATGAAGTATAGATATGTGTGTGTGTGTGTGTGTGTGTGTGAGTGTCTTCATGGATGTGCCTCCCTATGTGCTGTGAAGTCCTTCAGCCCACCTGATAAACCTGGCATGATACCTACTTACCTCCATCGGCTTATCAAGGTTGCTATTAGAGAGATAATTACATCTGTACCTGAGAACAAAATAGCTCTGTTGCAGTATTTGGTAATCCCTCCCCTGCTGCGTGCACTTAGCTGGCTCCTTCTCACTGCATCCCAATCTAACAAAGCTCTTTATCCTTCACCGGGCAGTTGTGAAGGGAAACCGGGGCTCTCTTATTCACTCTCACTGTGCAGCTGTCTCTCTCCTCACAAGAGATTTTCCTTTCCTGGATCACCTAATTAGCCTCTGAAGAACAGAGGTATCTCACAACTTTTACTCTGCACTTCTCTCTCCAGGACTCTCATGATCAGTCTTGTTCTTTCTCATATGAGACATTCTTATAGACCATGCCTGTGCACACATAATCTTGGATGGTGTGTCTGTATTCTTGAACCAGCCGTGCATGTAGTGTCAGTGGGCCAATGCTTAGAAGTGGCCACCATCTCACTGACAGGGACAACTGATTCTAAGAAAGGAATAAAAGTTTAATTGCATAATGTGCAGCAAGTTGAGCAAGTGAAAAAACGTGTGCCCTGATACGCACTACATTTATCAGCCAGGTTTCATTCAAGTCAGTTGTAGTAAGGCTACCCTAGGGTCTTTGTCATCACTATTTTTGTATTACCCGATGGAAGACATGTTAACTCCCACAGCCTTTTGGGTGGGAGTTTAGAGAAGATTATACTAAGGATTAAAGCCAATAGGTTAGGGAACCAGCAGTTAGCGTAATGGCTATGTTGCTGGACTCCCACGTAGTCGACCGTGGTTCGCATCCCAGATCCAGTGGCTTAAAACTCACACCAGGCGCGTGTGCGTGCGTGCCCAAGATCCCAAGAGGAGAATGGAGGTGAAGGGATTGTGGCATGACCATACCCCCTGGGGGGTGATTTCTCTCTTTCTGTCTCTCTGTCTCTCTCTGTCTGTCCGGTTAGCGCACGTGCCCTATAGCGAAAACCTCTCCCAAAAAAAAGAAGAAGAAGAAGCCAATAGGTTAGAAATGTGTAAGTGGGAGAGCCACCTGGTGGTCCAGTGGTAATACAATGCTCTGCAATGCTAAACCCACAAGGGAAGGTCTCAGTGTGCAACCAGAGGTCTCCCTGAACAGCCAGGTGGGTATGAGTGTAGAATTAGAATGAGAATTTTTGTTCAGAATTTGAATGAGGACTTTGTTCGGAATTCCATGGCAGAAGAAGCTGCAGAGCTAGAGGAAGCTGCAGAGCTAGAGGAGGCTGCTGAGTCTTCATATGTTTTCCAGCCTTGGTTCTGGCAACCTATGGTCATGTGATACTTGAGTTAGCCATGTCCCCTTTCTGTCTCTATTTTATTCTTCTGTGGAATAAGAATGTCAGTTCTGATATTTGGAGAACCTATGGTCATGAAACCATTTCGTCTCTTGAATTTTCTTCTCTCTTATTCAGATGCCTTCTTGCCTCCTCTGTCAGGGCTCCTGGGATTGGGAAAGGAATGGAGAAATCTGACCTTATGGCTCTCACTCCCTCTTCTTTCCCCACTGTGTGGTCTCAAGTAAAACAGATGTGAGTTGTTTTGAACCCTCAGCCTAGTGATAACTCTCCAAGGACCAAAAGGCTGATTCATAGGATGAAGGCAAACAAAGAAAAATCAAATTTGAGAAGTAATTTTTTTTCTACCCTAAGTGTCAGCAATTCATCCGTAGGTGCAAATGCAGTTATCTTTGTGAGAAACTGGGAAGATGCCAGGAGCCCCACTTGATCACCAGGTTACTTAAATTTCCGCTGTTGGAGAGACGTTTCTCTTGATTGTGGCCTCGCTTTTAAAATTACAACGCAAAATGACCAGACTAAGGTGGGAACGTCATCTTTAACCACTGACACTTTCAAATGGATTAGTTTATATTTTATACATATTTTTTGTAATCTCTTGACATAGGCCTACACATAAGAGAGAGACAAAGAGAAGGAAAGAGATACACAAACAAAATGCTAAGAGGGAAAGTGTACAGAAGAGTGCAAAAAGCAGAGATCACCCACCATGCACAATTGCTAGAAATGAACAGCACATTTGTTTCTAAGCTTCTTTGAAGAAAAAAATGTAAATGGAAATTAGGCACTTACACCCTGATTAGGTTAAGATGTTAGTAGCCACAACCTCCAAGAACTCAAAGGTTCTCCAAACAAATGTTTGTCACATACCTATTACAGACCACCTGAACCTGTGGAAGGGTTTGTGAGGGTCCCAGAGGGTGGAGCAAATAGCCTTTGCTCTCAGGTATCGATAGGCTTAGCCATGGAGAAAATATTTAGACACATGGGTGAGTTACACATATTACAAGAGATGTCCCATTGTATGCTAGAGGTCCAAAGTGTTCTGGAAAGGGAGACGCTAGTACCTAGGATGGCCTTCATCTGGTGTCAAGTCAGGTTGGCTGACGAAGCTGGGAGGAGGGCTGTCAAGCTGAGAACATTCCAGAAGTTCTTATGAGAACAACCAGACTGGAGAGAAGTGATTTTTAGCAGGGCCATCCTCTGGTGAGGACTTTTCATGTCTTACCTTAACCAAATAATGGAGAAATATTTTCTGGGCTGATCTTCCTTCTACAGCAGGAGAGCCCTGGGGAGCTAGGAGGACAAGACAGCTCAAACTACATGCAACTTGGTGAGTAATATTTTTAAGCACCTATGATGTGCCAGGAGACAGAGGACATCGTAGGAAGCAGGAGAGATTCTGCCCCATCTGACCACTACCTTACCCTCTGTGAGGAAGTCCTAGTCACCTAGGAGACAATGAGAGTTAGGTCCTCTCCGTAGTGGAAGCCCATAGTGTGTCCAGAGGGTCTACATTCCATATCATGCAGCTTGTCTTGAGAATACACTGGGAAATACTTGAGAAAATACTGCTCTATTTTTTTAAATAAAATAAAATGTGAATATACATATAGGCTTATGTAAAATGACTTCTACAATCATAGGCTTTATAAATTCCAAAAATATCAAAACAGAAACGTAAGCCACTTCTCTTACCTACAGTCAGAACTCAAATAGGGTGTTGTACTACCCTGCAATTGTCTAACTCTTCTCCCACACTATGTATTAGTATTTGAGCAAACACACATGCACACATCAAGTTCTCTACTTTTTATGTAAGTACTCTTGTGGGTTTTTTTCATATACCTGGCTTTGATTATATTATAGACTCTTTAATAGTGGCATGAATGTGTTTTAGTTTTAGTACATCTCTGCTTGTAATCTTGGGAGGCAAAGTGATTTAGTGAAAGAATCCCTGGATTCTAGGCCTGGCTCTCTCATCAACTAGCTACACAACAGCAGACAAGTTGTTTCACCTCTCTTGGCTCCAATAGTCTCACCTACACATGATAGTTGAATAGATCAACTCTAATGATAGTAATAACTACTCATCTATTCCTTGAGCTTCTGCAATATGCCAAGCACTTTACATGTGCTCTCCCCAGTTATTATCAGAACCTTGAAAAGACCCATCTCCATTTTGCAAATAAGGATTCTGATTATCAAAAGGTTAAGTAACTTGCCAAGGTCATACAAATATTAAGAGCTGAAGCAGAATTGCCTGCCTCCGATTTTTTTTTTTTTTGATTTGCTATAGGGCATGTGTGCTCACCAGAGAGAGAGAGAAAGGGAAACAGAGGGAAAGTAACAAAGCATCTCACATGGAATGGCCACCACAATCCCTTCTGTATTCTCCTCTTGAGATTTGGGGCATGCACACACATGCATCAGCATGTGTTTCAAGTCACCAGGTCCAGGATTCAAACCGTGCAGCTGGCCATGTAGGGGATCCAGACACCTTAACCAACACAGGAACAGCTTCCTGGCTGGCACCAAATTCTGGGCTTTTTCCTCTATACCACACAACTGAAAGTCTTCCCTCACCATCCCAATCTCTGTGGTTCCGTACTTTCCAACCTCAGTCTCCTTCCATAGAGAGGAAAGCAAAGGCAATGAGTCAGAGTAAGAAACTTCAGATGTCAAAGGGCAGAAGTAGAATGTCCACAGCTGGAATCAGGTCTCTGGGATCTCGGAAGCAGTTTTCATGTTCCCATATAAATGGGGGGTGATTTCTCGCTTTCTGTCTCTATGTCTCTCTCTGTCTGTCTGGCGAGCGCACGCGCCCTACAGTGAAAATCTCTCAAAACAAACAAACAAAAAATCTCTCAAAAAAATAAAAATAAAAATAAATAAAAATATGGGATTTTACACAAGACAGCCAAGAATTAACAATAAAGGTAGGTAAAACAAAGACTGGGCCAGCTGGTGGCATGGAGATCGAGGCAGCTGGATCCCACAGAGCCGACCGTGGTGTGAGAAACATGCCGGGCACGTGTGCTTGGGTGTCTAAAATCCTAAAATCCTGAGGGAAAAGGGGGAACCAGCAGTTGGTCGCTGGACTCCCATGTAGTTGACCACGGTTCGCATCCCGGACCTGGTGGCTTAAAACTCACGCCGGGCCCGTGTGCGTGCGTGCCCAAGATCCCGAGAGGAGAATGGAGGAGAAGGGAATGCATCGTGACCATCCCCCCTGGGGGGTGATTTCTCGCTTTCTGTCTCTATGTCTGTCTCTGTCTGTCTGGCGAGCGGCACACGCCCTATAGCGAAAACTTCTCCAAAAAAAAAAAAAAAGAATGGAGAAGGAACTACTGCATGGTCATCCCCCTGGGGGGTGACTTCTCATTCCCACCCCCATTTCTCTGAACCAGTGCTCACACCCTATACCAAATTATTTTCTTGAATTAATTTTTTTTTAATTTGCTATAGGGCAATTTTTTTTTTTTTTTTTGATTTGCTATAGGGCATGTGTGCTCACCAGAGAGAGAGAGAAAGGGAAACAGAGGGAAAGTAACAAAGCATCTCACATGGAATGGCCACCACAATCCCTTCTGTATTCTCCTCTTGAGATTTGGGGCATGCACACACATGCATCAGCATGTGTTTCAAGTCACCAGGTCCAGGATTCAAACCGTGCAGCTGGCCATGTAGGGGATCCAGACACCTTAACCAACACAGGAACAGCTTCCTGGCTGGCACCAAATTCTGGGCTTTTTCCTCTATACCACACAACTGAAAGTCTTCCCTCACCATCCCAATCTCTGTGGTTCCGTACTTTCCAACCTCAGTCTCCTTCCATAGAGAGGAAAGCAAAGGCAATGAGTCAGAGTAAGAAACTTCAGATGTCAAAGGGCAGAAGTAGAATGTCCACAGCTGGAATCAGGTCTCTGGGATCTCGGAAGCAGTTTTCATGTTCCCATATAAAAGCTGGAACTTGTTCATCTCCCTTCATGTCTGTCTTTCTGCATTTAGACTGTAAGCCTCACAGGAAGCTCCATCTGGAAGGCCTACACTCATTCTTAGTCCTCCAGATAATCTAAGAGCTGGCTAAAAAGCCCAATCCAACATGTGCGTGCTTTAGGAAGAGATTATAAAAGACTTAAACTCTGACCAACATCTGTAGCTGCAGGTGTGTGCACAAACACATACATACATAATAAACTTGCATGCCCACATGCATTCCCACAGAGGCCTGCAGTAAGAGTTGTAGTTTGAAAGCACCATTGACCTTCTAATTATTTTTCCTATTATGGTGAACATCTTTTCTAAAACAGAAATCAAAACAAATGATTCAATATACGGCAGTCTTCTGGTGTTAGGGCACATGAACAGAACTGTTTGCAATCAAAATTTCCCAGAAAATAAGTACATAAGCAGTCAACCTAATGAGAGGGATTTTTCCTTCTCTGTGACCTTGTCCTCTGCAAAGCTGAGAACCCGGGGAGGTGGACATCCCAAGGGCAACGTTGTCTGTTTCCTAAATCAGTGATGGACCAACACCGTGGGTACTTGGAAGATGCTTGTTCTGGGAAATGAAATTTAGTCTGTGAAGTTATTTTTAGCCTTTTTTTTTTTTTGACAGAGTAATCAATTAGGCTACCGCAGGTTGTTTTTCTCCACTTTGGGCAAGAAGAAAAGTAGTCTTTTCTTAGGAGAAGAGCAGATTTTTAGTATGCTCTCTTGTTTCTCGGGGGCAGTGAGCTACTGGCATTAGAGACTGGGGTGACTCGGCACAAACAAGGGAAAAGAGCAGCAGTGATATTATGGCTACTCTAGATCGGTTGGTAGAGTCAACTGTAAGTGGCTGCAATATCTTTACATAGAGAGAGCCATGGATACAAACTGGAGAGTGAATAGTTTTGGAAGCTAGCTGAGGGGCACAGGGAGACAGTCTGTAGCCTACCTTGGGTTTGGCAAGATGAAACTACATTCAAATGACTCAGGGTCCAGCCTCACTTTTTAACAAGGAAGAGGACACTCTTAAAGTAGTTAGAGATGGGTTTTCATGTTGGTAATAGACCCATCGACAAGCTGTTGAGCACTTGGATGAGCCCAACTCTTTGATACTATAGGAGAGAAAATGAAAAGGAAGTTCAGAGAGTTCTGGACTCCCTTTCAAGGAACAGCTTGGCAAAGTAGAAAGAATGTGGGCTTTTAAGTAAGATAAAATGGAGTTCAAATCCCAGTTCTATCACTTACTAATTATATAAATATTTGCGGTCAAATGATTTTTGACAATGGTGCCAAGACAAGTTAATGAGAAAAGGGCAATTTTTCAACAAAAAGTGTTAGAAAAAGCGGATATCCACTTAGAAAAGAATAAAGTTGTACCATTACCTAAGATTATGTACAAAAGCTGATTCAAAGTGGATCAAAGAGTATGAACTAAATCTATAAAACTTTCAGAAGCAAACCTAAGGGGAGAGCTTGACATTTGATTTGGCAATGATTTCTTAAATATGACACCAAAATCACAAAAGAAAAAGAAAAAGAAACTAAAAATTAAATAAAGTAGACTACATGAAAATGTAAAACTTCTATGCATCAAAGGACTAACTATCAACAGAGTTAAAAAGGCAACCCGTAGATTGAGAAAAGATATATGTGATAAGGGATTAATATCCTCAACATATAAAGAACTCCTACAACTCAACAATGACAACAAAAACCAAATTGAATTATTTTTAATGGATATTTTTGCTATAAGGAATGTGCACTTGCCAGAGAAACAGAAAGTGAGAAATCACTCCACAGGGGGATGACCATGTCATGATCCCTTCTCCTCCATTATCCTCCCTGGATTTGGGGCACACATGCACATGTACCCTGCATAAGTTTCAAACCTCCAGGTCTGGGACTCGAACTGCAGTTGGTCATGTGGGAGTCCAGCAACATAACCACTATGCCTTCTGCTGGTCCCTAAATAATTCCATTTTAAAATGTACAAACGATTTGAATAGATCAAATTCTTACATATTTAAATATATACACAAATGGTCAATGAGCACATGAGAAGGTGTTCAATGTCACTAATGATTACAGAAATGCAAGGCAATGAAATGTCACTTCACACCCACTGGCAAGGATGCTATCAAAACTAAATAAATTTTTTGAAAAACAAGCATGTGGAGAAATTGAAACCTTGGTACACTCAAATGGTGTAAACATCATGAAAAAGTGTATGGCAGTTTCTTAAAATATTAAAAATAGAATTAATAGAATTATCATATAATTCATCAATTTACTTTTGGGTGTACACTCAAAAGAATTGAAAATAGGGCCTTATTATTCTAGAGTGAGATTCTAGAATAAGAGCGTAAGTGACTTCGAACTCCTGGCGGCAGCATGACTGAACCAGACCCTGCCTCTGTCAGAGTAATGAGAGGCCCCAAGAAATAATAAGATCATCTGTGTTCAGAGAGTGTGAGAAAAACAGGGACCAGTGGCATACTTGATAACTGAAGGAGGTTGTGTTTTAACGCCCTCTCCCTCTACACAACAAAGCTATTTCAGTTATTAGAGTGAAATTAAATTAATACATTTTATGTCTGACCAAAAATTTGGATTTATTAAGTGAAAATTATTAAGTTTCCCAGTTCTCATTCTACTTCACTATTTTAAATTATAACCACAAAAATTCCAAGGGATTGTATAAAATGGCAGAATTTAAGTGGCTCAAGTTATGTTTCTTCATCTTTACAATCACTGTGCTATTACTGTTTCTTATCCACTGTTCAAACACAAAATTATATCCTACCACCAACTGTGCACCTAAGCAAGTTTGAATGGTGCATAACTGTTACATATTTATTCTGGGAATAAACAGGTACATTCCATTCACGTGTCAGGGCCTGACACATAACTGGGAGTTATACAAGTTAAATTCCATATGGCATGCAATGCTTGCTAAAAGATAAGCAATAAAATGTGCTGATTTGAAGCTCACCTATGTATTATTAGAACTCAATAGTTACTGCAGCGCTTACTTACAATGCAGATCAACAAAATGTGATTGGAGGGAGGAGTATTTTACTGAAGACATTGATTACAATTGCCAGTGTCAGGGATAACAGAAAGCTGACCATCTTTTGTCGATGTTATTATTATTTCTTAGTTCTCTACAGACAACACACTTTATTACTGCTTATACTCAAGTTAAGACCCCTGCCACTATCTGCCACTCTCTCTCCCCTCTTTGGTATGCCTCTCAAGGGAAACTCAATTAGAGGATGCAGAAGAATGAATGTATATTGAGGAACTCTTCCCTCATGCAAAGCAGCTTAGTTACACCTCGTGCCTTTGTCCATGACAACATTCCTCAAGCCTTCTAAGTTTCCTCTACTTGGAGCTCTTTCCTCTTGAAGTTCTGTCAACTCATCCACACGGTGTATACTTTTCTGGCTAATTCCTGGGTTAATAGCCACAGCGGGAAAACACACACAGCAAGTTCATCTGTTTATGATTCAATTTTCAAAGCTAATGGTTTATTTAACTAGCAGGTTATTTCTTGATTACAAGCCACTAATAGGCTGAGGTTGTGTTTGGATTTTATAAATTGAATTTCACAAAGCTCGCATTTCAAAACGATATGTCGAGTTCAGCACATTCTTAGACAAACGCTTCTAATCAAGCCATTGGGAATACGCTTTTATTTGTAAATAAAGCTGCAAACAATCAGCTTTCAGATGAAAAGAATAACTATATTTATATTCCTTCTATAAATGTGTATAAGGGAACAATATTCTGAGGGTTGAGATACAAAACAGATTAAAATAAAGCCCCTTGATAATAGGGCTGGAAGTCCTGATGAAGAGGTAGACAGGTAATGACAAATCCTCATCACCTCAGTAACAAAGTTGCAACGTGTCCAAACCTGCTGCACCTTTAAGAACTTTGACATAGGGGCCAGCAGATGGTATGGCGATTATGTTGCTGGGCTCCCATATTGTCTACTGTGGTTCAAGTCCTGAACTGGGTGGCTTGAAAAATCACACCAGGCACATGTGTGTGCACACCTAAGATCCCGGGATGAAAATGGAGAAGAGATTCCAGCATGGCTGTGTCCCCTGGGGGTGATTTCTCAATTTTCCTCTCACTGTCTCTGACTCTCTGTCTCTCTCTCCAGTGACTGCATGCACCCTATGGCAAAAACTTGACATGTACCCTGGAAGTGGACCTGTAGCTCTACCCAGGTCTTGGGGAATCACAGCAGTCCCTTGGCCACATTTCTTGGTAAGATTCATGTCTCTGATTCCCAATCCTTAGCTGCTACCATCGTTTTAGACTAATAATTAAAACAGATTTTTTTCTTAATTCCAATTTGATGTCTAACTCAGTCTTTCAGAGTCTTGCAGTTCCATGAACCTACTTGGTCCCAGCCTGGGTTCTAAGGCTGCCAACTAGAAGCTGTGCCGTGGACCCCAGTTATTAAGGGGAATCCAACATGGTATACATGCCAGTACACGGGTGTATGGAAGTACAGTGGGGAGGTGAGTCAGAAGAGAGGGTGGTCAATTCTATGCAGCACCATTGTTCGTTTATTTCCTTCGAAGTTTAGCAAACATTGTGGAGTATCAAATACATGCTAGGCAATGTGCTATTTCTCTTACTAGAGTGAAATGAAATTAATATATTTTATGTAAGAACAAAAAAACATACAACTAAAGATGTAACTAAATTCTGAGCTGTTCACTGAAAAATGGTCAAGGCAGTACATTGTATATCATGTCTATTTGATCATAATTGAAATTTTTAAAAATAGGAATGAGCAGCAACAAGAATAGTACAAACACCAAACATTATGAAAGTTAGGAAATGGAGAGATATTTAGGGCACTTTTTTTTAGAGAGAGATATTTGCTATAGGGCGTGTGTGCTCGCTGGAGAGACAGAGAGACTGAAGGTGACAAATCACTCCCCTGGAGAAATGGCCATGCCACAATCCCTTCTCCTCTAGACACCTCTCGGGATATGGGGCACACATGAGGGCACACACGCACATGCACCCAGCATGAGTTTTAAGCCACCAGGTTTGGGACTTGAACTATGATTGACTATGAGGGAGTCCAGCAAATGGAACCATGTTGCCATCTGCTGGTCCCAAGATTTAGGGCACTTAGAGTAAAGTGGAGAGAAGAAAGCTGTCAATAGAAGGCTGAGTATTAGAGTTTCCTATTGCAGAGGTGGAGCCTATGTGGCCATGGGAGGCCAAGTCTGACTGGGGAGATAGGTAGTCAGTCACTGCACTGAGGTGGTCACAGAGTTACCAACAGAGGCTTTGCAGTCATTCAGAATGAAAGTAGAAGATGGAGAGAACGGTTCTCAGGTGAGTCCACCTACCTTGAAAAACGTGAAGGATTAAACCCAAACATTGGTGGAGTGGAGAGAGGAGAACAAATGGGCCAGATGGTGATTGGATGCATGCATCTCTGGAGAAGAGCTTGGCCAGTGGGTGCAGGAGTGAAGTTTAGCAGCAGTAGGATGAACGGTCGACAGGTCAACAAGGCTGTCTGCTTTGTGACGAGGTCTTGGGATGAGCACGTTCCACCTGAGGGCCTGCAGAAACAGTAGCGTTATCAGCGAAAGCACCTGATTTCATTTTAAAGAGATTGAAAATATTGTAAAATGTACTTACAAGGAAGCCAAGTTCCAGAAGGCACAGCAGGGAGAGTGTAGATAGAGGTCAGAAATTCAAGAGGAAGTGGACCGAGGGGCAAGAAGCACAGGAAAGCCAAGGAGTGAGCAAAGGCCATGCCATCTTCACTAAAGCCCAAAAGGTCAGGATAAGCCAATAACGTGTGAATACGAATGGCTTCAATTCACACTTTGGGAAGGAAAGCTGTCGTGTGCTGTTTCATTGCTGGAAGCTTATGAACTTTCCAGATGTGGGGCTTGGAGTCTCATTTCCGAAATTATTCTTTCTCGGTCTGTGCAGAATTGAGCCAGAGGAATAATTCACACCTGTACCACGTGTCCTTTCTATGAGAAGGAACCTGTGGTAGAACCTTGCGTGGCCCAGCCTTTGGGATTATGTATATCCACGTGGACAGAACTCCACTCCCTCCAGGCTTTTCTCTACCCGCACAGACATTTCTATCTTCAGCCTTAGCTCATGTTAACATCTCACACAGATGTGAGCTTTTCTAGTCAATTTGAATGGCAAGATTACTCTAAAAATTACAGTTAGGATGAATGCAGCTTCCAGATTTGGGCCAACAAATGCGACTAAAACCACATTATCCCTTCCCTTTGTTTAACCTGAATGAAAAGATATTTTGACATTTCTGAGCCACTCTCATTAAAAAAAAAAAATTAATCTGGGTATTTTTCCCTATTCTCTCAATATTGGGTGAGTTCCATTTCTCTTTCCGATTTCATTAGCTGCCAGAGCACAAAAAAAAAAAAAAAAAAAAAAAGAAAAAAAAAAAAACCTTTCATTTTCCTCTCAAACCACCCACTTGGTATCTTTTATGCTTCACCAGTCCACACAGAGCTCACTCCCTCAGCATGGCTGCCTCATTAACAAATACAGAGAGGGACATGGAACCACAGTCTCACGGGAAGCGTCAGAGCATGCTCAACTAGTCCCCTGAGTTTGCCCCAGCCCTCCGGGAGCAGCCCCTCCAGCGGCTGAAGTACATCCAACATGTCAGAATCTGCTTGGATTCACCAATGAGATGCTCCAAGACAGCACGTGGGAGCAAAGGCGAGAAGGCGGAGTGGGTAACTGGAACCTCATTACTGTCATCATTTGCAAGCTTGGCCTGTTTCATCCTGCCTTAATGGGGTATGAAATGGGAGACACACCATTCCCTGTTAATCAGCAAAGCACTTGGCCTGGGCAGCATTATATTCGGTGCCCAGGGCCTGTATCCCAGGCTGGTATAAGCAGTGACTCAGCCCAGTGGTCTGAATGGGGAAACTGGGGACTTAATGAAGATGAGGAGAGCCCCATTGGGCCTGAGACCAATACGGAAGTCTGTCTTTGATCTCCTTGCACTTACCTCAGGGACCGGATGAGAAGGGCCTTCAGCTCTGTTGAGGCTGTCATGATGCCTCAAATTATCATCGACATAAAGCCTAAACGCAAATAAGTTACTCTCTAAACCTTAGGAGGGTGGCATGAGCTTCAGATTGGATCACATTTTATTATTAAGATGAAAGAGAGACAGTCTGGAAGCTGTGGCAGGACCTTGGAGATCAGGGTTTTTGTTTTGTTTTGTTTTTCCAATGGCAGCCAGCAGCGTCCACTATGTATATGCAATGGCTGAAATGAAGCTGAACTGAGTCAGGTTCTGGTGCCCCTGTGAGATCTTGGACTAGTTATTTATCCTCTCTGAGTCTCTGTTTTTTTCATTTGGGTGACATAAATGCTTCAAAAAGTTTATGGACTCAAAAAATCAAATCCATGCATAGTTTTGGTTTTTTTTTTTTTTTTCCGAGAGTTTTGCTATAGGGCGCATACACTCACCAGAAAGACAGAGAGAGACAGAAAGACAGAAAGCGAGAAATCGCCCCCCAAGGGGGATGGCCACACCACAGTCCCTTCTCCTCCTTTCTCCTCTTGGGATCTTGGGCACGCACACACACGTGCCTGGCATGAGTTTAAGCCACCGGGTCTGGGACTCGAACCACAGTCGACTACATGGGAGTCTAGCAACATAGCCATTATGCTAACTGCTGGTTCCCATGCATAGTTTTTCATAATATGCCTTTTTCTAGGACTTTTGGCAGGTGTCTTATATTCAGCAATTATTGCTATTTTTACTGGTGACTTTACCATTGTCAGTTCATGAAATCTTTCTAAGTTAGTTTCTTCATTGTAAAATGGGGATAATAGCATTACCTGCTAGATGGAAGTATGTAAGAGTAATGACACATTAGCCACCATGCCAGACACATAGTAGATACTCAATGAAATTAAATATGTTTACTGTGCTCGTGGGGGCGGGGGGAATGAGATGAGGGAAATAGGAAAACTCGAAACATCTGAAATTTTCAAATTTTTCAAGCATGAGGTGATAATTCATACATTTACACATTTGGTAAGTGTTTGTCCTTGTCCTTAAAGAATATTAAAGGGAGACCAGCAGTTGGTGTAATGGCTATGCCGCGGAGGTGGTTCAATTCCCAGACCCAGTGGCTTAAACTCACACCGAGCGCCTGTGACTGCATGCCCAAGATACTGAGAGGAGAATGGAGGAGAAGGGGGTCATTTCTGTCTCTCTCTCTCTATCTTTCTGGCAAGCGCACATGCCCTATAGCAAAATCCTCCCCCCCAAAAAAAAAGAATATTAAAGGGAAGGACCAACAGGTAGCATTGTGGTTAAGGCACTGGACTCCCTCATGGCTGACCATAGTTCAAATCTCAGATCCGAGCGCTTGAAAATCACTCTGGGCATATGTGCATGCTTACCCAAAATCCTGAGGAGAGAGTGGAGGAGAAGGAATTGCAGCACAGCCATCCTCCTGGGGGATGATTTCTCACTTTCCCTCTCTCTCTGTTTCTCTCCAGTAAGCACATGCACCCGATGGCAAAACCCTACCCTCTATATATAAAATAAAGAGAGAGAGAGAGAGAGGAGAGAAAAGCTTTAGATAGATAGATGATAGATAAATTTAGATAGATAAAATAGGCCTTTTACTTCAGTTCACAGTGGTGAGTATGATGTAATGAATGCAGTGCTGATTTTGAAGTCAAAAGCTCTTTGTCCCAGTCCCAGATTCATGGGTACTAATTGCACAACTTTAGGGAGGCCACATAATCCCTATAAACCCCAGTTTCTTATCTGCATAATAAGAACTGACAGTCTCTGGGGCGTGTTATGTGGATTGTGGGGTGACATGGCTATAGGTAAACTTCAAAACATGTTGGAATTCAAGAGGCAATTTTGGATAATGACACCTTTTCTTTTAGCCTTACCCCGGCTAATGAAGCACTTCTCAATCTATTGTTGTGTCTTCTGAAAAAACTAGGAAGGAAGTAACACATTATCTTCTCCATCCACAACCCCTAAAGGATGCTTCCTATTTTCAATTCTCTGCCATGAGATTGTGCTGGCCAGCTAATGTATTCCTAACAGATCGAGCAGAACTCGAGGCTATAGGAAATCATCCTACTGTCACGTTCAGTTACTCAAAATGCTTTCTTTCCTCTTCTCTATTTCATTCAGTCTACGCTTCTGGACCACTCTCACCCCTGCCCCAAACTTATTACCATTTGCAAAAGGCCAATTAAATGACTTCCTCTCAGTACAAATATTAGCATATCTAAAATTCAACTTCAATTATGACTAGGTCTGGGTTAAGTTTATCAAAAGTATGAAAGCACCGTTTCCCAACTTCCACAATTAATCAGGCTATTTCTCTCACACTTCCATATATAAAATAAAGAGAGACACACACACACACACACACACACACACACACCAGACACCTCAGCCGGCAAAGCAACCAGATAGGTGATAAGGAGTTTCCATATATAGCCCATTACTGATAGGGTTTTTGTCAAGAAAAGACTACAAAAATATTCCAAACCTTCTTGTGACTTCCTCAGTAGCCCTCACTTTTTCTCTGCTTTATCTCCTCCATATTGTTCATAGCCCAGTGTCAGATAAACAAAGAAAAGTCCTCCAAGGGGATCCCAGACCCCTTATGTGTTCCTTTTGTGAGGTTAGGACATTCTGATACTCTCACTAATAAATAGGTGGAGTTTAATTTTAGTAACTAAATGGTCTTGGAGTGACAATTCTTAGTTGCTTGTCTGAAGCTAGAGATAAATATCAACAGCTGTCTAAACTCGTCTTAAAGCAATTTACAATTTTTGTCAAAACATGTCCGTTTTCTTTTATATGGATGTGTTAGAATTTTTTACATATTTTTAATAATTATTTTATTTTATTTTATTTATTATTTTAATTTGACCGGAGAAGGACAGAGAAAGAGAGAGAGAATGCAAGAGAGAGAGAGAAAGTGTGAAAGCAAGCCACCAGGTTCAGGACTCGAACCACGGGCGGCCATGTAGGAGGAGTCCAGTGCCCTTAACCCCCATGCTTCCTGCAGTCCCCTGTTGTGTTAGAACTTAAGAGCCTAATTTTAATGACTTGGATTTCTTGGGACCCAGAAACAGAACCACAAAATTTGTAAAATGCTCCCAACAAATCTGGCCTTAACTCTCACCTTTCAAATTAGCTCACCTATCACCTGGATAACAGGAAGAGTAGTGGGTTCCCTGCAGCGCAGGTAGGCGCGGAGACCCACCACCGTGCAGCTGGCAGCAGAACCACCCACCCAGCAGGCCACCTTCAAAAATGCACGTTGGTACAGAGAACATCCGAAGACCAAGAATTAGCCTGTCAACCTTTCAGCACCGCGGACAGCTCATTACACGCTGGTGGAGAACCCGGAGCTTTAAACTCAAGTCTGCATCGCACCTTTCTGGTGAGGAACCCAGGCAAAAATAACAGGACAGGCATAAACTAATGTCCTGAGTGGCCGTAGGAAGAAGGCACTCAAGGGGTCATGCACTTTGCTTATTCATCTAGTAAAAGCTTGGAGGATTCAGAACCCAGTGCCCTAACACATCTTCCCACAGACTAAGTGAGAAAAATAGGTGAGACTGCTAAAGGCCCAGTCTTACCAAAAGGTAAAAGCAATTGCTGTTCTTAAAGCTGTCTGGAAGGAAAATTAGCAGCCAAATTCGGGCAAAACTTTATTGGTAGCTTTCTATTATGAAAATATAGACTATAAATATGAAATGAAGAGTACTTATTCATGAGTGAAAAAGCATTTAAAATGTTTTTGATACCTTACAGAGAAAACTCCTAGTTAGGTAATCAATTCTATATATTACACTTATCTCTTAGAAACACACTTACACATGCATGTGCATACACAAACACATAAACTCATGCATCCATGAAAGCACACGTGCAACTCAGCCTGTTCGTCTAGTGCCTCTTTCAAGACCTTTCTTATATTTCTCTTCCTCTTAGTTCTCTTCCTCTTCTCCCTTCCAACCCACTTCAGTCTCAGTTTAGTTTTTCTCATTTGATGGATCTCTGTTTCACAAGCAAAATCACAAAGCAAGCTGACAGTGTGTGGATTTTAAGAAAAACTCCAGGGACCAGCAAATAGTGTAATGATTATGTTGCTGGACTCCCATGTAGTTGAATGCAGTTTGAGTCCTGGACTCAGTGGCTTAAAACTCACACCAGGCACATGTTCATGCATGCCCCAAATCCCGAGAAGTGACTAGAGAAGAATGGATTGTGGCATGGTTTTCTCCCCAGGGGAATGATTACTCGATTTCTGTCTCTCTGTCTCTCTCTGTCTCTCTAGTGACTTTTGCCCTATTGCAAAAAGTCTCTCAAAAAAAGAAGAAGAAGAGGGAGCCAGCAGTTAGCGTAATGGCTATGTCGCTGGACTCCCACGTAGTCGACCGCGGTTCGCGTCCCGGACCCCGTGGCTTAAAACTCACACCAGGCGCGTGTGCGTGCGTGCCCAAGATCCCGAGAGGAGAATGGAGGAGAAGGGATTGTGGCGTGACCATCCCCCCTGGAGGGTGATTTCTCACTTTCTGTCTCTATGTCTCTTTGTCTGTCTGGTGAGCGCACGCACCCTATATCAAAAAACCTCTCCAAAAAAATTTAAAAAGAAGAAGAAGAGGAAGAAGAACTCCAAGGCAACATTATTGATGTGAGATGACCAAGAAGTCATCGGTGGTGCTCAACATGGCAAAAGTTTATTGAACTGATAAAAAGACACAAATGACTGAATGACATCTCTTTTTCAGGCTTGGTTCTAGGCTCTGAGAAAACATCAACCCCCAAGAAAGAAGAATCCTGCCATCATGAAGTTTTCTTTCTTATGAAAAAGACAAATAATAAACAAGTCAGGAAAAATTATAACACAGTCTAGTAGCTGATGCAGTCCATAAAAAAAAAAATTACTTGACATAGTGGAATGAGATTACCTGGAGGAGGAGGTAGAGCATACTTTGAATAAAGAGGTCAGAAAGGCCTTTCTAAGGAGGTGACACTGGGACTGAGACAGATAGCTTCATACCAATGACAACCATTAGTAATTGAAAGCAGATGTATGGTATCTATATTCCTGAAAAATACTGTCATCGCATCACAATCCAGGCAAGAGAAAAAATTTTGTCATCGTGCAAATGAACACAAACATTCCCTGCGGCTCACAGGGATGGCAAGCACATTTGTTAAGGCAAAACTAGCTGACATAACAGACAAAACCCAAGATTTAAGTGAGTTAAGGCATTAAAAGTTTACTTCTTAGCCACATCAAGTCCAAACCAAAGCCAGAAGCAACCAGGACTGGGCAGTGAAGGTAACACGGGGGTCTGTCACCCACAGAAGGGAGTGAGAAAGTATGGAGGGTCACGAGGAAGCTTGCCTTAGGGAGCCAGGCACGCCATATTTCCCATAGCTGAGACCCAGTCATGTAGTCAAGCCAACAGCAAGGAATGCTGGGAGATGTGGTCTGGCTGTGTGCTCAGGAGGGAGAATACTTGGGTTTGGTTAGACTTGCCTGGTTCCTCCTATAGTGAAGCAGAAGGAAAAACTATCACACACAAAAAAAAAATACCTCGATTGCCAATTGGAGGACTGGCCAGACCAGAACCCCTTGAACACACAGCTTTCTTTATTGATTCCAAGGGATGAAAAGCAAACAAAATGTTTAAAAAATAATAATCACTGATAATAATAATAACAAAATGCTTTAATAAACAGTAAATCATTTGAGCTTCACGACCTCTTACACTTGTTAATAGGCAGAACATAGATACTATTTCTAATTTAGACAGCTGAGAGCAATCTTTTAAAATGGAAAGAATCTGACCTATTTCACCTAAATCCATTCATTCATATTGAGAAAATGATCGTCGAAAGCGGTGATGCAGTTTTTCCCCGTGTGTAGAGAGGTAGCCATGGCCTTGTGGCCATGGTGCATTTATAAATAAAGGTTGTCTCTTTGTTTCTTTTTCCAATTAGGAAAATGGGTTTCAACGTCCAGGATAAATATCAATCCCTGTCCGGGGCTGAAGAATGAGGGCTTATAAAAGATATAGATTCCTGAACTCCACGGCCGAAATCTTTGATTCCAGTCTGAGGTCAAGACACAGATCTGAAGACAGCCTGAGGAGGTTACCCACTGAAAATACTACTTCAATTATTGTCACAGGCCTCGTCAGGATCCCCTCATTCTGCTGCAAGAGATTGTATGTGTATGACATATTAAAAAAAAGAAACACAGTTTCTATAATAAAAAAGTGCAAAAATTGTTAAAAATTAAAACTCAGAAAAAAATGAGATTTCTGTCTGACTTCTAGATAGGAAAGAATTTTCTATACATTAGTAATACGGAATATATAACCAAGCAAAATATAGTTGTTACATATCACTATTTCCAAAAGAAATCAAAGTTTGTAAGTTACATAAAAATAAAAGTATGCAACAATACTATCAGCAAAGTTTCTCATTTTTAAGTTCTTCTTTATTTGATTACTTTACAACCGATTATAATCATCACTGGATTTGTTTTAAAATTATAGAAAAGCACAAAAAATGAAAAGCTTCTGAAATAGCTCTCTGCCACGCTGCTACAAGAGGAAGATCATTCTTGGCAGTCAGACCATCGACATTCCAGAAAATGCGCTCACTCAGAAGGGACACAATTGCGACGGACCCCAAAGGAATCCTGCAGAGGAACTTTAATCACATCAAGGAGGAACTCGGTCTCCTTTAAAGAAAAAGGAAAGACCTCAGCTTGACAAATGATGAGGGAAGAGAAGATGCTGGTTACTGTTGCCACCCTCTGTGGTCACACACAGAACATGGTCACAGGTGTTACACCGGGCTTCCGTTACAAGACGAGGTCTGTGTATGCTCACTTCCCCATCAACACCTTTATCCAGAACAGATCTCTTGTCGAAATTAAAAATTTCTTGGGTAAGAAATTTATCCACATGAGGCCAGCAGGTGGCGTGGTGGTTGAAGGCACTGGATTCCTATATGACTTACCATGGTTCGAGTTCCACACCTGGCGGCTTACTTTCTTGTTTTCCCTTTATCTCTTTCTCTCTCTCTCTCTCTCTCTCTCTCTCTCTCCTTTCTCTCTCTCTCTCTCTCCACTCTCTGGTCAAATTTTTAAAAATAGTGGTAACAAATGGAATTAAATAAATAAATAATTCTCTTTTTTTAAAAATACATCCACAGGGTTCAGATGATACTAGGTGATATTCCTTCCACATCTCAGTCCCAGAGAGATGAGTTCATCCTTGGAGGAAATATTTAACTTGTTTAAATTCAGTTGACTTGATTCAATGAGCCACAACAGTTATGAATAAGAATATCAGAAATAGGGACCAGCAGTTGGCATAATAGTTATGTCGTTGGACTCCCATGTAGTCGACTGTGGTTCAGGTCCCATACCTGGGCTTAAACTCACTCTGGGCGTGTGTGTGTGCAGGCCCAAGATCCTGAGAGGAGAATGGAGGAGAAGGGATTGTGGCATGGCCATCCCCCTGGGGGGTGATTTCTTACTTTCTGTCTCTCTGTCCTTCTCTGTCTTTCTGGTGAGCGCACGTTCCCTATAGCAAAAACTTCTCCAAAATAATAATTAAAAAAAAGAATATCAGAAATATTTTGGATGGTATCTAATCTCTGAAAAAGGAACAGTTCAGCTGGCTGATGAATAAGATTTGAATTATGCAGCTAGAGAAACAAAATGACACATGATTTCCTATTTGTGATATTTTAAAGATGCAATAGAAGAGTTTCATTGATTTGGGAAAAAAAAAAACCTTCTAAAATACAAATACTTCCATATAATTTTTATAACATTTAACATATAGGCCTGACCCCGTGGCACAATGTTTAAGTACCATGGATAGAAAGCCAGATCCCACATGAACAACCCCAGTTCAAGGCCCAGGCCTGTAGCTTGAAAGCCATGTGTACTGTACTGCACATGTGTGTGTGTGTGTGTATGTCACATGCACATGTGCTCACACACATCCAGGATCCTGATGGGAGAAATAGAGGAAAATAGATCTGGGCATGACCACACCTCATAGGAAGGCTCTCTCTCTCTCTCTCTCTCTCTCACAAATGCATGTAACCACTGGCAATAAAAAATTTTTAACATACTGCTTTTCAGTCTTGTGCATACATACACATAAACATACATACACATACACATTACAAAACTGGGTTTATTGCTAGTACAGTTGTTACATTTATTGCAACTATCAAAGATAATTTTAACAGTATGTATGAAATACAGATGCATAGGTTTAACATTAATAATCCAAGAACGAAGTATCAGCATACAATAACAAAATAGGGAAACAGAAATAGAAGTGGAAAGTAAAAATCTGTTCATTTCTAAAGCAGGAGTCAAGAGACATAGCTACAGTTCTTACATTGACAACTAGGGAGAAAAGACCAAATATGCTGTTTCTTTACCTAGTCGGTCACCATTTGAAATGTTTTTTAACTGCAAATCAGACCCAATTAGTGGCTAAAAAATCAGCTTAGGAGATTGCACATCACATTTTTCTCAGAATAGAATAGAATAGGAAATGTTAGAGGACTCAGCATATAATGAAGGGCAAGAGTGAATCTTACTGCATGGAACACTTTTTATTACATACCTGTACACGCACACACGTGCACTGGGTCACGACGTGAAAGCCTCTACAGCAGCAGGATAATAACAAGATACATAAACACTGACATAATAAAGAAAAAGACGTCTCTGCAGCCTGGCACTCCTTTTCTCAGTGTATGAAGCTCACCTTCAGACTTCATCCTGGGTCCTCTTTGGTTTTCTCCCTGCTTTCTTCCTAATTAGCCTCACAGTTTCAATTGTCATCTATTATGTGTGGTAATGATGCCTAGAATGCTTTCTTGGGCTGTAGACCCACAGACACCCATCTGCTTCTTTCGGCATTCCACCTGCAAACCTGAATCTCCTCTGTGCCCTTCCCTCCAGTCACCCACTGACCCCGACAAAAACTTGAGGTTCATATGGGCTCAGCCCTTTGTCATCCAGCTCCTTCTGAGACTGGGCTCCCTGAAAGCAGAGTCTGAGATGTAGCCTTTCTACAAGTAGCTTTTAAGCTCTAGGAGAAATGGGGAGTGGCATGGAGAACGAATTAGGGCAGGGATGGAGCTGAGCAAGGAGGCGGCTCAGCTGGAGACGAGCTTCACCCTGGTCCCACAGGGAGCTGGGAGCAAAGAGAGCTCCAGGATGCTGCTCCCACCCTTGAGGCAAGGAGGCCAGTCTGTGGAGCCCATCAGTCAGTCATCAGCTGCAGACTGCAGTGGGATGGTCGCACCACGGAGCTCCACGGAAGGAACCACCATGAGGACCTGGCAGCCAGCACTCAGAGACAGGTGTGGCTGCCAGGAAGGGGGTCTGCGCAAAGCAGCAGAGCAAACACTGCCTCTGGGGTCCAGTGCATCCTCAGGGACTGTTGATTGATCTCCCGAGTATGAGTTTACTGCGTCCACTTCTCTCCATCCCCATTGTCCCTCTCCTGGAAAGGCTCACATGCTCCTATTATCTGTCACCTACATCAAACCTCTACCTCTTTCACTTTTGGACGAGCTTGTACGGGTTCCAGGTGGCCTTATGTCTAAATAGTGCCTTCCAACCTCCCCTGAGACCGCCTCTTTCCTAATCCCCCCAAGGACTCTCTGCTCCTTTACTTGGTTGGATTCCTCTGCTAGGAAAGCTTTTTTCCACACATCCAAGTTCAATGTCAACCCCTCTCTGTAATTTTGCTGACCCAACTCTCCCTCTCCCACAGAAACAGCCACTCATTTGTACAATACATGTTCACCAATTACAGAACTTAGACTGCATCACCAGTAATTATAGCACAAGGAGTGACTTCCCTTATAAACGGTGATGCAGCGCCTCCTTAGATCCGGGACTGTGTCTTACTCTGTTCTGTACCAGTGGTGCAAAACAGTGCCTGCCACTCAACAGGCACTCAATAAGTGGCTGAGTGTAACTCTCTCATGTGTGTAATAAATGGGGAGCCCTGGAGCTGAAGCTGAAGCATTTAGAAAGAACATCTTAGGTTAGGGAGGAAAGAAGGCCAAGCACCAACAGACCACTTCTTTCACACTCTCCACGCTGCTATTCACTTGTTCAATGCAAGCTCAGCTGCTCTGTTTCCTAACTGTCCCATTCTTTACTACTCCATCCCTTTTCTGGTGCCCTAGAAAATTTCACAACAATGCCACCAGGTTGCATAGACCAAGGCCTTCTAGCATGTCCTCAGGACTTCACGTGTGACTCTTTGAAAGCAAGGACCTTGTCTTGCAGCTCAGTGTGTTACAGCATGAAGGACACTGAGTAGGAGCTCATGAAATGCTTTCTGAAGCTATGGCCGTGGCAAGACCCAGGTGTGGAGGCCATGGCATGTGAAAAGACATTCAAACCAGAAGGCATTTACACAAAAGGTGGCTCATCAGCATCAATTACTACCCCTGCCCCACGACACGACTGCATTCAATCCAGCCCGAGCACCCTAAGCCATCTGATCTAAGGAGGAGTCACATCTGACTTCCTTGTCGAGTAGTAGAGCTGCTACTCCAGGAGGTGCTGCCATGGCCCCCATGGCCTTTGTTCAAAGTTGGGACACAGAATGGCCCTTCTGTAATCTAAATAGGAGAAAGTGAGAGAAAAGATAATCCAGTAAACTTGGAAACAGTTCCATACCCTGGGATCCAAATTGATTTCTTCTCGCTCTCATCTGAGTCTGCATGCTGCAGGGCCAGCATGCAGGCAGAGATCAATAAGACATGAGTCCTCTATTAAAGACAACATAAAACATATTCCTGAGGCAAGGGGGAGGCTGGAAGTCTGGGCAGGTAGGATCCAGAGACTCGTGGCTCTGTAGCATGAGGACAGGCTTTTTCTGGTCTCTCACCTTGCCCTTCCTGGTGCCCTGGTTCATGCAGCCCATTGTTCATGGAAATGCAGCATTTACCTGTTGGTCTCCCGGCTAAACCTGGACTGGCCTGTCGATAGGGGAAGGATATATCCAGTTTTGTTTTATCAGCATCGATACCTCTGTTGAGTTCTGGCTTCCTTGTTTGTAAAATGTGGATAGTACCTAGTTCTAGAAACAAGTACACAGTGAGATGCATGAGCATAGTCAGTACTCACAGAACATTAACATCCTGGACTGACCTCAGAGCTTGATATTCAAGTGAACTTGATCCCACATGGCTGACTGTGGTTCGAATCTTGGTCCCGGAAGCTTGAAAAACACACTGGATATGTGTACATGCGTGCCCTAAATCCCAACAAGAGAAAGAAGTGGAAGAGAAGGAATTGGGATATGAACACACCCTAAAAAGGTTCTCTCTCTCCCCTCTCTGCTGATGTGCACCCTCAGGAAATTAAAAAATACATACATATGAATGGCTCTTTTTCTTCCTCCTGTTCTCATAGTACCCAGCTCTGGCTTCAATGTGTTAGCACTGGACCCTCTTCTTTATCCTGAGCTGTGGGTTATTTCAGCCTATTTTGGCTTTGCCTTCATTGGAATCATGTGCCATCTGGAGGCACAAACACCACTAAGCGTGTGATGGTGTACTCCCATCCATTGCAGTCTTATTGTATCACGCATGGAACTTTGACCTCCCTGGTAAAGTTTGAGAGTACCCTCAATGGCAGACATGGGCGACTAGGGGACACAAGCCCCATGAAAATATGGACAAGGCCTTCTATTACCCCCAGCCCTGAGAATTGTACTCAAGTGCTATTTGTCGAATACATGGGTAAATGGCAAAGGAGTCTGGCTCTACTTCTAGGTTGGAGAGGCAGTATCGAGAATACAGTTTAAATGATAGACTAGTAACATTGAATAGCCTTGTGGTACTGAGTATCTGGAATGAGTTCTGTTGTATAAAATCCAAGTTTTATAGCCACAGTAACTAGCTCAGCTATGGGCATTTTGAAAATTTTAAGGTCCTATGAACATGTAAAGTCACATCGTTCTTTCTAAGTTTTCAGGCAATCAATAATTATGAATGCGATTTCATCTGATTTCCCTATACACAACCATAATCACAACAAGAAAGCACATTGAACTGAGTCAGGAGACTGAGTATGAAACTCATCTTGGCTCCTTCCTACCATGTGACCATGTCCAGGGATGTGTGCCAGGGACCATCAGGAGATGCCCCTGGGTCTGCATCCTCCTCTATAAAATGCCAATATCTAATACCTGCTCCAGTTGGGGGCTAAATTCAATCTGGTAGCATAGCTCAGACAGAAATTATTGTAGCTTTCCATTCTTCTCCTTTTCCTTTCCATTTGTCTTATGTTTTTTTTGTTGTTGTTGTTGTTCTTGTTATAAATGAAAGTGATGTTCTACTTGTCTTAGGAAATTTGACTCTACATGACAATGTAATATCAGGATGTAAATAACCTATGGCATGCTTATTACCAGGTAGTGCCCAAGTCACTGGATTTAAGTAACTCAATTTCTACATGTTTCTACATCCCGAAAAGTATGTGTGCTGTTGGGGTCAGCAGGTGACATGGCAGTTAAGACACTGGATTCCCACATGGAGGACCATGGTTCCCGGTGTGTGCATGAGTGCCCAGAATCCCAAGAGGAGAATGGAGGAGAAAGGATTATGGCATGGCCATCTCCCCAAGGGGATGATTTCATAAAGGTTTCAGAAATAACCCCTTCTTTCTGTAGATAAGACACAACTAACCATAGTGAAGATGACTTACCCAACACCACACCTTCCATTATAAAGTCAGGTTTGAATCCCTACCCCTAATCTCAAGCCAACAGTCATTCCATAACATCACACCATTTTCTTTAGCTTAGCTATTTATATGCTATAAAAAGTCTGCATTTACTGTTAGCCTGTAGACTTCTATTGCCTAGACTAAGGAATGCATGAATACTGTGTTTCCTTTTTCTTACCTGATTGGTTTTTCAAAATGAAAGTAATCTGCCCATTAAAGAGCTTTTCAAAAAAGAAAATATAAAAGCAGAAAGAAGAAATCACCCATTATACAAATATCTAAACCCAATCACTCTTAACAAGGTGCCAGGTCTTTTCCCATCTTTCCTGCAATATGCATAGTTGTATGTAGCCATATGCATGCTTGATATGTCATTGAATATCTTACTGTTGTCATTTAAATTGTTATGTGTGTCTTTCATGTTCTAGTTTTCTATTGAGAATACCATTTGATTGTTACATAGCATTCTGTTAAATATATTTACCAACTTATATAAACATTCTTTTCTTATTGAGAATTTAAGTTGTTTTACAGTTAGAAAAAAATGCATATTATATGTAACACTGAAGTGAACATCTTTGTTTATGTGCATATTTGATGTTTAGATGATTTCTTTAGACTAGATCATAAGAAGTGGAATAGCTAGTTTAAAAGGTACCAATAAACATTTTAAGTTTAACCATTCTGAAAAGTTGGTTACATTGTTTTGCAGAAGGGTTTGTGCCAATTCTCACTGCCACCTACATGTGTTAAAGTGATACTCTATCTTCAAAAAAAATGACTTACGTCCAATATAGCACAAAGAACTCTGTGTATATAATGAAAACATGTCCAGGATCTTTTCTAGTAGAAAAGTAGAAAATGTCCACACCCAGGAAACAAATGCTGATGATGCATTTCTGGGACCACAGTGCAATGGATAAGTAACAGAGCAGAGAAATAGTTTAGAGAAGTGCAATTTGGAAGACTTTTCATATATTGCTTTCTCTATAGATGGAAATTTATAAAGTTATTGAACTTTTCTAAGGATTTTTTTCCTTTCAGTTACAAAACAAATGGAGTGGAGAGGAACTTACAGAAAACATCCATGGGAAAGCGACGGCAGTAATTTCTCAAGCAGAATGCAATTGGGGGTGTGGAGATGGGGAAACTGCATTTTCAATCATATGTGATGATGACAAGGGGAACTTCTTTGACCTCCTGCTCCTCTTCCTCCACCCCACTTTATGTTAGGAAATCTCTGGGAAATAGTGGGAACACCAGTAAGCCTACCATGCCCCCACCCTGCCCACCAATATCTGTGCGGCTCATTCACCTCCCTGGAGTGCTGCCCTCCCCTCGCCCTCCAGCCTCTTTCCACCTCACAAAGCTCTCCTGCTAATTCAGCAGCAGCACCAAGACCTGGGAAGCGAAGCCCTGGAAAGCCAACACAGTCTACCCACATGCGGGACATGGATAGCCCACCTGCTCTTAGCTGGGGCACAGCCCAAGTTCCTACACATGGTAGTAGGATATGAGAGGAGGAGAAAGAAGCAGGAGCAAGCTTCTGCTTTGCACATGCACTGAAAATAGAGGAATTCTTGGGACCAGCAGTTGGTGTAATGGCTACTTTGCTGGATTCCAATGTAGTTGACTGTGATTCAAGTCCCGTCCTGGTGGCTTAAACTCACACTGAGCGTGTGTGTGTGTGTGTGTGCCCAAGATCCCAAGAGGAAAATGGAGGAGAAGGGATTGAGGCATGGCCATCCTCCATGGGGGTGATGATTTTTCACTTTTTATCTCTGCCTCTGTCTTTCTGGCAAGCACACGTGCCCTATAGCAAAAAACTCTCAAAAAAAAAAAAAAAAAAAAAAGAGGAATTCTATGACTCAAATAATAATCTCCTTAGAAATAATATGTTGAGATTACATTGTGACAGGAGTGTGAAAACTCAATCTATCATGGTGTTAGAAGGTGGGACCTTGGGAGGAGACGAAGATTAAGGCCACCAGGGTGGAGTCCCCATGATTGACCCCTGACAAGTTTAGAAGAGGGAAGGAGACCAGAGCTCACCTGGGCACAGGTGCACATGCTCCTGCTCCCCACCATGTTGTGATGCAAATAGAAGACACTCACCAGATGCAGCCCCTGGACCTCAGACCTCCAAACTGTGAGAGGAATAAACCTCTATTCCTACTAGTCACACAGGTTTAGGTGTTTTCTATTAGTAGGACTAGAACAGACCAGCACGAGGAGTAGCTTTTCACCTACCAGGGCTATAAACATTGCTAGCTCGGCCCTCCCTCTATCGTCTGCTTTGTGCAGGTATAATATATTGTTGAGGCATCCACATAGTACATATGTTTATTTCTTTATTACATGGCATTTTTTGTCAGAGGCTGGGCGGTAGACGCCAGTACTTTCAAAGGATATTAAAGGCAAAGACTACATAACACTGTATTTATGGGGAATACCTGAGTCAAAAAAGCTCTTGCCTGAAGTCCAAGATAGGGGTCTACGCAGCAGAATATGCTAAACCCCACAGAATATAAGAAGCCTCCAGGGATCCCCCCCGCCTTTAGAAAACATTGAAAGGAGGCAAAATCTTACCTCAACAATGGACATTTGATCATGTGTCCCGCATGTCTACCACACATGGGAAGGGATAATGTGCAAGCTTCCAGAACAGCAAGGGGCCTTTTATCCCATGCTACTAGCCAGTGCATCTCTCACTCCACAGTGCCAAGCCGACCCAGCGTCCAGCTCGCCAGGCCCTGCAGACTCTAGCAGGCAGTTCCTCCTCGGTGTGGCTCTCAGAGCAGGCAGCAGGATGTGTTAATAAATACCGTCCACGAGTTGGAACAGAACAGGGGAACCTGAGCCCACCCGACGCTGAAGACAGCTTCAGACTTTCCGTAAGAGGTTGTCACACCAATCCATTTTCCCAAAGGGATTTCCTGAGCAGCCATCTCTGCTGCCAATGTGCAGTTCTTCTGCTTGGAGGAGACGCCCCAGGTCTCCATGTGGACTCTGGTCTTCAGGTCGGCCTGGATTCTAATTGGCTCTGGCTTTTATTTGCTCTGTGTGCTCTGCCAGCAGCGGAGCCCTGTTCAAAGGGGAGAAGAAATCTTCCTGATCTTTGAACACATTAAAGGGAAGGAAAAATCAAAGGGCTCACATCTGAGATGCTGCTCAGGGCCAAGTACTTCACTGATCTGCCTAACTGAAGAGGGGAAAGGACACACCCATGCTCAAGGAAGGGGCTCTGGGGAGAAGCTCCACAGGCCCCACAGTGAAACAAGCTTGCAGAAGGAGGAAGAGCTTAAGTGAAGAACGAAGGACAACAATCCGCATATAGCAGGAAGACTTCTAACAAGCATCTGCATATGCTTGCTCAGTGTGTCCGGACAAAAGGCCTGGGGGCAATTGCAAAGGTGTCTTGGTACAGCTGATCGACCTAAGAATGCTAATGTTCTCTGTGTTAGTGCTCGTGTGGGTGTGTGTGTGCATGTGCGTGTATGCATATGCATGTGCATGTGCATGCGTGCATCTGTGCATGTGTGTGTGTGTGTGTGTGTGTGTGTGTGTGTGTGTGTTGAAAAAGGGGTGTGTAGGGCCAAAGAACAATGCAAAGGGTAGAAATAAAAGCCAGGGTAGTGTGGGGCCCGTGTGGGATCTGGGATATCTGCCTACACTGTACTGCCATGCTCAGGTTTTCCCGGGCAGCACAGGGACACCTAGAAAGTGTCAACAAAGACCCTCCAAAGTGTGTAGATCCCTGAGGTAGAGACTGAGGCAAGCCCCTGGCTTCCCTGGGTGGGCAGCAGTGCTGTCTCAATAGGGCTTTCTGCATTTAACTTTTGCCTCTCCAAACTGTCTTGAGCGTAACTTGCTAAGCCTGTTGCTAGCCCTAGAGTAGACACTGAATATACAGTTTTCAAATTGAGTAGAATCCCGAGTCTTAAAAAATATTGTAAACGGCAAAGAAATCCAAATCAGACCCCCATAACCACAGCAGGCTCTGATCAAGATCTCATTAATACTCTTTCAACTAATCCTCAAGAATTAGCAAATACAACTCTATCCTGCTATGAAATACTCCCCACCTCCAGGGCTCAAGTTAAGGCTCAGAAGGAAGAGTCAAAGAAGCCTAGTTAAATGTGGCTTTGAATCCAAGCATTGGGTAGCATCTCTAATAAGCCCTCTCAGGCTTAATGGGGCTTTCCGACGATTTCCCATTCCAAACTCCCCTATACGCCTTACCATTTACTTCTTAGAATTCCCTCTAGTAGATAATCAGGGTATCACATTCAAAGTCACTTAAGTTTGAATAGGCTTTTCCAGTGCCCTCTGAGTGCTTAAATGTTTCATGCCTGCTCTGCCGGTGCCTTTCTGAAAGCACACTGCTCCAACATTGGTTGGCAAAGACTCAAATGCGAAGAGGCTCCTATTCGCCCTAGACAGAATCTCCTATAGAAAATAAGATGTAGCCTCCAGGGAGCTTTCAACCACTCATCACTAACTTGGTGACCAAACCTGTTCACTCAGCAGTCCTCTCTTTCTGCCTTTATGTTATCATAAATGCAGAACTCTGATGGATGTTACAAGAGGAGGAAGGACCTATTCCATAGTTTACCTCACACCATGGGCAAAGAATAGATGCATAGCCCCATAGTTTCCTTTTGCAGAAGAATCAAGCATCATTGGTAGCATTCCCAAATCCACTCTCCTGTGTGGCCTGAAACTGACCCCATCCTGGAAAAAGTTCCGGGCTATTTGCTAGCTTTTAGTTATGTTCCCTGCCAAGACACAAAACCCCTGAAGGTGTCTGACTACAGGGATTGCTAGAAACAGACTTTTTACAGTAGGAAGATCCATTCCATATGAAAATAAATTGGAACCCAGGTATAATTGGTCCATGAGGACAATGCCCTTTGAAAGAGCTGCAGCCCCACCAGGCAGACAGTCTCTTCACAAAGGTCGCTCCACCACAGAGGAGGGCTGCAAGAGCCATTGCACCTGCCCAACCCACAAGTGCTGTGATCCCTCCCTGGCTTCAAATGCTCTCCTGGTCTTGAGCTCCGTTATAGTTTGGATAATAGTTTCTCCCAAAAAGGTTCACACTTTGGAGTTCAGCTCTAGTGGGTGGTCATTGGATCATGTTGATTCGATCATGGAGGCATTGGCTCCATGAATGGATTAATGCTGTCTTGTGAGAGTTCTAGCACTTGTGAGAAGGGGCTAGTTCTCACAAGAGTGAGTTGTTATAAAAGAGAAAGTTGCCCACAGCTCTCTCTCTCTCTTTCCACACATTTGCCATCCTGTCTACCCCTTCAGCTATGTTTTAGGCTAGCCTACATCTCTGGATTTTCCAGATCAGTGAGTTAAATAACTCTATCTCTTTATAAGTCAGGCAGTCTCAGATATTTCTGTTAGCCTTACAACAATGGACGTCGACAAGCTCTTAACTTTCAGCCTGGCACTGTCTCAGTGTTACCTTGCTCTCTCTAAACCAGTCTTAGGGAGGAAAGATACCCCAGACCCGCTGTATTAGCTTGCTGAGGCTGTGTAACAGAGTATCACAAACTGGGCGGCTCAAAATCATAACATTTTCTAACAGTTCTGAAGGTTGGAAGTCCAAAATTAAGTTGGCCACAGAACTGATTCTTTCTGGAAGGCATCTTCCAGAAAACCATTCATGCCTGTCTTCTGGTTTCTAGAGGTTGCTGGAAACCCCAGGTATTCCTTGGCTTGTGGCAAGCCAAGGGGAGCATTTGCTTGTGGGGAGCATTTGAAGCCAGGGAGGGATCACAACACTTGTGGGTTGGCAGGTGCAATGGCTCTTGCAGCCCTGTCCAATCTCTGCCTCATTTGTCCTTTGGCCTTCTTCGTGTCTCCTCTCTGCCTGTGTCAGAATCTCCCTCTCCTTTGTCTTATAAAAACATCAGTCATTGGATTTAGGATCCATACTAGCCCCATATGACTAACTAACTACATCTGCAAAGGCTCTACCACATCCCAAGTTTCCACATAGACATAAATTCTGAAGGACACTTGTTCAACTCACCACTCCTGGTCTTAACCTCCTGTCCCCATCCATGCTAGCTGTGCCAAGGAGTCCTTCGCCAGAAGCCAAGACACAGCCCCAATTTTCTCCTTGTGTTGGCTCTAGAGAAACAAAGGCACTTTCTCTAACTTATTCCTGGCCCATCTCAGAAGTGTGTCTGACCACCCTCTTCTTTGACCACCACAGCCCATGACAGTCTGCCCTGCAGTTCATGGTGAGCACAAGATGAGTAGATAAAGGAGCCAAGTGTGTAAATGAAAGGCAGCCAATCCTGACCTCACGCTCGGTAAAATGATGACTTGGATAAAGCCCATCCTCAGAATTCCTGTGGCTGGAAGCCCAAGGCTCTATCCTGCCCCAGGGGTCCCAGACCCTTCAACCACAGTCAGATGATGCCCCATCATTCCTCTTCTACACCAAGGCCTCCTCTTTAATCATGTCCTTCAGGTTATAAAAAGGGCCCTAAAGCCATTTGGCCTATTACTTCATATAAACTAGTCATAGTTACCAATGGAGGCCCAATGTTAATGAAGAGTTGTGATATCGTAACCAAATGGGACAAGTGAGCTGGGGATTTGGGCCAAGCCAGAGAATGCAGAAAATGGCCCTGGTTTCCCTCCCTGGCCTTGCCACTCTGTCTGCCTCATGCAAGATCATTCTGGACCCATTCCCTTCCCCCAGAGCCTCTGTTTGCATGCATACCTGTCCAAGTTATCTGTTTATTCCAATTTTTATTTCTCTTAATTTTTTAAAGAGGTTTTTGCAATAGGGCATGTGCACTCGATGGAGAGACAGAAATCACACACACACCCCCCAGGGGAGATGCCCACACCATAATCCCTTCTCCATTCTCCTCTCAGAATTTTGGGCATGCACATACATGTGCCCAGTGTGAGTTTTAAGTTGCTGGGTCCAGGACTCAAACGCGGTCGACTCTGTGGGAGTCCAGTGATCTTCTTTGACCACCACAGCCCATGACAGTCTGCCCTGCAGTTCATGGTGAGCACAAGATGAGTAGATAAAGGAGCCAAGTGTGTAAATGAAAGGCAGCCAATCCTGACCTCACGCTCGGTAAAATGATGACTTGGATAAAGCCCATCCTCAGAATTCCTGTGGCTGGAAGCCCAAGGCTCTATCCTGCCCCAGGGGTCCCAGACCCTTCAACCACAGTCAGATGATGCCCCATCATTCCTCTTCTACACCAAGGCCTCCTCTTTAATCATGTCCTTCAGGTTATAAAAAGGGCCCTAAAGCCATTTGGCCTATTACTTCATATAAACTAGTCATAGTTACCAATGGAGGCCCAATGTTAATGAAGAGTTGTGATATCGTAACCAAATGGGACAAGTGAGCTGGGGATTTGGGCCAAGCCAGAGAATGCAGAAAATGGCCCTGGTTTCCCTCCCTGGCCTTGCCACTCTGTCTGCCTCATGCAAGATCATTCTGGACCCATTCCCTTCCCCCAGAGCCTCTGTTTGCATGCATACCTGTCCAAGTTATCTGTTTATTCCAATTTTTATTTCTCTTAATTTTTTAAAGAGGTTTTTGCAATAGGGCATGTGCACTCGATGGAGAGACAGAAATCACACACACACACCCCAGGGGAGATGCCCACACCATAATCCCTTCTCCATTCTCCTCTCAGAATTTTGGGCATGCACATACATGTGCCCAGTGTGAGTTTTAAGTTGCTGGGTCCAGGACTCAAACGCGGTCGACTCTGTGGGAGTCCAGTGACATAACCAGTATGCCATCTGCTGGTCCCTAGTTCTCTTATTTTGATTGTATTTATTTTATTAACATACTGTATTTGTGGAGGTGCAATGTGATTTTTCAGTACAAAAGATACAGTGTGTAATGATGAAAGCAAGGTAATCGTGTATTATCATTGTCTCAGGCATTTGTCATTACTTGTGTTGGGATGGATGACTAAATCCTCCTTTTTTAGTTACTTTGAGATATACAGTAAGTTGTCTCTAACTATATTCTTCCTACTATATTTCATGACAGTAGAAGTTGTCTGCAACTTTGCTTCCATTAATCAACATTCCTCTGTCCCTGACTGCTCCATCCTTCTCCACCTCTAACAGTCATTCATCACTTTGCCTCTATGAGATTTCTTTTTCTCTGATTTCTACATATGAATGAGAATAGCTCGTATTTCTCTTTCTGTGCCTGGTTTATCTGACTTAGCATAATGTCTTCTGAGCTCATGCATGTAACTTCACAGGACAGGATCCTTTTTAATAGCTGAATAGTATTTCAATGTTTTTCTGTGTGAGAGGGGAAGAGAGAAAGACAGACAGACAGACAGACATTTCTTTTATCCATCTGTCAGTCAATGGGCACCTCAATTGATTCCCTGTCTTGGCTACTGTGCATAGTGCTGCGATAAACAGTGGGGTGTAGACCTCTTCATGACATACCCATTTGGGCTCTCTCTCTCCTTCAGGATTCTTAAACAAACTCTCCATTTTTTCTTCCACTCCCCCATCCTTTCCTTGGCTCCTGGGCACCATTCCTGTCATTTGCTCTCAAGGTCTAAGAAAAACCTGTTGGCTTTTCCCATATTTTTCATTCCTTAGGACAACTTCCGTAATTGATCATTAAGGTTAAGGTCAGTGCACTGGGGTTATCTGACCTCTAAAAATCACTTTAGCGAGAGGGTTGCTGCTCTTTTTCTCCCATAGTCTTGATGAGAGGCTCATAGTTTTTCCTTTTTTTCCCACTGCTCTTTCCAGTCTATTCACTTGTGATGGGAATTTTCAAGAATTAATTTTTCAGAAGCGACTGGACAAAAAGTCAGCAAACTAGTCCAGAGAAAGCCTCTCTGTATTCATTTCTACAACATTTCACCCAATGGGACCTTCTTAGATCTGTTCCCTGTCCCTGCTCCCCCAAGCTTTATCTTAGACAAATGGACAGGCGATAAGTTGAGCCCCAGTGTAAGAAAGGGGGACTGAATTTCCACCCTCAAATCTACCAGCTACTGTCAAGGCAACTGGCACCTAAACTCTCAGTTGTGTTAAAACCTAAACTCTCAGCTGTGCTAAAATATCTCCTCTTTGGAACTGCTCTTCTGGAGCCCCTCAGCATCCAGACTCAGCACAGCTGCACACTGACCCCAGGTGAGCTTTGCACAGGTCTCCCACATGCACAGAGTATAAAGGGCAGTGACTTCACAGAGGCCATCACTGTGTTTATTATTCTGCCTCTGATGGCTGGTCAAGGGCAAACTCTCACCTCACTAGATGAGACTCATTAGTCTACTGCTCTAAATAGATCTATACACAACCAAGTCCCAGGCTGTGTGGTCCTCAGTGGGCTGTCTTAAAGCACACTCTCTGGAGCTTGTGCTAAAAAGAGAGGCTCAGGGACCAGCAGATGGCAGAGTTGACTGCAGTTCAAGTCCAGGACCTGGGGGCTTGAAATTCATGCCAGGTGCATGTGCATGAATCCCCAAAATCCTGGGAGGAGAGTGAAGGAAAAGGGACTGCAGAGTGACCATCACCTCTGGGGAGTGATTTCTCATTTTCTGTCTCTGTCTCTCTCTGTCTCTCCAGCGAGCATACATGCCCTGTAGCAAAAATCTCTCTTTAAAAAAAAAAAAAAAAAGGGTTCAGGGACAAGCAGGTGGTGTGGTGGTTGAGAAGCTGGACAGTCCCACGTGGCTAAGCACAGTTTGAGTCCCAGACCTGGTGGCTTGCTTTCTCATTTTCTCTCTGTCTCTGTGTCTCATTCTGGTCAAATTAAAAATACAATAAAATGAATGAATAAATGAATGAATTAAAAAAAAAAAAAGAGGTTCAACATATTGTCTCTGTTCCTGTCTCTGGGACAGCCGAGTTCCTACATTGTTCCTACAAGCTGTTTGATGTTCAATCAGCAATTCCATCGCCAAAAATCCCAGGCCAGTGAGGGCCAGCAGGTGGCATGGTGCTTTAGGCAGTTCGACTCCCACATGACCAACTATGGTTTAGCCTGGGATCTGGCATCTTAAAAATCACACTGGGCATGTGTGTGTGCCCAAAATCCCAGAGAAGAATGAAGGAGAAGGAATCGCAGCATAGCTAACCCCCTGGGTGCTGATTTCTCACTTTCCCTCTCTCTATCTCTTTCTCTCTGTGAGCACGTGTACCCTGTGGCAAAAACTTTAAAAATAAAAAATCGTCAGGCCCCCCACGGTCATCACAGAGGACTTATATCATACACAGGGAGCAATAGGAGAATGATTGTAATTGATCCTCCATGCTGGGATACCACTGAGAGTGAGAGAGAGGCCACTAATAACTTACACCCAGAAAAACAGAACCACCCAGGCCTACAAGGACATGGGCCACCACACCAACAAGATACACAGGGGCCAAAGGTCCAGGATGGAAGGAACATGGTTGACCGGACTTGGCACCAGGGTCCTAGACCAGCGTGTGATGCTCCTTCCCCATGAATTAGGCCAGGACCTCTGGTCTGGGAGCCCTAACACCTGGCTCACCTGCAAGCCATCAGCACAGCAGGGTGTTAAGAACAGTGCCTGGTGCAGCCAGAATCAGGGCTGTGGGGCAACTTACAATGGGATTGGAGTCCGAAACAATAAGGTGAGACTTAGGAGGGCAGCTGAGCTTGAGAAAGTAGGAGCAATAAGAGGTGTCACAGAAGAAAATCCTGTGCCTGCAAGAAGGGTACCCACTGATGTAAAAGGAATACTGAACCAAAAGCATATTCCTTCGTTGGGGGGAAACTGCAGAGGTCAGGGGAGCAGGGCCGCTGGTGACATGCCCATGCATGGAGACAAAGCACAGCACAGTCCTAAAGGTGGGAGGAGCCTGCGTCTTCTGGGTCAGACCTGCATCAAACTTGAGCGCTCTCCTTCCTGGGGGTAGGGCATCAGGTGCCTATGCCTCGGTTTCCCTACCTGCACAATGAGCATAATGAAAGTAACTTTTCTTAAAGAGCTACTGTGATGGTTAAATGGTTACTACATGCAAAGCACTTAGAAATGGAGAGACATCGGGGATTCTCAGAGGACAAGTGGCACCAGCACAACACTCAGGGAAGCCAGTCGGTGTAGGTTTGGGATGGGTAGAGGCCCGGTGGAGGGAAATGAAGGAAATGGCTGGAGGACGTTGCTAGGGGTCCAGCCACGTGCAGGATGAACTAATCATGGCATGATCTTGCTCTTTCATAGAGATGGAATCATAGGTCTAGGTCAGGTATTTGCAAGGGGAAGGAGCTCTAAGGCATTAAGACAGAACTGGTACCAAAGCCAAAAGAAACCCTGAGAAATAGAGATAGTATAGTTCAGGGATCAGCACGTGGTGCAGTATTGAAGGTGCTGGACTTCCATGTGGTTGACCACAGTTTGAGTCCGTGACCCGGCGAATTGAAACTCACACCAGGCACATGTGTGTGCATGCCCCAAATCCCAAGAGGAGAATGAAGGAGAAGGGATTATAACGCGGCCATCTCCCAAGGGGATGATTTCTCACTTTCTGTCTCTCTGTTTCTCTCTGCCTCTCCAGAGAGCACACATGCCCATAGAAAAATCCTCTCATAATACAAAAAAGAAGTAGGATACTTTGATTTTCTTTTCAAGAGACCTTGGGCTTCCACACCACCATATTAACATAACTGAGAGTTTAAGAGCCTGGACAGGAGATGATGGGTGCCATCTGACTATTTGTGTCCCTTCATGGTGATGGTATTTGGAGGTGGAGCCTTTGGGGGCAGGGATTAGGTCATGAGGGTGATGCCCTCATTAATGGGATTAGTTCCCCTCCAATAAAGACACCCAGAGAGGTTTCTTGTCTCTTCCACCAGGTAAGGATGCACCTTCACAGATGTAAGAGATGGCACCTTCTTAATGTAAGAAATGCCTTTCTGTTTCTTATTTAATTATTTTATTTTAAGAGAGATTTTTCTATAGGGCACATGACTCACTGGAGAGACAGAGATAGAGCAAAAAATCACCCCTTGGGGAGATGGACACGCCACAATCTCTTCCCCTCCATTCTCCTCTCAGGATTTTGAGCACTCACGCACAGGAACCTGGCTTCAGGTATTTTGTTTTGTTTTGTTTTGTGATTTTTTTATTAATTAATTTATTTTACATACTTTCACTGAACATCACCACAGCATACCAAATGTGATTTTCCAGCCAGAATACACTGTAAAGTGGCTTAATTATACATGTTATCATCAACAAATAATTTTCCATCTCTTGTTTCTTGTATATATATAAATGTATATAGATATATATAAATTTATATTATA
>NW_006160006.1:961162-963242 GCF_000334495.1 Tupaia belangeri chinensis | reverse complement strand
TCCCTAGAAAACTTCTCTTTATATTTCAAGTTTAATTAAGGTATCACCTCTTCTAGGAAGCCTTTTATGATATACAGGTAATTTTCCATTTGCCCACATCCCAGTCTATTGTCAGACCATTTGCTTGCTCTGTGCCCAGGTAGAACTCTGACCCCTTTAGAGTTCCTGATTTAGGCCCCCTAGGACAGTGGACTTACATTTGGGTTCTGTTGATAGGAATTGTTGTCTGGAGACTGGAAGGTGAAAGTAAAAAAGTGATGGAGAATTTCTTGCCTGTTCCTTCTTGCTTTACCCCTCCTTTCCAGCCATATCTCATCTCTCCAGGCCCACACTCCCAGCCAGCAGCCACAGTCCTAGCTCTCCCTGAGGCCTGAAAAACTATTCCTTTTCTTGATCTTTTGATCTTTCAGCCTGAAGGTCTAATGTTTGCCAGGCTCTGGGTGCTTCAGCCTTCTTTTGCCTTCCTTCATCCTGTTTATGCTTCTCTAAAATGTTCATTCAAGAAAGGTCACCCTGTTGAACCATGTGAGGTAAAATTTACATCCTCCAGGACTCTAGCCTCAGATTCTCCTGAGGTCAAGCACCTGTTTTTCTTCTGTAACAACCTCTGCTTACATCTATCATAGTAATTACTGCAGCATGTTGGAATGGTTCATTCACGTGTCTATCTCACTTTCTGGATTGTGACCTCTTTAAAATATGTCTTTTGGGCTGGCACCATTGCCTAGTGGTTAAGGGAAGCCAGATTTCAAATTGTCAAGCATGATTCAAGTCCCACCGATGCAGGTTTGGAGAACGTGCCAGGAGCATGTGCGTGTGTGCCCAAAATCATGGAGTGGCAGCCAAAAGACTGCTGTGAGACCGTGCCCCATAGAGGGTCACTTCTCCCTCTCCCTCTCTGTTACTCTGGTGGGCATGCATGCCCTTTGACAATTAAAAAAGAAAAAGAGGGATAAAAAGCAGAAAATGTCTTTGATTTTTTTTTATGTGTGGCACATGGCCCTCAACAAATGCCCAGGTGCACTTGCTCTGATTTACAATTTCTGAACGGAATGCCTTTCTCCAAAACAGCTGATGGAATGGGGAAAAAAGTTGATATAACAAAAAGTCAATACATAATAATATGAACATAGAATTTATAGCTTCTATGTTTTTGAAAAATGCTATTATGTCCATTGACTAAATTGTCACAACAGCCTCATGAACAAAGATGTCCAGCTAATTGATAGAACCAGCTGTTTTGAAGTCTATGCATAGAAGCTAACGGTCAAGGACTAAGCCCAAGTACCAATCCACCTGGATTCAGGCTGGTTCTGCTTCTTTCCAATGATATAACCTTGGACTCCACCTAAACTCTCTGCACCTTAAGTTCTTATCTATGAACAGTTCCACTTCAAAATGACCAATAAATAAATTGGTAGGTACAGAGTACCAGATCAAATCAGATACATTATAAAACCCCAATGCACATTACTTTCTTATTCGTGATAAAACCCAAATCCCATTCACGTGTCCAATAAAAACATGTTTCTTGGCTTTGCAACACAAATAGCTTCTCCTAGGATGAATAGCCACCTTCACGTCTCAGGGAAAGTAAGTGGAAACCATTCCCTGACTGTGAGGGTCTGAGTTAAATCTCACAGACTCACCAGAGCCCCCAGACTTCACACCATTTTCTTCACACAGTTCTCAGAGTTACCCACGCATTTATTTATATGAAGTGCCTTCTGTATGACTGGAAGTGTTCTGTCTCCTCCATTGGTCACATAGCTGGGCAACTGCAGACACTCGAGTGGGGTCTGAGGACTAGCTGGAAAGCAGGTATCAAGGTCAGCTTCCTGATTCTGGTGGTTGTATTGAGGTTGTTTAGAATAATGTCCTTGCCGGTAGATAATATAGCTAAAGAACTTAGGGGCAGTAGGGCATGAAGTCAGCAGCTTCTCTTAAGTAATTTGGCTAAAACAAATTAACTGTATTTGTCCTTGAAAGTTTTCTTTATTTTTGAGAGTATGTCAATATTTTTAAAAATTATATATTAAAAAAAAAATGTTTAGCTAGAACTGCAAATCCCATCCATAGG
>NW_006160006.1:930312-961148 GCF_000334495.1 Tupaia belangeri chinensis | reverse complement strand
GGAAAGAAGGGGACCTTTCCTTTCACAATTGCACTAGACCTTAAAGGGTGTTCGCCCTTCCTTTATTCTGTTGTGCTAGCATTAGCTGATGCTGTGTGTTTAATTTTACACCGTGTGCTGAGAAGGCTTTAAATCAGAGAAGAAGGCCAAGAAGGCAGAGTAGGAGTGAAATAATATACTCCAGTGATCTTTATGGATTCCCAGGGCCCTGAAAATGCAAACACTTATTATGTTGACCTCCCCAACTTTGCCCATAACTGAAGGTATCATGGCTACTTAAAAATCTGGCTCAGTAATTGCTCCCATAAACTATGCACTGCAGTCTCACCGAACACACTCCACGCTGGCCGCCAGCATGAGTCGCACCGACCCTCACCCGGTCCCACCAGTGGTGCAGTCTCCTGACGAATGCCACTCATAGCGTAGAAATATCAAACTGCCTCCTTTTTATCGTCTGGAAAACAACATTCATGCTGTTTCCTAAGATCAAAATCATTCATGAAGAGGGAGGTTTCCAGGGACTCTATAGCACTATGTTTAGATTTAGATGAAAACCCCAAGCATTGCAATCTTCCCCTGTCTTAGTCTGTCCAATCTGCTATAACAAAATGTCATAGATTGAGTGGCTTAGAAGCAACAGAAAATTATTTCTCCTAGTTCTGGAGGCCCAAAGATCAAGAAACTAGTGGGTTCAGTATCTATTGAAGGTCCACTTCCTCGTAGGTAGTCTCACCGTGACCTTGCACAGTGCAACAGGCAAGGCACCTCCTAGTGGTCTCTTTTATAAGACCATTATCCCATTCATGCTGGCTTCACCCTCATGCCCTAATTACCATCCAAAGCTTCACCTCCTAATACCATCACCTGAAGGGTTAGGATATTAACATATGAATTGGGGATCATGTATAGATCCTAGTATTCCCCAAGTATGTTCTTTTGATCTGAGGTTCTGGGGCCCAGGATTCTTAGGAGAAACACATACCTTGCTTTTGTTTCATTGGAAGAAAGCTGATGGGGTTGGTGACAGGAATTTTTTGTTTTTAGCCCTTTTATCATCTCAAGAGAATGGTTTAGGTCTTTTGAGAGTTACCCAGAAATGACAGAAATGGAGCACTTAAATAAAGTAATTTTATATACGTTTCTGAAACATAGAACTTAGGTTTCTTATCATTTATTTCCATTTGACTCAAGTAAAACCCAAAAACTCATCTAGAGTCCCTTCTCTGAACAATGACCAGTTTGAAGCCACCTGGAATTTATAGATATAGGAATAGAAAATATAGTAGGTTGGGTAATTGTTATGGAATCAGACAGAAATGAGTTCAAATCCAAGCTCTGCCTTGCCAATTACATTAAATTATTATTTTAATCTTCCTGAGCACAAATTATTTCAACTATAAAATGAGCATTTTACGAATACTGTCTGGTGTATAGAGTTGTTGAATATATTTTAAGATAATAAATATATATTTAAAAAACCACTCAGACAGAGAACTTGACTCAAAATAGTCATTCAGTAAATATGAACTAGTCTTATTATGTTCTTGATTGGCTTAATTAGGCAGGATAGAATAGGCTATACTGCAGCAACAAGTAAGGCCCAAACTCTCAGTCTTAATGTAATTAAGACTTATTTCTCATTCATACCCAGTTGATGAGAATCAGGCAACTGCCCTCTATCATGTAGTGTATCACTTGGGACTCACAACCAAAGTTGCTGTGGTAGGGGATGTTTCTAAATGCTGACCTGAAAGGACACACATTTATCACTTCTGCTCCGATTCCTTGACAACAGATCAATGCCATGGCCCTAATACAACTGCATAGCACACAGTATTCCCATGTGCCGGGGAGGAAAAGATGTGTGGACAGACAGTAGTACCTCTTCCACAAAAAGCAGTATGTCAGGGTCTATAAGCCAAGTTCAACTGACTGAAGAACCTTGAGTATCACAGGAAAGACCTAGGTTTAAAGAGTGATTTAAAAAGGTAGAATATAATCAGTCATAACCGTACAGACATACTGGTCTGGGTGCCTAGAAGAAAGAAGCCTTTCTTCATAGTGGGAGGAAAAGAGGTTTCATGGCAGAAAAGGTATCTGAGAGGACCCTGAATGATACACAGGACCAAACTGAGAGCTGGAAATCAGAAGGGCTCAAAACCAAATGTTTCATGTGGACATCCACAGCAGTTGCACAACTCATGGTCAAGAGCATGCTTCTAAGCAGAGCCTGATGTTCGGGGAGGATTCAGAACATCTGCCCTTGCCTTCATTGAAATTGCAGGAGGCTTGGACCAGCAGATGGTGTAGTAGGTACATCACTGGACTCCCATGTAGTCAACCACAGTTTGAGTCCCGGACCCAGCAGCTTAAAACTCACATCAGGCACATGTGAGTGCATGCCCAAAATCCCAAGAGGAGAATGAAGAAGAGATTGCAATGTGGCCATCCCCCCGGGGAGTGATTTCTCATTTCTAACTCTTTCTGGCTCTCCGGGGAGCACATGTGCCCTATAGCAAAAATCACTCTAAAACTTAAAAAAAAAAAAAAAAAAAAGAAAAGAAAAGAAATTGCAGGAGGCTGAATCTAGCATGCTCTAGAGCCTCTCCTCAGTCTCAGCCTCCTCTGATCTCTGATAGCTACTTCTGAGTGACAGCTTCTAGAGGCTGCATCATTCTTGTCCCAGTGATGTACAGGGTGGAGGAGCTCAGCCACTGGGAGAGTCCCACTGCTGCTGGCACTGGCCATGTTCTGAGGGGGCTCTGGCTGCGTGAGAGGTCATCCAAGGGAAGTCACAGATCAGCCCAAAGGTCCCCTGCCTCACTGAGAGATGACCTCTGTCGCTGGCTCCCTGAGGTCTATTAGGTCCCATCACACAGTACAGAGGTCCAAGTTCCTTTAACACAGCAGGCGGAGGCTGTGAGGGTGCCCCCAGCATCCACCTCCCAGCCTAAGCTCAGCTCTCCGGGGCTCTGGATCTGCTACTTTGTGGTTCTTCTCAAGCAGGGGCATCTCAGCCTGGCTGGCTGGAGAGGCTCACAGTCAGTTTCCCAAAGGGGACAGAGGTTAATGAACGAGGCAGACACTCCACACACACCATCACAGAGGCGATAACAAAAGCCTCAAGAGGAAAAGTGGCTAAAGTGACAGAGCTGGAGAGGGAGGAAATTCATCTTCCAGCATCAGCGTGGCCTCTCAACACGCCTTCTTCCTCACACCTGATCGACTTTGTGTTCTTCCTCTGCTTTGCCACTTCTGAAAGACGGAATTCTGTGGGAACAGTCTCCTTCTCTCAAACCCTCCATTTTCAGTACCGTGGCTCTGGTTAGCCCTGCATTTCCTTGGGTCCATCAGGCTGCATACTCCTTCCATAGTTTGTCTAGCCCGCGCCCTTGCCATTAGCCCGCAGCAAGACCACACTGCAGTCCCTCTCTTCTCTAAGGCTAACACAGAGGTGCTGGCTCTGCGTGTGCACATGCGTGTGTGTGAGCACATGCATATGTGTGTTAGAAATGTCACTTGGCATTGTATTAAAAGTTCTCAACATCAGGGTCAGCAGGTGGCTTGGTGGTTAAGGGGCTGGACTCCCCCAGGGCCAACCGCAGTTTGAGTAGTGGACCTGGTAGCCTGCTTTCTCACTTTCTCTCTCTCCCTGTCTCTCTCTGGTGAGTGCACAGGTCCTATAGCAAGAATTTAAAACTAATAGTAATAAGTAAAGTTAAATAAATAATTCTTAAAAAAATTCTCAACATCTTTTTAATTATTTTGAAGTTTATTTATTTAGTATTGTTAAAAGAAAAATAAACCAGCCAGTTTAATAGAGTAGAGATTTAATAGAGCAAATCTTAACACTATTCAAATCGGGCAGTTGTCCCCGGACTTACAGATAACTCAGGCCAGCCTTGTGGATAACTCGGCCTTTTATGTCGGGAGAACAGGAAAGTGTCATGCACAACACATAAGTGAGGGAGTGAGGCAGAAAAATCATTGGTTCCATTCTGAAGTTTGTCTGCAGCAACACAATTTGAAAGGTGGGATGCCTGTGATTGACTGAAGCCTAGCTGTTGTGATTGGTTGTAACTTAGCAACCAGCTCAGAAAAACAGCCTAACATGTACGATTTCGGTTTATCCATAGGAATCAAAGTGTGGGAGTACAGCGGCGGTTTTAGGCCAAAATAGTTTAACAGTTCTTTCATGAGGGAGAGAGAGACTGAGAGAGACAAGCAGAAAGATGAACAAAGAGGCCCTCTAACAAGTCCCCATGCCATAACCCAGCTTCAGTCTCAGTGCCTGGCTTGCTCTGAACGTCCCGGGACATGAACCCAGGAACTGACCTGTGTGGGTCCAGTTGCATCATGACTACACCACGGCCTAGCACTACCTCTTCTATTCCGTCCTTTCCACACCCTTTCCTGAGAGTCGCTTTACACAGATGGTTAACAAGCCAGGCGTTGTCCAGCCCCGGAGACTGACAGAGTCCTCCAGGTTCCCTCCTCCTCTGTTAGTTATGCTGACTTTTCCTTCTTGTATACTGTTGGGTGGGGACGCATCGACTGGGGGCAGCTCTAGTTCTGCAGAACTACTTTCCTGCTGGTCTACAGAGGCAGCTTTTGGGGGATGAGGATGTGCTTGGACGACCTCGGACCACTGCATGTGAGTTGTGCAATTGTGGCTTCTGAGATCCACAGAGACAGGGAGTCCACTCCCATTTTCTCAGGGCACCATCTACAGTTAGCTTTCAAGGCCAAATCTCTGCAGCCTGAACGTCACCGCAATGTGGGCTTTGTACCACGACCAGGAAGTCCACGTGCAGGTGGAGCAGAGCTGTGGTGTTTGGAATTGTGTTTGCAGACAACCTGGCTGGGTGAACTACGTAGCCATTGTGTGCAGGTCCATGGAAGTGTGGCTTCAGAATCATGCCATGTCCTCCAGGTGCCCGGCCTACCGAGTGAATTGATGACCACCCAATAAACCGTGAACACCGGGATCAGTGTTACTATTAATATTGCCAGAGCAGGGGTCTTGCAGTAAACAAAGACGGAGCATGCAGAGCAAGAGAAGCAAAGCCAAACTCTTGAAGGAGCTCGAACCGAACATGAATTCTGACTCAGACATTGGTGATGATATCTTGGGCAAGTCATGTAGGCTTTCTGAATCCCAGTTCTTCATTTTAAAAAAGGTACCTCTTAGTACTTTCCTTGCATGACACTGTGAGAAATAAAGGAACAAATGCGACTGCCTAGTAGACAAGATACTCACTATCGGTGTTAGGGTTTGAATGTGTCTTCCTAAAACACAAGTGGTGGAATTAAGAAGGCGAGAGGTTGGTTACTCTGGCTACAGGATTAAGAACTGAGGCCTTTGGGAGGTGACTAGGACCGGGGTCATCAGAATGGGCCCCCATTGAATGGTGGTGGGTTTATCAGGAGAGCGAGTGAGACGCACGGACACATGGACACAGACCTACCTCCTCTTGCTCTGACTCACCATGGGACATTCTGCAATGCCTCAGCACTGGGCAGTGAGCTTCTGCCAGCAAGAAGACCCTCGCCAGACATAGCTCCTTGATCTTAGACCTGCAAATAAACCTCTGAGTTAAGAAAAACTCTATATAAAAAAATAAAATAAAATAAAACACCCTTAGGTATTTCTGTTATTAGTAGCTAAAACAGCTGGTAAACTTTTATCCCTTTCCCCCAGTATTGGGGAGATCCCAAGGCGTGGTAGGCGGGTGGGCTAGCAGATGTTTAGAAGCACAAGGACACAGAACACAGCAATCTTGACTCTATACCTGGCCCAGTGGAAAGTGCTCACCCTTCCAAAGAGCCAGGCGCTCTCTTCCAGAAGCCCTAGGAGGCTTCTCTCCAACTGCACTGGGACTCAGGGTGTGTCAACATCTTCATTGTCTAGGGACCAGCAAAGTCATTGCAGGAGTGCATGGGTACAGACTTATCTGGCATCATGCCCCTGCAAGGAGACAGGATGAACCAGAGGACAGCCCACCCCAAATGTATGAATTCCCCTCAGAAGATAGAGCCTCTTCAGTTGTACTGTCTCGCCAATAAACTAGCAACTCTGGGGATGGAAAAGTGAGCCTGCCCCGGAATAGTTAGGCACCCACCCACTCTCAGTTAGATCTTTGGTTTTGTTTGTCTCCTCAACAAAACAGCAAACTGCTCCAGAGCCAGAACCCAGCCTCCCACGGCACCCCGCACAGTACAGACACCCGATAAATATTTACTGAAAAGAACTGACAGACTCCGCCGTGCTGCCATGGCGGAGTCTCGGGACAGCCGAGAGCCAAGGCTTGCAGACCTCACCTCTTCCCCGGAAAAGCCTGGCTGCGGCTCAGCTCCATCTTCTGAGGTTCCTTCTACAGAGGAAAGCGAAAGCTTCTCTCCTGACGCTTATTAACTTCAGTGCATCTAATTATCCTCGGTACAGTTGGGTAGGTTTGAATCGCCTGACCTCCCCGCGTCAGTTTCAGGGTTTTCAACAACTGACAGCTCCAATTAGCTGTAATTAGAAAGGATTAAAACCATCCATCAGACGTGTTTTGCAGACAGACCCTATGCTTCTTATATCCTCATTCGAGGAGGGGACCTCGCACTCATCTCTCTGTCTCTCCACCTCTGATTCTAGTGCAGGTCCAAGAGGCCCTAGGCATAAGGGCAGAAAGAAGGAGGAAGCTGGCTTACTCCTTACTGGGGGGGTGGGGGGACCCTGCCTTGGTGAGCATGGCCTGGGGTTTGGCAGCTGATCATGGTAAGATAGCTGAATCCTAACTGGGGAGGTAGGGAGAGGATGTGATGAAAGAGGGGGGAAGTCTTTGAAAAGGAAAAAGTGAGGAGGCTGTACTCCATCCCAAAGGCTCACTGGGATGCAGGCATAATGAACCTGGCTCCAGCACTTGTCCTGCTTCTGTTTACCTAACATTCTGACAGTGCATATTCATGCAAATAGGCAGCGAGCTGCCTTGGCTCTGGTTAATTAGCATCCGATTCCTTTGGTGTGAGCCAGACTTCAAGATTTGCTAATTTGATAAGCAGTGGATTTTCCCCTCAAAGGTCTTTCAGGAGGCCTCTCAGTCAGGATGGCACCGGAAAGGCAGGGCCTGGAGGTCCAGGTACTACTGGGAGATGTGAGCATCTAGGAGAGGGAAAGGCTGCAGAAGGGTCTGTGTAGAGGGAGAAACGGGACCAGGAGGCCATGAGCTTCACAGAGCTGGAGATGCCTTGGAGGCTACCAGCCTGACCTCAATCTGTTATTTTTTTTTAGAAAAAGAATTTTGCCATAGGGCATGTGCACTCTCTGGAGAGACAAAGAGAGACAGAGAAAGAAAGCGAAAAATCACCCCCCAAGAGAATGACCACACTGCAACCTCTTATCCTCCACTCTCCTCTTGGGATCTTGGACAACGCACAGGGAAAGACAAGTTACAAGGTTCTGCCAAACCCCAAAAGAGCATGTGGTGTTTGCTCAGCGCATGTCCCCACACCTCAGACTCTCTCTCTTAAATGTGTCCCCACACGACATAACCATTATGCCATTTGCTATGGAGACCTTGCCTCCCACCTGGTGTCTGAGAAGACTCCATATGCAGTAGCTTTGTTTAATCCTCACAAAGGCCTGATTCGTTATATACATACATGTGTGGCTGGACCATGGTGCCGCCCTGAAGCGTAATGCTCTACGAGGTTGACCTGCGTGGGAAGGTCCCGAGTAACCAGGCACACATGTTTCCAGGACTGGCTGAGGCTGGGGCGGGAGTGGTGTTGAGACTTTGTTGGGGTGATTGTCTCTCTGTCTCTCTGTTTCTCTGTTTCTCTCACTAGCGGAAGAAATGGGTAAGTAAATTCGTTTTAAAGTTATTAAAAAAAAAACCTCTGGAGCCTCATCTGCTTTGATCCTTATAGTAGTTGCACTGGTAACATCATCCCATTCTACAGATGTAAGAGCTGGAGTTTAAAAAAGTACTCCCGGGGGACCAGCAGTTAGTGTAATGGCTATGTCGCTGGACTCCCACGTAGTCGACCGCGGTTCGCGTCCTGGACCCAGTGGCTTAAAACTCACGCCGGGTGCGTGTGCGTGCATGCCCAAGATCCTGAGTGGAGAACAGAGGAGAAGGGATTGCGGTGTGGCCATCTCCCCTGGGGGGTGATTTCTCGCTTTCTGTCTCTCTGTCTCTCTCTGTCTGTCTGGCAAGTGCACGCGCCCTATAGCAAAAAACTCTCAAAAAAAAAAAAAAAAAGTACTCCCGGGCTGCCAAGGTTGATCATCTCCTGCTTTTTTTGAGGCCCTTTGGCTTACGTCTCAGGCTGCCACTCACGCACACATGTATGCATGCACAAGCACACACGTGCACACTCCCAGACCTGTGCTGACCCCCTTCCTCCCCACCCAGACCTGGCCTACCCTCACATCACTGCCATCTGTGCCCACTGAGCCCACCCGATCTTTCCCTGCCCCAGGCCTTGTTACTGCATTAATCCACAGTGTTTTTCACGGCAGGACGCCGGCTAGTACTGCCCTTAGCCACATCCAGGATGAAAGATGAGAAAACTTTTGTCCCTGCAAAAACTGCAGGAGTCGTGCCAAGGGCAGCCTGGGGCTCATGGGGACTGGGAAAACCTCTCCCCAAAGCTGGGTACTTTCCCATCTTCAAGGCCTCCCTCCTGATGTGGGTGCATTTCCAGCCAAACCCCAGACCCGGAAGGTGGCAGTCCCCAGTCTGAGGTAGTCTGCTGGCAGTGGTAGAATGGAAAGCGACACCTGAGGGTAAATGAAGTCACACTCACCCACCCAGAGGCCTTGGAAAGCACATAAGAGCTCGAGTACGTGTTCCTCCTCTCCTGGTCCATGCTGTCATGATGCTACTAGCAGAAGGAGGCAGAGCAAGAGTGACACACCCAGGCAGCCCCCGCAGGTTCAGTCCACTGCCCTCACTCCCCCATGCCCGGCAGATCGGTATCCCCAGCCCAAGGCCCCCAGGATGGAGCTGCCCACTCACAAACCTATAGGAATTGCCTGATTCTGCAATCCTTTTGCCCTCCTCGGGGACCAGAAGCCAACCCTTTGCACAGAGGGAGTTAAAGGCAGGTCTCCACTGATCAGACCCAACGCCAAGACAGGCTTGACCGACCCTTAACATTTCAAAGTCATAAATTGTTGGTGGCCCCTCCACGCGATGCTAAAAGCACATGGGAGACCCAGGCTTGAGTGTGGGAATGATCTGAACACGCAGGGCGTGTGCCCAGAGGCCCGTGATCCTGGCTGGCTGGAGGCTGGGGGAGGTGTGTAGGGAGACCCCATCAAGTATACCTGACTCTCCTTTTCTCTCTCTCTTCTTCTTAGCCTCTCTTTCTCTCTACTTTTCCCTCTCAATAAGTAAAGAAACAGGCCCAGCCTATGACCTAATCGTTAGGGTGACTGGATCCCACATCGCCAAATGCATACTTCGAGCCCCAGCCCCAGCAGGTGGAAAAAATGCCAGCAGCATATGCATGCGTGCCCAAAGTCCCACAAGGAGGGATAGAGGGAAAAGAAGGGACCGTGGTGTGGCCATCCCCATAGGGAGTGCTGTCTCACCTTCTCTCTTTCTTTCTCTGCCTCTCCAAAGCAACTACACACACCCTCTGGCAAATTAAAAAAGAAATAAATAAACTTTTAAAAAATGTGGTAAGTTGCCACGTACACACCATCCCTGAGCCCCGGTATACAATAATCCCAAAAGCTTTCATCGAACCCTTCTGTGCGCTGATCACTGACGTTGTGTTCTCTGAAAGATTTGAGCTGGAAATTGAAACAACAAAAAGACGAAAAGCCTGCACGCACAGCCTTTATAACCACGTTGAGATGAAGTGGCTTAGTCCTAGCAGAGGAAAGCCAGGTCCGGCCTTTGTTGGACAAAAGCCTAACACAGGTTTGATGAGGCCCCTCCACCCCCTGGGGACTCTGGGGAGAAACCCATCCTCGTGGCTCCACAGCTGGCTGGTCCTGTGGGCTCAGTCTGAGCACCAGTGTCAGGCAGGAAGGCAGAGATCGCAATGCCCACTTCGCAGATCCAAGCAGGAGGCTCAGAGAGGCTATATGATTCTTGCCAGTTTGCCCGAGGAGAAGGTTCTGGAGCTGGGCTGGGCATCATCACCCTGGTCGCACCTCCACTGTGCTGCCTGGGAATGCCTTCAGGAAGGCTGCCTCCCAGCCGTCCCCAGTTCCCCCAAGTTGCTCCCAGAATGTGGCGTGCAGCAGATTTGGGTGACTTCTCTCCTGTCACTTTGACATCCCCCCCACACTGATTCTGCTCATGTTGCTTTCGGAGACAGTGAGGCTATCGCGGACACATCCGGCTAACCGTGGCCTCCCGGGCCACACTGTCACAGGCCGGTTCTCTTCTGCGCTTTCCTACGGTGGTTTCAGAGCGCCTTTGGGTGCTGGGTCTCCACGGAGCTCATGTCGACAGCAGCCCGCCCCCCCCAGACTCTTTGTTCTTCTGAAGCCCAAAGAGGTAGGGAGACCTCCTGAGCTTTGAAATGCAATCAGAGGAAACCCCTGCTCCTTTCCTTAAGAAATGAAATGTCACACTTGAAAGAGGCTTCCCACCCCTGACTAAGGCTTCACTTGAGCTAAAATACAGCCTCAAGCAATTTCGGAGACTTTGTTACTCACAGGCAGGAAATACTTGCTCAGCTGCAACCCTCGCAGAGCCCGCACTGATGCAGCAAGCGGCTGGACAGCTGTTCTGCACCCCTAGGGTTCCGGGGTCCTGCTCCCTGTCTGCCTTTCTCCTTTCCTCCGCTTCCTCCCTGGAGTAGCTCATTTACCCCTGGTTCTTGCTCTTTATTCATTTTACTTTTTTTTTTCTTAATCTAGAGCACCTTCTAGAACTGGCTCTCCTGAGAGGGTCCCAGGGATGAAGGGCTGGGGCTGTCTGCCTGCTCCCCCAGGAAATACCCCCGGTGTGTCTCTGCCAGGCGCTAACTCTGCTGAGGTCTCTCAGACCAGTCAGAAAAGCCGCTGTTTCAAGAGGCTTTTACAAATCGATAGACTGGGCTGTGTCTCTTTACGGTGCCGAAGTGCTCCCGGGCGAGTGGGGGCCGAGGACGCGAGATCAATAAGCCAAGGGGACCGAGGGCACGTTCATTACCAGGAAATGCTGTCCTGCCTTCGGTCGCAAGGGCCTTGGAGGACCAGAAATGAAGGAGGAGGGCCCGCCTTCTTCCTAGGGGTCCCAATGAACCCCTTTGCGGTAAATACGAATGTTTTCAGTTTTCAGCTCTTTAGGGGCATGTCATACCTGTGTGTATTGGTAGGGCGGGGAGTCGAAGTCTATTAGGGAAGAGCAGACACGCCAGGCTTCTAGAACACCTTGGATGTATGAACTCTGAGTGAACCGCAGGAAAATGGAGACATGCCTAACCTCTTGCCTTCCTGCTCGAAATGACAGGACGCCAGTAGATGGGCGTGAGCTGATGGCTGTCCTCCTTCCAAGGTGTGCTGTCAGCCTCCGGGGTCACTTAGCCATGTCTCCCTATGGATGCTGAACCACCCTCCAGGAATTACCCTTCCCTTCTGGTTCTCTAAGAAGCAGCTTTCTCTAAAACAGCTTTCCTTCCTCTTTTGCCCTAACGAATACGGAGGATGAGAGAGGCTACACAGCAGTGTGTCTGGGACGGCCTCTCCCTCTCCGCCTGGACTCAGAGCTGTCTCGAGTAGTACTTCCACACGTGCTTCCAGTGACTGTTGGACAGAAGAGTCACAGAAGTCGGTGTGGGAGAGCAGTAGAGGTTTATCTGTCTAACGGGTCTACCCGGGAACTTGACTCTCAGTGGTAGAGTGAGGGGAGAACAAGGCTTTGGGATGTCATCAGACTGGGATTCTCGGAGACCCAGTTATTCTGGGCGGTCAGCTACTCTTTGGGCTCATCCCTAAAATGCTTCATGTCCATGTCGTTTCCCAGGCCAGACAGGACCATCAGTCTGTCCAGGGCGAGCCAGCATGCTGCTCTGTTGTCCTTTCGAATCTTTTTTCTAAAAGTGCTTTCTCCTGCTCTCTCCCTCTGTCTCTCTGTCTCTCTGTCTCATTCTGGTGAGAGTGTGCTCCCTGCAGCAATTAAAAAGAAGAAGAAACCACAGGAAAAAAGGAGTCTGAGACAACACCATGACAACAGCACACACTTCAGTCATGCTCGCCACATGCCTGGTCACACTGCAAGTCCTTTGCCCCTATTATCCTGATTAATTCCCGAAGCGACCCCATTAAAGGCTCTGCTATTACATCCCCATCTCTCAGATGGGGACATTGAGGCACCGTGGTTTGGGGAGGTTTCTCCAAGGAAACTTACACATACACCGTAGCAGGGGCCCACACTCTGAGCTACCCACCACTTCATTGCCTCTGTAGGAACATACAGAGACCCTCAGCAGGGGAAAAGACAATTTTCTTCACGTACGTGAAGTGCTGACTTGTGGACGTGGAAAACAACTTCCTCTATGTGGGCCCAAGAAATAGAATTAGGAGCAATGACTGGATAAATAAAAGGAAACAAATTTTAGCTCAATATAATGGGGAATACTCATGGTAATTAGATCTGTCCGAAAATAGAATGGACCGCCCCAGGTGTTCGTCCTTAGGACAAGGCGAGAAATCAATCCGACACCGTAGAAGAGAGGCCAATATTAAGTGGGCAGCTGATGAGAACATCTGATGGCTCTTGCAGCCCTGACAGTCTGGACAATTTATCTCCACCTTATACATTCCCATTGCTGCTCTGAGCAATGACGGATACACCCCGCACCATGACCATGAATCTCAATTATCAATAAAAAGATATCATTAATTCACTATTAATCAGGCAGCGTCCTCAAATTCTCTTCAGAATGAGGCAGGGTCTAAACATTTTTTAATAATTAATTAAATACCAAGACAGGAAAGTGGACTCATCTCAGAACAATTTGCAACAGGACAAAGGTGTCGCTGGTTAACTATATCCAATCAGAAATTCAATTATCCAAGACAAATATTTCCCCAGCCTCCCAGTCAATCAGGTTTTCCCATCCAGCCTTTTCCTTCCCTCTCCAGTCGTTCGGCTACTCTGAGGGCGGTTCAACTGTATCAATTTACATGTTTGTGTACAAAATACATCTCAGACAGGGACCATCTAGCCAGTCTACCCTGTGGTTGCTGTTTCTAAAATAATTTTGGAGGTGGGGGAAGGAAGGCAGGGGAAAGAACAAGAAATAATAAAGAAAGTAAGAAAAAAAAAAGCGAAGGGGCTGGTGGGAGAGGCCTAAACACTGCAATTTTCTAACCATTTTCATCCAAATTGTCTGCAATTTCCCGGTGGCCCAGGCTCCAAATTGCGAGTGAATGCCGCTGCGGTAGTAATCCCGGCTGGAGCCCCAGTGCTGTCGTTCTAATGACAGCCAGACCCACAACAGAACATGCAGACACACTCCCCACCTAGGCCTGGTCCTATCTAAGGCAGGGAAGGCTGAGGGAGCAACTCTACCTCCTTGGCCTCCCTCTCCCGCTTCTACAAACGGTCCGGGTCTTTTAGGTCTGCAGGGACCTGAGCTGGAGGCTCCATTGCAGACATCACCAACTCCTTTCCTACACGCCCACTCGTCCCATCCCTTTACGGATGAAAACGCTGAGGCCCAGGAAGGCGAAGTGACTTCTCTAATGTCATGCAGACTGTTACTGTAACAACAGGGCTGAAATTCAGGGCTGCCTCTTGCCTTGGCCCAATGTGGGCAAAGATCTTGAGGGGAGAGCTTATTTCTTTGCCAAAGCACCTTATGTGTCTGTGTGAGAACACAGGAGAAGAATAGCAACAGAATCTAGAGCATTGGGTGTCCTTACCTGTGACGTCAACACCAGGACCCAAAAGAACACAATTCATCCGTGAACGAGAAAGAAGCCACAGATTTAATGGGATGTGACTATCTTGAACCACGGAAAGTTTATTAAAATTCATAATGAAGCTGATCATTAGACACATAAATACATGGTGTGGCAAGCATTAATCTAATTGTTGCACCTCTGAAAATCCATTTGTGTACATGCAGCTGTTAATCTGTGGTTGTCATTAATTACCAATGACAAGATCAATACGTAGCTAGTTCTGGGTGGTCACTGCACCCTGTCCGAGGAATAGGCCCACAGGAAAGTTCTGGTGACATTGGTCTTCCTGGAGAAACCAGTTTCAAGTTCAATCAAGAATTTCTTCCTGGAGGAAGAGTTCTGAGTTCTAAGCTGTAGTTCAGGAAATCTAGCTTCTCCACCTCTGAAGTGTGAGTCCTTGCACTCTCTGCTGATTCCTATTTCTGTGGGTGAACGTGAGACAATCCTAAGGCAGCCCCACTCCATCGCCTCTGCTACCGACGTGAGTTAGATGCAGATTTCAATCTCCACCCTTCTACCTCCCATCTCGGGGATGGCAAGTGGTTATTTCACCTCTCTGAGTCTCGACTTCCTTATGCAAGACAAGAGAAGGTTGGTGAGGGGGTCAAAAACAGAGCACCCAGGACAGGGCCAGGCACGTAACAATCATTATCTTTATTCACCACATTTGACAAAACAGTCTCTATAGGAAGGTGAATAATAATAAATAACACATGCACTAAACGGAAGTTATTATTATCCTCATTCTGGCCACTCAAGGTTGTTGGATGGTCAAGGAATCAACACAATATAATATATAAGAAAATGTCTTGCAAACTGAAAAGCCCTCTAGCAACTTAAGATCAAGGTTCTTCCAGATGCGGAGGGAAGATCAATTTCAAGGGCCCACCACCCTGGCGACCTTCCCTTCTCTGTCAGGTACCTCTCACACCTGCTTCCAGGAGAGCAGCTTTGAACCCGCCAAGTTTAAGTGTTAGGGCCAGCCGAAGCCCTGGGTGTGTTGGGACGTTGTCCACGTGAGAAGACTTCAGAGGACAGAAGAGCTACTTTGGACCTTTAAAATGCCTTTGCCAGGTATTTGCTTGTAGAGAACTTTGTTCCAGAAGTAAAAGAGGATCCCAGATGCCCTGAGATGGAAAGCATGGCATTAACCTGTTAAGGACTGCTTCTGATGTCTTTGAGAATTGAGGAGAGACAACTCAAAGAGGTGACAAGACAGATTGCAAAGAGGCAGCTGGCGGACTCAACATATAACCTGCCTGCAGCCCACCCAGCCTTGCTTGCATGACTCTGTTAAGGGGTGTCGTCCTCACCCACTCGAGGCTCCTTTGAATAGATCAGGGCCATGCCGTGCCCTGCCGCTCCCAGTCCCTCTCCTGCCCTCTAGAGAGACACATCGAAGCTAACACGCAACAACACACTCAGAGAGCTTGATATGGCACAAAGATCAAACTGGCTTTTGTGGAGAACCTGGAGACAAATCACATCTTTCCCCACCCTCCTCCGCCCCCTGCCTGAGAAAAGCCCACTCCATGGTTCAAATCAGGAGGCAAAAACAAAGAACCCTAACCTCTCATTGAGCTGAAGCACTGGACATTAACCATCTCCTGGACCGGCTCACTGCGACTATGTAAGACTTTCTCCTCCAAGAACCAGTGGACTGGCGGGAAGATTTTGTGCATAAGACGGGGATGCTGCCTACGCCCGGGTCTCCAGCTTGCAGATTCCCTGGGGCAGCCCTTTCCTCGGGAATATCTATTGCCTGGCATGCTGGGCATGTTGTTTCTTTCCTCCAAGTGAGGGACACTCCCTGCAAAGTGCTCTGCTCTGCTAGCCACCCCAGAACCTCTAGTTCCTACTTTTTCCCTGTTCACAGCTTGTTACAGTTCATGCATTGGAAAGTATTTCCCTTTTAATTGACACCAAGGGGCTGCTGCTCCTTTAAAGTAAGTCGGGATGGTGCTGCTCATTAAAGGAGAGAAGTGAAGGCGAGCTGAGGTGTAGCTAATGATGTCAGGCTCCAGGAGCAGGTAGGTGAAGGCTTTCCATCCGGGACCTTTGCACACTGCTAAATTAAGAGACTGTCTTGTACTGATAAACAGGTTGGGGCCAAGCAATGGGCCACAGCAACTGGGAGGCCAAAGCTCATACTGCTTGGAAGTTTCAAACCGCCATGCATAAGCTCTGAGAGATGGTGAGGAGAGGGCGGAAAGGAGTGGGGCAGGGCATGGGAGGAGTAAATCCTCAGCCTTCCCGCCTGCCTCTCTATAGACCCACATTCTTTAAAGTCATGGCAACAGGGAAGAACCTGGAGGATGGTTATGCAAAGTGAAAGAAGCTAGTCACAGGACAAATGTGTATGATTCCACTTACATGAGGAATCTGAGATAGACTTGGGGAAATAGGGAATAATATAAGGATTGCTAGGGGCTAGGGAGGGGAGAGTAGGGAGTTGCTATTCAGCAATATAACTTTCCATTCTGCAGGATGAATAAGTTCTAGAAATCTGCTGTACAGCACAGTGCATAAAGTTAACAATTCTGCACTGGACACTTAAAAAGTTGTTGAAAGAGTAGTCTAGCCACCATGGCTCAGTGATAAAGCAATGTTCCACCATGTTGAAGTCACATGGGAAGGTCCCAGGTTCGCATCCTGGAGCCTCCCTGTAAGTGCTGGGTATGTTTTTCCCATGATCCTGGCTGACTGACACTGGGGGTAGATCACAACATGGGGACTCTATTTGTCAGGGGTGACCCTGCTTCCCTCTCCCTTAGAAGAAAGAAAGAAAGAAACTTTGAAACGTTGTCAAAAAGGTAGATTGCATATTAAACGTTCTTACTAGAATAAGTAAAAAATGTCCTGGAAGGGAAAAACAGGAGGCCAGTGAACAATGGCCGATGGGCCACGTTCAGCTACTTCCTGTGTTCATATTTTTTTCAAGATTTGGGGAAAAGCAAAAAGAAGTACTACTTCATGACATGTGGAAATGATGAGAAATTCAAGTTTCAGTGCTCTGAATAAAGTTTTATTGGAACGTGCATTCACAAACCTTGTTCATAGCTGTTTTGTCCTACAAGTGCAGGTAGAGCAGCTGTCATGGGGACTGCATGGCCCATAAATCTTACAATGTTAGACTTCTAGTTCTTTACAGAACATATCTGCTGACCCTGTTTGCTGACCCCGTTTGGTGAACATTGGATGGTAGCTGTAAGGTTTAGAAACTGCTTTGACCCTGGGGTAAGGAGAGCTGGGGTTGAAGACTATCTCCAACTTTGAAGGGAAAAAATACCTCTCTGAGGAAAGGAATCCCCGTTTCCATAAATTTATCTTCTATGGAAGTTGTTTGGACATTTAAATAAAATGAAATACATGAGGATAAAAACTTGAGGCACTGCTTGGTATAGAGGAGATATTTAATCAATAAGAACAAAAAGAATAAACATGGAGCAATAAATGCTTCCATTGAAAGCCTACACATTGTTAAAGATCCCACATTGCCCTATCTCTTCAAGAAGGTTTCGTATCTTCCAGCCAACCTTGCCCACAATGACCTCCCCCACCTTTGAATGTCCACAGTGTCTAAACTTCTCTTTCCTTTCTATCTCTGCACAACTTCTTGACATCAGTTTCCATAGTATCTAGGAATCTCTCCATTCATATTTTCAAGTCACATGACATATTCTCTGTAGTCCAGGAAGGAGTTGGAGAGACAAAGAGAGAGAGGGAAAGTGAGGAAGCACCCCATGGGGGATGGTCATGCTGCAATCATGTTTCCGTTTCTCCTTTTGGAATTTTGGGCACACACACACATGCCTGGCGTGTTTTCTCTACTATGTTTTTGGGGGTTTTGTTGTCGTTTTTATTTGTGTGTGGGGGGGCAGGGTGCATGCACTCAACAGAGAGAGACAGACAGAGAGATAGAGACAGAGACAGAGAAAGGGAAAGTAAGAAATCACTCCCTGAGGGGTTGTCCATGCTGCAATCTCCTCCTGACATTTTGGGCACACATACACATGTGCCTAGCATGATTTTTCAAGCCAAGACATCCAGGACCAACATCCAGGACTTAAATGGTAGTCAGTCGAGCCTTAACCACCATGCCACATGCTGGCCCTTCCTGGCATGTTTTTTAAACCTCCATGTCCAGGATTCAAATCATACTATTGGTCATGTAGGATCCGGCTGCCTTAACTACCATGGCCCTGGCTCACCTCAGGTCTTTGGCTCACTTCATCCCTTCTTAAAACAAGTTATTCATTTGTAACTTGCCGATTTCTTTGGGGGCATTGATCCCATAAACTTTTTGTAAAGCATCAGTGACCTCACCATCCTTCTACCCAAGCTTCAACACAAATACGGTGTTTGTTCTTTCTTCAGTTTGGGCAGAATTTATGTTGCTCTGAGAGGGCTGTTTTCCGGCTGATGTCTTCTCCTTAGTGCCTCCAACTAGACTCTGTCCCGACCTGTTATAACAAGTTGGTATGAGTCTAGCATGGTGCAAAAAAAGGAAAAAAATTCAAAAACCATGCATAGTTTTTTATAATATACAGTTTTCATGAACTTTTGGAAGCCATCTTCCCACCTGCTTATATGAGCCAAGGTCTGGAGGTTTGTTTCAGAAATGGAGCCAGCAGAGTGGGGACTGATAATAAATGCATTAGGATGTTTGGGGCTGCAAATGACAGAAAACCAAGCTCAAACTAGATACAAACTTAAGAAAAAGGTATTATCTCACTTAACTAGAAGTCTAGGAGGAGGACTCTGGGCACAGGAAGACTTCGGCTCAGTTTCTCTACAATTCTCTTGAATCGGCCAACCCCGGGTAGACCTTGATTGCAGACGAGCTAGCCCCATGGTGTCAAGACGGCTGCCTACTGCATTTCACCACTATGCTCTCTTGTTCACAGCGTGCCAGAAAAATCTCTACCCTACAACTGGACTGAAAGCCCATTGCTCCACTCTGATTGGGCCAACTTGGGTCATATGATAACTCCTGAGCCTATAGCAATCTGGCCTTCTGAAGCATTCTCTAAAAGAGCCGGCACTGGGATTACTATGACTGATTTGGATTCGCCAGAATCCAGCTAGACCTGGGGTTCCCCCATCCCATAGGCTACATGGAGAAAGAGTAGACTCCTGAATAAGAGGAAAGAGGACTAGATACTGAGTGAGTCAAACCTTGTCCTCAACAGGCAACAGTCACTATGAAGAGCATGCTGGAGTCAGGATATGGATAACAGAGAACGTCAAACTCAACACGCCCCACTGCATCCTGAAGAAAAAGGTGGGCCCAGTGGTTGCTCCTGGCCAACATCAGCTCACATGTGGTTGGGCAATAGCCTGAACACGCCTGGAAATCGCCAAGCCAAACACTGAGGCGAGAAGGAGACAGAAGTAAGAGGCTATGACCCAGATTTCATTTTGACTTTCTGTGTCAGATCAACAAAAAAAGCATGTCTGAAGGGTTTCACTATGCTATTGGCCCAAAACAAAGTGTCAGTGTGTTAATTACTATTACTACTGCCCAGAAAAATAACTCCTCTCATTGGCTTCTTCTCAACTGGGGCTTACCAAGAATAGCACACTTTATACGGTTGGGTTTTTTTTTTTTGTTTTTTTTTAGAAATGACAGAAATATTCCTGGTGCTTGGGTTAAATAATTAAGATTTGCTATGGGAACACGGAGGAACCCCATAAAATGGCTGTGTGGCTTGGTAAATGAATTACTTAGTGTTTAATTACTAAAAATTACTATCAATTACTAAATGTTACTGCAAATTACTTGCAGAATAGACACATTTGTTTGTGGCTATTAATGATTTCAATTACTCCTCACAGGTAATTGGTTTCTGCAGGCAGACGGGCGCTAACTGTCAAATAGGAGTGCAGCAACGAACATGCTCCTTTCCGCTCAGCTGCTCTGAGCTCCAAGCTGAAATCATCAAGTCAGCCCTGGGGCTCCCATTCCTCCAGGTCTCTGCTCTTTGTGTTGCTTCCCTTGGGATGGACAGGACTGGAGAAGACCTTGGAGACCCTTCCAATGTGCCAAGGAAATGAAGGACCCAGGGGGTGAGTGGTTACTCAAGGTCTCATGACTAATGCCACAGCAGGGATGAACATCAGAACACCCTGCTAAGTGACGGAGCCGGTCACAGAAGACTACAGGTGGCATGACATCCTTTATAGGCGCTGTCCAGACTTGGCTCGTCTATAAAAATAGAAAGTAAATTAGTGGCTGCCTAAGGCTGGAGTCGGCGGCGGTGTGGGGGGGCGGTTAAGGGGCTGAAGAGCAATCACTGATCGGTACAGGGTCTATTTTAAAGGTAACAGACGTTCTAAAATAGGATTATGGTGATGGCCGTGCAACTCTTTAACTAGACAAAAGCCATTGAATTATACACTTCTACTGAGTGGACTGTGTAGTTATAAACTGAGACTGAATGAGGCTGGTTAAACAAGTACTTCAGTCATACGGCTGGAGGACAGAAGGGCTGAATCAACAAGCCAATGCCCTTGACTTCTAGTTTCTCACTCTTCCCACTGGGCTGCCCTGCTTCAATGTGCACCATGGCAGGACTGCGTAACTCAACGAGGTGGCTATTAAGACGCATCGCTGAAATGGTGCCTTATTTATGAAAGACTCACTTTCAGCTATTTGTGTATCATTACGAAGGCATAAACTATGTTCATTAAAGTAGCATAAAATGCAACAATAAAGTGCACTTAATAACGGAAAATCAAATAAAATAATGTCTTCGCTTGTTCCTCTTGTAGCACAGAACTTGTGACAAGGGCTTGCCAGCAGGTAGTTCACGCAGGGTAGGAATCCAGGGACTAGAATAGAGGGGATGATGAGTGAAAAGGGGAATGGGAAGTCAGTCGAAGGATGTATTATTCAATTGATGGGAGCTCAGCCTCACGAGACCCCTCTGGAGAGTTGTGTACACTGTTCTCTAGAATTTGGAAAGACATGGAGAGGGGTGCCCTGGCATCTGACTCAGGGGTAGAGGACTTCCTGAGGCATTGTTCAGCTCCCTGGCTCTTTCAGACTGGCATGGAGCTGAGCAGGCTCCCATAGCATTGTCCAGCACAGAGGCAGAGAGGCTCAAGGGCAGAAAGCAGAAGAGAAGCCAGGTGGGCTGTGATCACACTGTGTGTCACAGAAATCGCCAAAGCCAAGAGGTAGGTACAGAGGGTGTGAGGCAGGGCATCCGTGATGCCCCATGGAAGACATAGAATAGAAAAGGAGCACCATCGACACCACCACCAAAAGCCACATTGAAGACAAAATGAGCCCATAATGTGGGACAAGAGCCTTTGGTCTAGAGTAGAATTCACTTGATTCTCTGGAAGATTCCAGAGATTTAACAAAATTCCAGCCTCCTGGTACTTTCATAGGATATTACATTGACCAAAGTTCCTGCCTACACTTCTTTAAAACACCACACTCAGAAGTGAACACTGTGGCTTGCTGTGGGGAACAGCAGCAATGCAGGACTCCAGAATGCTAAAGTCATATGGAAAGGTCCCGAGTCCACACCAAGGTCTCCTCGTACATGCCAGGCATTCACACACGTGCCCAAAATCCTGGCTAAAGCTGGGTATGGATTGTGGTGTGAAGACTGTCCAGGGTGCCTCTCTCTGTGTCTCCTTTCTGTGTGTGTCTCTCTCTCTCATGGAATAAATAAACTTTCAAAAAATTAATATTTCTATACTCTTCCCACTCCCCAGTGTCCTTTAGTATTCTTAACAATCTTATTCCCTATAAATTTTTTCTTAGATGGGTCAACTATGCATAAATTTCAAAACTTTTTACATACACCCAAAAACACCTTGTACTTTAATTCCATGTTCCCATGAACGAACATTTGAAATATCTCCAAGTAATAGTTCTTAAATTCCTTTCTGATGAACACAAGAGGAGGCTTCTTAGTCTTGACCATACAGAGTTCATTTCAATAGTTTCAAGCCAAAAAGACTTCTTTTAAAGCAAGAAGTTCTTTTAAAATACATCTTACAAGCACATACATTTTTCTATGCCAACTTAAACGAGTCACAATGTGGAAAAAATAAAAGGGAAAGCAGACTACCTTGGTGACTGCTAAGCCCCAGAAACCCTGAGCAGGTCAGTAGCAAGAGATAGCCACTCACGTGTGTCCACTCCTTCCCGAGTCTGCACCACGCATGAGGTGCCATGCTGAGCCCCTACTTAGCAGTGACTGCTGCTGCCCGTACAGCAACTCTGCCAATAAAGCATTATTTTCAGTCCCGTTCTAGGAACAAGAAGACTGAGGTCTGTGGGGTTAGGTCAGAGCCACCTTCAGTGTGCAACTGAACGCACGGGCCTGGGGTTGTCAGGAATTTTGCCAGGGTAGTAGGACCTGAACTGAGAACCAGGAGGCAGGCGGGGAGGACCTCAGATGCTGTGCAGGTGATGAAGACTCGGGAAGGCAGTGGACGCAGTGGGTGTGAGCTGGACACCTTGGAGCTGGGCTCTGGAGGAGACAGCAGGTCGAGGTGGGTCTCAGATGCCCCTGCCCTTCTCTCCCAGGTGCCTGCTCCCTGGGCTTCTGTCTCTCTGCCTCACAGCCCTGATGCTCACTTCCTGTCTTGCTGCTCTGAGCCCTGACCAGTCTCAGATTACATACTTCCTACTCCCCACGGGCACTGTCTGAAGGTTGTAAATAGCCTGTTTGAAAAGTAATTGCATGTTTGGGGCTGGAGCTTGCCATATGTAATTGCTCATTCTCTCCCCAGTCACTTCTCCTCTCTCTGGTTCCCCGGTTTGTTTCTCAGGAAGAGAACCCAGGTGCCTTCCAGGCAAGCGACTGGAGGAGATAATGAGGCCCTCTGGGCCACACAATTCAGCCAGACTTGGTTGACCAAGGAGCCACTCTGGAAAACTACCTGCCTGGAGCCATGGGCAGAGCAGACAGAATGGACTCGTTCCTCCCTGAAAGATTCCCTGAGCCGCAGTGGGGGCTGTGACTTCTCTGCAGAGCCAAGTTCACGCACCTCCTTCACCCAGCACTCGGGCAGCAGGAGCCAGCTCTGGAACTTTTGTCTACTCCGCCCCTGCCAGTCCCACCTCCCTTAATTTCTCAGATGATCAGGGTGCATTTACTGAATACCTACTGTGTACAAGGTTGCCCTAAGTGCTTATTTTGACATAATCCCCTTAAAGTGAGGCGCAGTGGAGAGGCACACCATCCTGTCTGCCCCAGCTCTTCCACCTTTCATTGCAGTCCTCCCCTCTCACCTCTAGTGGCCTGGTCCTGCGCGGACATAGCTGAGCGATGCAGAAGTAGGCCCTAATGCCAATGCCCCACCATTCCATATGCTCTGGTCCAATTCCAGCCATTAGCACTGGAAAATCTCTGTCTGCTGGAACTCACAGCAGCTGGATGTGGTAGAAAGCTAAGACCCCACCGAAGCGGCCCTTAAACAGTGACTGGCAGGAGCCAGTGTATACATATAACCTCCTCCCTGAAGTGCGTATGCAGCACTGGCCTCTAGGCCTCCCAGCAGAATTATGTTCCAGTCGCCTATAGTGAAAATGTGCTTGAAAATGCCTCTTCACTGGTGTTCCTCCTTTCCGTCATCTCCCCATTTATTATTACCCGTGCTGTTGCAATCTTCTCTGAATAAAATTCTTGCACTTGAACCTTTGTTCTAGAATCTCCTTCTTGGGAAATCCATATCAAATCAGTTGCTACCACAATGATATTAGGAAGGAGATTCTCAGGACAGGATTCTGAAATCAGATCATTTGCTGGCGTTAGGACAAGGATCCCATTTCTGGTAATAAATGGTGTAAAATAAGACAAGAAGGCACATCACAGTTGTGTCGAATTTAATACTCTATTCAAGTATTTCAAGAAGGCCTATCTTCTACAGCTGGAGAGAAGACTGCCGAAAAGCAGGCCCACAATCTGATGTTCAAATGTCGCAGATGATAAATACGGCTGAATTTGCAGCTTTGGTAATCTTCCTTGGCAGGAATCAGAAAGGACAGGTTTCTGACCCTGTAAGGGCACGTCGGGGTCAGTGCACGTGAGTATCAGACTAAGCACACCTGGTAAGTGAGCAGCAGCTGGAATCTGGAGAGCTTGGAAAGACACATGTGCATATGCTACTGGAAGGTAAAGGTGCAAAGGCCGGGGCCTATGATACCTAAGGACAGTAGGGATCTGGACCTAGTGGGCTTCTGCATGTCAGACCACCCTGTCCGAGGCGAGGGATAGGTGGTTGTGCCTCGTACTTGGTAGGCTTCTTCAGACATATGGGGACAACACACATCACTCATAGAAATATCTCCATGAGCCATTATCCAAGGACTTGGGAAATTGTGCTCTGAGTGGAGACCAGAGCAAAAGAGGGCTTTGTGGGACCAGCAGGTGGCATGGTGGTTAAGGTGCTATACTTCCACCTGGCCAACTGAGGTTCGAGTCCCAGTGGTTTGCTTGCTCTCTCTCTCTCTCTCTCTCTCTCTCAAGTGTGCATACCCTGCAGCAAATAATTAATAATAATAATAATGAGAAATGAAAATTAAATAAGGAGGGCTTTGCAACAGACCATGACCTAGTGGCTCTAATGCTTGACCCATATGGTTTGTAGAGATACCCACAACAAAAAAGATGCTCCCAGGCACTTCCAGAAAGCCTAAACTGCACAGTTTGGGTGCAAATCCCTAAGACTCAGGAATCAGGCCATGCTGTCTATAGCAAAACATCACTCACCATTTGAAATGCAGCTCCTAGCATGCTGCGAAGTCACCTGACCTCGAACAGCAGTGACTCTGTTACAGTAGGGGCCAAAGAGGAGCTGGATATATTCAGACCCACTAAGTTATAAAGCTGAGTGGGGACACTGCATGCCACCTCCCTGTGGGGCACTGAGCCTCTCCTTCAGCTCAGTCCTCTGGCCTCTGCAGCAGAGTCAAGAGAACAACGTCAAGGAAGGGTCATGAGCATAAAAGGGAGACTGCTGCTGTAAGACAGCCCCTCTGAACGGGAGCAGTGAGCGTAAGTCTCCCTGGGGGCTGAACTCTGAGCAGTTCACTTCTGCAAGGAAGGTGAATCAGCCCGAGTCAAGGGTAGGTGCGCACTCCCAGGCAGTGGTGAGGATCAGATGACTGCTCCAGGGGCATTTTGAATGATTCAAGCAAAGAGGCCTGGGGAGGACTGGCCCCATGGCGCGTTAAGGAAGCTTGATCCCACATGACTGGCCATGGCTCCAATCCTGGCAGCTTGAAAAACACTGGGCCCACATGTGTATGTGCCCCAAATCCCAGCAGAATGGAGAAATGGAAGAGAAGGAATTGCTGTGTGACCGTACCCCATGGAGGGGGTGCTTTCTTCCTGCCAGGGCCCCTGTTATTCCATCTCTCTGGTGAGCACATGCACCCTATGGCAATAAAAACAACAACAAAATTAAATAGATGAGTTCCGGGAAAACAACAGGGCAGGTCCTCGAGGGTGGGCAGAGTGTGGAGAAGAGGACACGCACCTCAGGGGAGCTGGCAAAAAGCTTGACTAGCAGGCTCCCATGCCTCAGCCCCCACCCTCAGCCCCCATGTCACTTACACACTGGCCCCAGGGACAAATCAGTCATGGAGCAGGGGAAACCGTGCGTGGGCCCCACAGTGCTGGGCACCCCCATAGCCCCAAAGGGCACAGGAGAGTTACTCTGAGTCTCAGAGGTGCTGAGGCCGTAGACAGGTCCGTAGGCTTCTTTATGGCTACCCTGTTCCCTCTGCTGCTTTTAGAGGCTGTTTCTTTAGCACTCATTATGGTCTCTGCGGTATGTAAGTTCTGTGGCCAAGGTTCGTATAACTGGGAGTGTATTTATGGCAGTCCATACTCTTTCTTAGGAAAATATTGATTTTCTAACAACAGGATGACTGTAGAGCCATTAAATCAGACTAGTCTATCATAAACTCCAGGATTAACCGAAGAGTACCCTTTCCTTTTCTTTTATTCTCAAGTAATTACATGCAGATACACCCACATAAGCAGGACAGGATCACAGCATTTAGTACTGGATTTGAACTAAGCACCACAATTCCCCACCCCCCCCACTGCTGGATAAGTAATTAACCCCTCTGCTCGGAGTTTACAAGTTGACTGATGGGAATGAAGAAGGCTGACCTGTATGCAAAATACCCAGCAGCCTGTGCGGGAAATTGCATCTCACATCACAGGATGCAAGTGGGGACAGAGGTGGATGGTGCTGGCTTTAGGGATGCTCTCCTGGCTCTGCCCGGACCAGAGGGTCTGTGAGCTCATTATCCGCCTATTACAGCCTTAGTTAGAAGAGTAGAGAGTGGGGTGAGGATTTCTTTTTTCCTTTTTTGGGAAGATCTCTATCTTTCTTCTTTATTGATTGCTTGCTTTTTATTTTATATCCTTTCTCCCTTGCCTGAAATGAGAAAAATGAGCCCTTGCCACGGGCTTTAAACTTTACACCCAGACAATATCTCCCCCTTATCTAATGCCAGGCAAGAAGCTTCAGCCGAGAGGACCCTGGGTAATGCTACAACAGATTATGTCATAAAATGGAGAGATAAGCAAAAGAACCAATCTAAAAGACGCAGCAGAATTTACCTTTCCGCTGCCCTCCGCTCCCCTTTAGAAGAAGGCTTTAAATCAATCTGCCTTTGCCATAAATTCTCTTTCGAAAATTTGATAACAAGTGCAATATTTTCCTTGGAGATTGGGTTCTAACAAGATGGAGGCTGAGGGTGGAAGCAGGCAGGGTTTAGCAAAGTAATAAAACGCCATGATTGATCCTGGCTGGGGGGGTTGCTTGGAATTACCGCTATTCGTGGCCGGTAAGCATAATCCGGCCAAGTCGTAAATTTCATTTCTTCCAGTAGACAGTTGACTTGGCATCGATCCTGATTTCTCGTTCTGCTCTCATGTAATTGCTCCCCGTGATTAAGACTCCAGGTTGGGTAAGAATTCTGGCAGGGCATGGAACATAAAGGAACAACCACAGCACCGGCGTTCGCCCTGCACCCACTCGCTGCAGCGGGTGCTGAGAGCGAGCTGAGCTGCCTGCAGACCCCGAGAGCCCAGAGCCAGATACAGAGTCAACCCTCTTCCAGGGCTGCACCAGCCGTGCAACCAGCAGGCCTGCCCAGCACGACACAGGTACAGTGAGACGCTTAAACACGTAACCATGCTCATGAGGTGGTCATCCGAGATGCACCAGCCGCTGTCACCCTATCACTGATGGGAAACTGAGGCACGGGGCAGCTAATACCCTAAGGTCACACTCGAAGCAGAGATATTCTTCACCCAGATCACCCCGAAATGAAGCTGGCAGAGAACCCCTGGGAGAAGATTAGCTCCCCTAAGTCTCAGTTAGGCTGCCTACCTTCAAAGTCAACATTTACAGCCACTCCTTCATAAACCGGCCAGAACAAGAGCATATTCATTTAGCTCCACCCACGAGCTGTGTGACTGAGTGGGGGCCTAACTTCTCTGACTCTCAGTCTCAAAGGATAATACTACCACTGCCTACCCCAAAAGGTTGCTTTGGAGATTCTAGCGAGGTAGCACCAGAGAACCAGTCATTATTGTTAGCATTGTTATTGCAGCCCTGCCGTTCCCAACAGATGAAGCGGCCTGAGATACAGAGATGCTTTCAGCCTTTCTAAGGAAAGGAGACTTTGCTTAGTATGATAAAAGGTAGGTTTTAAAACCCTGGAGTGTCTTACCCACACCCTAGGAAACTAATTTAAAATAAGGTTATGCACCTTTAAGTAGGAACTCAATAGATTCTATGGCACCACTCCGTCAAACAGCAGCTCAGCGTTATTTAGTTCCAGTCCTCTCTGAGACGAGAATGGGAATTCCTCACTCGGTCAACTCGGCGATATTGCAGCTAAATCATCTGTATGTGATCCGCTTGTCTGGAGATGGGGCCATTTGACTACAGGCTTCAAAGAGAATGTTCCTCAAACATAGTGCCGTCTCCTTCTCCCGACCCCCTCCCTAACTCGGAGACTGGACTCGGATCCTGGTGAAGACTGGGGCCGCCAGCCATTGCTGGTATTCTGTCTCATACGCCCAGCCCGACAGAAGGAAGCTGCAGTGGTGCTGGCCCCATCTGACAGAGCAAGGAAGCCCCTGGGTTCTGAACGGCAGCTCCCTCCTTCCTTGTCCCCTTCCCTGCAGCCCCCAGCTCCTCACCCTAACCATCAGCCCTGCTGGGACAGGACCTGCTTTCAGCTATGCGCTAGAGACCTAAGGGTGGAGTCACATTCTTGGGCTTCCCAGTCTGACTCCTACATGTATAAGCTACAACATTTACAGCCTATCACTCAGACTTCCTGTGCCTCAGGTTCCTCTTCTACCAAATGTGGACAATTATATATAGTTCCCATTCTGCAGGGCTGAAATAAGGACTAATTACAAATTTTAAATGTGTGGGACATCTGAAACATAATTGACCTCAGTAAATGCTAGCTGGTATGATTTTCATTATTGCTATTAATCTTACCTTAGTGGAAACTTAAAGCATCATTTCTTCTACATTTACTAAGTTTCTATGTGCCAAATATTGTGTTATTAGAACTACAAAGATTCATTAAAAACACTCCTTGTGAGACCAGCAGGTGGCGTGGTGGTTAGGGCACTGGACTCCTACACGGCCAATCATAGTTCGAGTCCCAGACCTGGCAGCTTGCTTTCTCACTTTTCCTTTTTCTCTCTGGTGATTGAAAATACCTTATAGAAATTTTAAAAATGATTTTAAAAATTTTAAATAAATAATTCTTTTAAAACAAAAAATGTTCCTTGCTTCCTATTAGCCATGGCAAAGTGGGAAGATTTTTCAATCATAATAAAATCTGCTGGATTCTCTATTATCACCATGGGTAAAATGATGTGGGGACCTAGTGGAGGCAGTGGTCAGTTTGGACAAGAGAGTCTGAGAATGCGTCACAAAGGGCATGAGGACGAGATTGTCTCAGCCAGCGCAGAATACCACAGACTATGAGCTTAAACTACAAGCACATGTTTTCTCCCAGTTCTGGGAACTGCAAGATCGAGATTACCAGCTAAGCTGGGTTCTGATGAGCACTCTCTCCCTGGCTTACCGTGACCAAGGGTTGCCTTTGTAGTTAGTTAGTTAGTTTTTGCCTTAGGGCACATGCTCTCGGTAGAAAGAGAGAGAGAGACAGTTCTAGGGAAAGCGAGAAATCACCCCCCGGGGGAATGGCCATGCCACATCATATGCCTGGTGTGAGTTTTAAGCCATCAGGTCTGGGACGCAAACCGTGGTCACCCACGTAGAGGTCCAACGACATAATCACTACTCCATCTGCTTGCCCCATCAATGGCGGCCTTCTTGCTGTGGGCTCACCTGGCAGACAGAGAAAGAAAGACTGACGTCTCAGATGTGCCTTCTTTTTTTTTTTTTTTTTTGGAGAGGTTTTTGCTATAGGGCGCGTGCACTCGCCAGACAGACAGAGAGAGACAGAGAGACAGAAAGCGAGAAATCACCCCCCGGGGGGATGGCCACACCACAATCCCTTCTCCTCCATTCTCCTCTCAGGATCTTGGGCACACACGCATACGCACACGCACCCGGCGTGAGTTTAAGCCACCGGGTCCGGGACGCGAACCGCGGTCGACTACCTGGGAGTCCAGTGACATAGCCATTACGCTAACTGCTGGTCCCTCAGATATGCCTTCTTGTAAAGACACTAATCCCATCAGACCACAGCTCCACCCTCATAACCTCATCTAAACCTAGTCACTTCCAGAAAACTCATCTCCAAATAGCATCAGGAGTAGGACTTCATAGCGTGAATCTGAGGGGAGACACAGTCAGTCCATAACACAGGCTTTGGAAGATAAATAAAATTTTACTGGGCAGAGAGAATACACCAGGCCAGGGCATTCCAAGCCCAGATCCTGACCTGATCCAGGAAACACACACACAGCATATTCAGGACTCCCTGGTAGACCCATGTGGCTGGAGCCCTGAGGGCATGGGACAGGCCTGGTAGGTGGAGCAGGAGGCCAGGAGAAACGGCTAGTGAGGCCCAATGGAGCCAGACAACAGAGGGCCCTGAGGAGTTTGGGCCATCGATTGTAGTAGGTGATGGGATTTTGCAAACATTAAAAACTAGGCAAAAACATACTAACATCTGTGCTCTGTAAAGATCAGTTTGTAAACTGTGCAGTAGGTGTGAGATGGAACCCATTTAGGAAGCTTTACTAGAGCTCAGGAAGGAGAGTGTAGGAACCTGCTCCAGAGATGAGCAGGCATAGGATGGAGAAAGGATGGGTTTCCAGAGTAGAGATGATGGTATCTGCCCTTCCAGCTAGGACAACTGCTGAAGGGTTGGAAAGTATCTAGGAGTCCAATGCCTATGGTTTGGCATACGGAGAGTTTGAAATAGAGATTTAAGACGAGAGATCCAGGCCCCAGATTAGGAAGTCCCTGGGTACAGGTGACAGGCGAAACCCTGGGGGTGAATGAGCTCACACTGAAAGAGGGCATTGGGTGTGCAGCTTTACAGAGAGACTGAGGAGAGCTTTCTGAGAAGGCCAGGAAAGTACATACTAAAACACAGAGACCACAGGTAATGGCCAGAAAGATAATGGAACGTCAAAGGCAAATGGCCTCTCGGAGGCAGGAGGAGGGAATGAATGATCCATGCTGTAAAATGCATGAGAGTCACATAGTGTGAGTCAAGGCAGGTAGAATGAGAACCGTGGAGAAACCCTTGAATTCAACTAAGAGCAGCTTGCTGGGAATGCTCACAAGAGAAGTTTCAGGGCAGTGGTAAGAGAGAAAGTCTGGCTATAACCAATTAAGGAGAGTGGGAGACTCGATAGCAAGGAGAGAAGGCACTTTTGAAACTGTGGCTGGGGAAGGGGGGGGACGGCCATAGTTTGTTTTTCCCCGGAAA
>NW_006160006.1:917759-930230 GCF_000334495.1 Tupaia belangeri chinensis | reverse complement strand
AGAGTGAGGACGCCCATAGTTTGTCTCTCCCAGGAAATCCAAATTGGTCATGAAGTTTTTTCCAACTGGCCTTTTTGTCAGGTGAATAATTTCTGAATACCTCTGAAAAGAAAGAAATTCAGAACAAATATTCTGATCGTGCTTCACCTTCTTTAAGAAAATTGCAAACTCTGTAGCATTTTTCTTACCGTGATGCCTGGAGGGAGAGATTATGGGAATGAAAGTATGGGAAATGCTTCAGAATTTCATGGAACAAAGATACTGGGTATAAAAATAATGGCTCTTTTCTACCTTTGTGACTCCTCTTCCTCTACCCCTCAGAGATCATCAAATGTAGTAGTCCCCAAATCTGGTGGCTCATAGAAATCATTCAAGGAGGGACCAGCAGGTGGCATGGAGGTTAAGGCACTGGATTGCACATAGCTGACCACCAAGTCCCTGCCCCAGCAATTTGAAAATCACACAGGATGCTTGTGTATGCATGCCCAAAATCAAGAGAAGACTGGCAGAGAAGAGATTATGATGTGGTCATCTACCCAGGAGGTCATTCTCACTTTCCATCTCTCTCTCTTTCTCTGTCTCTCTCTGGTAAGCACATATTCACTATAGCAAAAAAAAATAACCCAAAAAAATCATTCAGGGAGTTGATAAAGAATAAAGGTTTCTGTCTCCCCCATGGAAATTCTCATTCAGCACATTTAGGGTGAGATGTGGAATATGATGCTTTTCAAAAGTGCTCAGCCTTGCTGTCCAGTCAGGCTCAAGTACCATGGTGTTGTGCTCCCTCGTTTTAAATGAATTGTCCATACAGGCCCAGGCAAAATTGTCATTTACATAATTAAAAACTAAGTAAGTGATTGCATGAAGCCAGTAAAGAAATAATCAGCATACTCAACCCTTGATACATAGTTGAATATCTAAATTTCTATCTATTTCTAGATGTAAGATGTAAAGTTGAGTGATTTTACACTCTTCATATTTTTCCTTCATTTCTCAGAATAACTCTGTAAGCTTAGAATTATCTTCTCTAGGTCAACAAAAGTGAAGCTCCAAGGCGACCACACAGCTAGTCAAAGTACTGAGTTGAGCCCAGGTCTTCCGAGGACAAGTTCAGTATTTGCCTTCTTCGAGTTTCAATCCCTACTTATCTGGACTTCAACATATGCGACCTCATATTTTAATATAGTCTTCATTACTATAGCCTACTTCTCCAACTAGTCAATATAGACCCTCCAATCTAGCCTCTATCTTAATCATTTTGCCATCTTTCATTTTATCTAGCTCACATAGACCTTAGCACGCTCAGGTTAAATTGAATTAAATTAACCTCTCAAGAGCTTCCAATATTCTCCTTTTCCCCCCAGGACCATTACAGTGCCCTGGCCATGGTTGGGAACTGTTTTCTATGGATATTGATGCTGTCTGTAATGTATTCTGACCTGGGGCAACTGGGTGCAGAAAGGACATGGTGCAGCCATTACTCAAGGGAAGGTCTTAGTGGATCTTTCTCTCTCTCTCTTCATAAAACAGGAATGTGGTTAATTAGCCTGCATCTTTCTTCCATTGAGCAGAGCTTATGTGGGGCAGAGAAGATGTTGCTGCAGTGGGAAGTGGAGCAGGCACCAGGGAGGCCAGTCCCCACAGGTGCCATGTCTAAGAAGCCACATGTGGTCCCAGGGGTTGAGCTGGTCTGTGTCTTCCTTCCCACAGAGGGACCTTTCTCCAGAGATTCAGAAAACCTAGGCTTTATGGACAAACTGCTTGAGTATAATCATGGACCCTGACCCTGACAAGCTGCTGCCCTTACCCAGCCACTGCTTCTCTGGGCGTTAGGCTCCTTACCTGTAAGACAGCCGTGTGCTGCCCCTACCCAGCCTCTTCCCTCTCTGGGCATCAGACTCCTCACCTGTAAGACGGCCGTGTGCATGGGAGTGAGCCAACAAGTCTCCTGACACGTGGGCACTGCTCCACAGTTTCTAACTCCCTCCTCTCCTGAATTCTTGCAAATTGGTCAGATGCCTTCATTTTTCGATCATGAGCAACTTTCTCATTTCATCTTTTGGATGAATTCAGATTTTCATTTGCAATAGCCAGGTTTCGTTAAGTGGGGCTAGTTAGTAATCTTACCTTTCTGATTGGATTTCCAGAGTCAAGGTTTGGGATGTAAAAGGCTGTGGGTGCCCCTGCTGAAAACAAATGCACGTGGTCCTGTAGCCCACCCAGTGGCCTGGGAGGGGCAGGTGGTGAGAATAGGGAGGCTCCATCCTGTTACCAAACTAACTGCTGACTATCCATGGAGTAGGTGGGGACAAGGCCAGAGACAATCTTCTCATCACTTCTCCTCTCCCAGCATCTGTGCTACCACTGACTGAAATCCCACCACACCAGGGAGTCATCCCTTAGCATCTCAGAGCCACCTTGAGAGTCTGCATGCCCATCACAGAGCCCTGGAGACGGTATGGCGACAGGAGCTTTGAGATGGTAGCATGAGTGGGGTAGGGATGGAGAGGTGGCTGACGTAGGAGTAGGAAAGAAAGGAAAATGCCATAGTAAGAGGACAGGGCATGGTGCCACTGACCTACTGTGTGGGTTTGGTAAAGAAGAAGCCTACGAGGTAGAATGCACCCACTGAGATCGTGAGTGACTGAGACCGTGAGCAGGAGTGACTGTGTGCAAAGACAGTTCAGGAAGGACAGAAACGTTCAGACCAATGATTGTCTTTACTGTCAGGAGTCAGTAATCATATTTTTCTAGACGGTTCTGATTTTTCTATTTTCTCTTACAGAAGATGCCTTGGCTCTGTTTGAACGAGAAGAAAGAGAAAGCTGTACGTTTTCTGAATTGGGGATCCTGTCAACCTTGCTCATTTCTATTCCCTCAGACCTAGAAACACGGTCAGCGCCCAGTCAGGCTTTTTCTTTCTTTCTTTTTTTTTTTAATTGCACTGAACCATAAAGCTGAATTTCCCTAGCAAAGAGCATGATGGGTTTACCTAATCGAAGATCATTCCCCCAGGGAATCACCTTTCTCACGCTGTTCTCTGTTCTAAAAGAATTTAAGCAGATTTTTCAAGAGGGTTGGGGGTAAGAAAGCCCTCAGTCCTCGCCATAGACAAGCACGCATTTCTTCATGTAGCCCAGCCAACCCCTGTCCCAGACTCGCATCGTGGGCTGCATCGTGGGCTGCGGTCGTCAAGAAGGAAGCTGCCAGAATGGTGTCAGGACGGCTGGACGGTCGCCCGGGACTGCCCTCTAAATCATCTCAGCCAATCAAGCACTTAATGTTCTCTGTTCCTCAAGAATGTTGCACCTCGGTGCTGCCCATGTATCTTTCAAGTTTTATCTCCAACATCTTATAAATCATCCATTAAATACCTCCCAACTAATGTACACGGCTGTTGTTCTCAGCCAGGGCTAGAAAGTGCACAAATCAGTTTTACTGCATATTAGTCCTGCCCAGTGGGCTCTAAAAAAAAGAAGAAGGAAGCTGGAGGAGGAAAGGCAGCTCTTGGCAACCCCAGCATGGCACAGTGGCTGGCGAGGCCTGGATGAGTGAGGGGGATGTGAGGTGACATGCACACCTACACCCCGTCTCCAGGATCCCTGCCTAACGCAGATGTCAGGGATGCAAGCCCCACAGTAGAGTGGCCTGCCAGAAAAGGTAGCACATGCATACCTGCCGGGCAGCATGCACACCTGCCAGGCAACATGCATACTTGCCAGGCAACACGTATGCCTGCTGGGCACTGCCTCCACCATGCTGGGGAGGATGCTCTTGGGCTAGAAAGAAGGGCCCCTGGAGATGGCTGTGGGCTCAAACCATAACCTGACATCCTCCCCATTACCTTGTCTTCTTGCACTTCAGTGTATGCATCACTGAAACAAGAATAATCCATACCTCATAAAGAATTCACAGTTTTAAATAGAATGATGTACATGAAAGTCTAGAAGCCATAACCGAGGAGGTGTTCAATGAAGGAAATCAAAGAAATAGCCAACTTGGTCCAACCTCCTAGCAAGTTGGACTCCCTCCCTGTCTGATGGAAGCACTGGCTTTCTTGCTACATGGAGCTTTAGGATGGCTTCGGCCTCATCTCTGATGAGCTCTTCAGCTTTAGGTGAGCCACACATGTGTCAGCTGATCTGCGGGTTGCAAATAATGACATTCCCACCTCAGTTTAGAATTTGGTACAGAAAATTCCTTCTAATATGCACTTGATGTGTTCAGATTCTGGAAGAAAATAGGTTGAGCCAGGCAGTTGAGCAGCAAAGGTGCTGACATCGAGTCTGAAAACCTGTTTTTGAGCCCAGCTCCATCTTGGACTGGCTCTATGACACTTTGCCTTCCTGAAGCTGCATTTAAACAAGTGTGAAATGAGAGCGTTCAACTAGATTGCTGGTTTAAAGAGGCCATTGAGTCCGGCAAATCTTTAGCCCATACAAATTGTGGAAGCCCAGCATATGAAATAACAATGAAGCTGTTTGGTTAATACCTCTTGGGGGTCTGAGGCTCTACCTGCTGCTTTCTTCCCTGTCTCCCTTTTGAGGAAGGGACAAGCTCATTCACCTTTCAATATCTCTTCTGAAATTAGGCATTGTGTTGAAGGTCAGTACCAGCCTAGAAAGCTCCCACTTGCTTACTGTTTGAACTTGTAGATGGCCCTCGTACCTGGCTGGGTGAGCCTGTCGGTGGGCTGTGTGATTCAGGACATGCCAAATGGCCCATAGACTACAAGTGCTCCCCACCAGCCCACCACCATGCCAGAGTGCCGACGAATGCATGGAACGACTGCTTGCATTGGGCCTCTGCGAACACATACATGGCACCTGGGGGGCTCATAGGAACCAGACTCCTGTGACCCAGCACGGAACCAGGTCAGGCAATGGAAAAGGAGGCAGTAGTTTGGGCAGCGATACCCTGCTGGAAAATCACAGTGACTCGGGACTCAGTCTGGCGGAAGACAACCGTGGCAGGAACTTTCGACCTGTTGTCATGCGAGATCCATGTTTGCTCTGTGAACACGGGAAGCTGTGCACCTGGAGGGCCGGCCGAGCAAGCTGGGCTCTGGGCAGCCAGTGTCTATAGAAGGCCAGTATCCAGCCAGTTTCTATAGACAAATGCTTTCCCAGCTGTGAAGCGACTGAGACGACTGAAGACAAGTGGAACTTCCTGAGAAGTGGTTGACTGGAAAGGCAGGGGGCGTTGACAACGGCAGCTATGAAAGTGTCAGCGCACATCCCTGAGGGCTGGGAGTGGGAAGAAGCTTTCAAATTAGGCTCTAGTAACATTTACTCGGCAGCTATTAGCGACAAGCACTGCACTAATCATTGTCACTTAGGCTTTGCGCCTTCATCTCTAAACCCTACAAAAAGCCTCTCAGGATACAAATAGCGCAGGCACCTCAGCGACCCTGTGCCCAGGGACGGGAAAGAATAGTTATGGACCTGGAATAGCTGGAGGATGAATTCTGAACCCAGGAGGGAAGAAAAGGACTTGTATCCTTATATATCAGTTTAAGATTCAGAGCAGCTGTGATACGTCCTGGAAAGTGGCACCCAAAATGAGATAGAGTGACCAGCAGATGGTGTAATGGTTACATCGCTGGACTCCCACATTGTCAACCGCAGTTCGAATTCCAGACCTGGCGGCTTAAAACTCACACCAGGCATGTGTGTGTGCATGCCCAAAATCCCAAGTGGAGAATGGAGGGGAAAGATTGCAGTGTGAGCATCCCCTGTAGGGGGGAGGGGGGCGATTTCTTACTTTCTGTCTCTCTGTCTCTCTGGCACCTCAGTGTCAGAATGCAGCCACATCCCCACACCTTGCTGCCCGCCCCCTTGCTACAGTCTTGGTGCTTCCTAGCTATTCCTCCTGGAAGTGTGCCCCACTGAAAACCAGGGTCTTGATTTGGGAGTAAGGGAGAAATTAAATGTTTGGTAAATAAATGGCAGACCCACCATGTTCAGGAACTAAAAGAAGAAGCCCTACCCTGGCACAGAGACAGTGCGCGAAAGCTGTACGTTGTAGAAACTGGACGAAATTGCCGAGAGAAGAGAGGGGGATAGCCAGTGAGCCTAAAGAGTGTGACTTCGGGGGCAAAGTCCAAACCTAGAATATCATAACCTTCCCAGAGATGGAGGATGCCTACCATCTCTCCAAGGTCTGATTTGCTGTGATTGTGCCGTGGGTGAAGAGTCCAGGCTCATGGTTGGGTGGGGTCTGCTCTGCTTTCAGAGATGGTGACTAACAGGCAACGGTGGGATTTCCAGGTTCCTGGAAGATGCCCATTACAGGATGCGGCCACCCTTTTCAATGATTAGTCTTCACCATGGATAGAGCTTCATGCTTGGACTCTGTGGGCACCTGGAAGACTCTTGTTTCCAGCGGCTCCTGCCTGCTCAGCTCATCCCTAGACTTGAGGCATCTTCTCTGGTTTTACTCAACACATGTCCCCAGAATCCAGCACAGAGCCAGGCACCCAGTAACTAGTGCTGAATGAGAGGATAGATATATCTTTCAGTGACCACCAAGAGGACCCTCCAAAACACTGTCTTTGCCTGCAGCTTCACTGTGGGTGATGGTGAGCAAGCAGAAAGAAAACACCACCTTCTGGGAGATGGACACAGGGCCAGGTGGTGGTGCAGTGGTAATACATCTATACCCACTTAGAAAACATGCTGGGGGGAACCAGCAGTTAGCGTAATGGCTATGTCGCTGGACTCCCACATAGTCGACTGCGGTTTGCGTCCCGGACCTGGTGGCTTGAAACTCACGCCGGGTGCGTGTGCATGCGTGCCCAAGATCCCAAGAGGAGAATGGAGGAGAAGGGATTGTGGCATGACCATCCCCCCTGGGGGGTGATTTCTCGCTTTCTGTCTCTATGTCTCTGTCTATCTGGTGAGCGCACGCACCCTATAGCGAAAACCTCTCAAAAAAAAAAGAAAAAGAAAAAGAAAAAGAAAACGTGCTGGGTTCACCTCCCAGGACCTTCCTGAGTGTGCTGGGCATGGCCACGACCACACAAATGCCCACGATTCAGGCCAGTTGAGGGTGGGGGGAGAGAAAAGATGATTAGAGTGTCACAAGGAGAGACTGAGGCAACTGTGGATTGTATGAAGCTACCACCTGTTGCTTTTCTCTTCTTGGGTAACTAGAAGGATTAAATAGCTAGAACCCCCTCAGCCTTGGCTCCAGAAAGAGCCACAAAGGCCCTGTTGAAAGTTCCTGCCTCTCCTTCTCGCTCATGGTAAAAATAAATAAATAACTTTTTAAAGGATCTTTTTAAAAACCAAATGATGTGGTGGTTAAGGCACTGGACTCCTATATGGCCAATTATGGTTCAAGTCCCAGACCAGGTGGTTTGAAAATCATGCCAGGCACATGTGCATGCCCAAAATCCCAAGAGGAGAATGGAGAACAATGGATTATGGTATGGCCATCCCCCTGGGGAGTTATTTCTCATTTTTCCTCTAGCTATCTCTCTTTGTCTCTCTCCGGTGAGCATACACACCCTATAGCAAAAACCTAAAAGTTAAATAAGTATGTCAATCAATCAATCAATCAATCAAGATGGAGATGGAAGTGATCGTGTGTGTGCATACAAGACAAGGAGAGAGTGATTCTCTGGCCATTGGCTACAGATGAGGACCAGCAGGCCGCAAAGCAGAGTGCTGGTAAGGTCCATGTTGCCCCATAGTGCTCGGTGGTGTCTGAGATCTCAGCGATACCTACAAAGGCAAGGGCCACACTCCCACTCCCATTTATAGACACAGCTGCTCACTCCAGGAAGCTGAGCTACTTGTGGCAGAGATGGAGTACACGTCTGGGACCCAGCAGTCTGCCGCCAACCAGCTGAGTGACCTGAGCACAGCGGCCTCTCCCCTCAGGGCCTCAGCTTCTCAATTCGCCACCAAGGCCCCCTTCCCATTAATAGATGCCCTCTTTGGCCCAGCCACGGCGGCACGGGTGCCACATGCCCCAATTTGCAATGCCAGAAACCACATGGTCGACCGTGGATTTGTTTCCAGGACTGACCTGAATCACTCTAGGTGCATGTATGCCTAAAACCCTGAGGAGCTAGAGGTCCCCTCCCCGAGCATGGAGACCCTGTCCAAGGTGCCTGTCTCTCTTAGGCACCGTCTCACATGCATTCTGTCTAGTAAAAGAAATACGATTTCTAAACTTCAAAAAGTTTTTAAATGCTCTCTGTTGTTGAATTATGTTCCCTTAGGTTCAGGGTCCCACACGAGGAATGTTATTAGATCAAACTCGCAGCACCTCCTTCACCTTGCCCCTGCATCTTCAAGAATCTCCATGCACCCTCACTTCCCATCTCCCAACCTGCTTTGCAAAACACTGCCCTAGCCAGCCCCTGTGAGGCCCCAGAGCACCCCACCCCACACCACCAAGCTCACGGAAAACCTGCACTCTGAACGCCAGGTTTGTTTGCAAGCTTGTGTGCTGGTGCGTGCTGCCACCTGCTGGTCTTCTGTCTCCGGGCACTGCAGCCAGGGAGCATGCCCAGAGGCCGACTCCTGCACCCCTGGGGCCAGTGATGTACCACAGCTAGTGCCCTGTTTGTTATTTACACTACCATCCCCAGGACCCTATCTGTTACCCTGAACCCTCTTTCTGATGTAATTGAGATTTTTTTAAAGTTAGATGCATGAGAGCCCCACGTCTAATCACTCACCCTGCATGCCTGGGCTCCAGGCATAGAGCCAAGTTTCCACAAAGATAATAAATACCAGGCACTAAAACTAGCCCATCAGGCCTTTGGACAAGTGTTCTGGGAGCCAGAGGAGCCCACAGCTTGGACCTAGCAGGTTTTCTCATGGCTCCTCCTAGAGCAGAGGCTGGGGGAGCTCTGGCTATTTAAATCTGCCGGTAACCCAACGGAAAGCCACAGAGAGAAAAATAATCAATGGTAGCTTCCTGCAGCCCTCAAGCTCTGCCCTGATTAACTCAGTGCTCACCTTTTCACCTAGGGAGACCCTGCTCTAGATGCTTAAAAAAACATGGACAGCGTAAGATGACAATCACAGAAATGCTAAAGTCTCAGAATGTTAGGGTGGGAAGGAAAGAGAGGGATCAACTGAGTTCATCAAATGCAGGAGAAAATTCCCCAAAGACACAAGTAACTTCCCACAATCAGCCCGTGATTGGTGGAGCTGGAACAAGAGCTGGTGTCCCCTAATTCATAGCCCAGAGTTCCTGCCCGTTGCTCAGTGATAGAATAACCTACAACAGAGTTAGGGGACGCAGGTGTAGGCAAGGAGCACAGCACTTGGAGCAAGAAAACCTGCTACCAAATCATATTAAGTGATTTAGCGCTTATTCAGTTTAGTTTTCATACATGGAAAATATTTATAAGATCTTATATGCAAGGCATTTGATGTACTAAAAATAGATGTAGAAATAAATAAACGTTACATACTTAGCATAACACTCTTTGAGTGGTAAATGAATATATATATATATGTATATATATATACTTTTATTCATAATCCTAATAAGTCCACCTACCTATTTAGCTAAGCACACCACAGCCTGATGCCTCAAAGGTATTCATCATTTAGAGAAAATTACACATTGTCCATGAATAAATAGGGCAGCTAGAGGGGTCCACATGCAGTAGCCATCCACAAAAATCATAGGTCCTGCCAGGAAACACCAAGCAATAGCCCTACTTCAGGTGCCAGTTCTAGCTCAAGGACTATGAACTCAAACATCAGAAATGAAAATCAATTTTCAATCATCATTATTTTGGAAAACTGATAAAAGCACCTACGTATTATAGAATTATACAACATGTACTATATCCCAGGTGCTATTCTAAATGTTTTACAACAATTAACCAGTCTTACTTATTTCATTGTGAAAATGAGAGCAAAGAAAGGGGAGCATCCATGGCTTCCACCATAATCTGCACATCCACTTGCACATACCGCTCTCCTCTCGCCTGTTGCTGCAGGTGAGCCCCAGGTGCTTTCCTCAAAGGCCACTCTTCTCTTGTCACCTGGATTCCATGTCCTTTTAGCTCTTCAAAACCACTGCCCTGGTAACCCTCCCACTTGCCTCACTTTCCTCTATCATACTGATCTTTCCATATTATGCAAAGCAACACACAATATGCTATTTTGTCTCCCTTTGGAAAAAAAAGAAAAACCTACAAAAACTTCTCGGCCCCACTGACTTCCAACTTTGCTTCATTGTTCTCCTTTGAGTAAAATGTCCTGAAAGAATTATCTGTACTCATTGTTTTCCATTTCTCTTCTCAACACACTGAAGTCTTTCTCTTAGCACTGTGCCAAAACTCCTTGTCAGGGTGATGTGCAACCTCTATTACCATCTCAGCCTTCATCTTTCTCGATAAGTGAAATTTGACATAATATTCTCTTTATACTTCTCTGACTGATCCTTTTCAAAATTTTTTACTGATTCCTTAATATTGACCTTTAAATGTTAATAACCTAAATAAACTTCATGATTCAACCATCATTCATAAGCTACTGACTCCAAATGCATAAGCTTATCAACAAACCTCTTGCTGACCTACAGATTTATTTATCTAACGGTCCTACTATTTACTTTTACCAGGCTCAAAAATTGAACTCCAAAAATCCATTCTCATATATGATCTACTAGCAGATGATGCTAGGTCTAATATCATTCAGTCATTTCTCATCTCACTCAGTGTAAAAGCCAAAATATTTATTATGATGTCTAAGTCCCCATTAAATAAAGCTACTTGAACTAATAAGTATGCTGAACAAGGGGCAGTATACAAGATCAATATTCAAAAGTAAACTATTTTTCCATATATCAACAATAAACCATTAAAAAGTAAAAATATAAAAACTATGTATAATAGCTCCAAAAATGCAGTATACATAGAGATAAGTTTAACAAAATGTGTGAAAGATATATACAAACAAAGAAAACCTTCAGAACATTGCTAAGAGAAATTAAACTTAAATACATACAGAGATATACAATGTTCATGGTTTGAGAGACTCAATATGGTTAAGATGTTAATTCTCTCCCAAACTGATCTATATATCAATGTCACCTCAGTTAAAGTTTGAAGACTTTTGATAGAAATTAAGAAGTGTCTAAGTACTTAGAAAAGCAAAACAACTTCAAAAAGAAGAATTAAGTTGGAAGGCTTAAACTACTTGAGTTCAAGACTTATAATAAGGCAATAATCAAAACAATGTTGCATTGGTGGAAAACTGACTTATAGATGAATGAAACAGAATAGGAATCCCAGAAATAGGTTACACATTTATGGCAAATTGATTTTCAACAAAGGTTCAAAGTAAAATCAATAGTCTTTTGACACAGTTTTCTGAACAACTAGATATCTGCATTGCAAATAAATAAGCCATAGCTCTCAATTCACACCACTGGCAAAATGGATAATAAATCTAAATTTTAAATCTAGAATTTTTTTAAAAATCCAGAACAAAGCAGAAGGAAATCTTTAAATTTGAAAATTTTTAAAATTTGAGCAAATAGTTTTTAAAACAATGAAGCTATTAACTATACAAAAATTGGATATGTTTTACCTTCTCAAAATTAAGAACATATGCTTTTTGAAAATTCTATTAGAAAAATAATATATATATATATATATAAAACAAAGAACTTATATCCAAAAAATATTTAAAAGCCTTTCAACTTAACAATAAGGCAATAATAAAATTAGTTTTCAAAGTTGGCTAAAAATTTGAACAGACGATATTAATGGACAAAATCAATGAAAATAAATTCAACATTATTAGTCATTATATTGACTACATATATATTAAGACTACAATAATCAACTACTACACATCCAACATTATGGCTTACATTTAAAAGACTGCGAACAACAAAGTTTGATGAGAATATGGAGCAACTAGAACTCTTATACATTGCAGGTAGAGGTGTAAAATGATATGACTGTGGAAAAAAGTGGCAGTTTTTTTAAAGCCAAACATGTACTTACACTATAATTCCAAGAATTTCAGTCCTAAATGTAAGATAAATCAAATGTATGTTCAATTTTCATAAAAAAGAATTGCATACTATGTTCATAGCAGACTTACTCATAACATCAACAACTCAAAGCCCTCTCAATAGGCAAAAGATTAAACAAATTACAATCTATCCAGATAATGGAACCACAAAATGGAATTTATACAATAGTAAAAAAGAAATAAAGTGCTGATACTAGTAGCAATATAGATAAATCTCAAAAACATTATGCTGAACAAAAGAATCCAGATACAGAAGAGTACATACTTCTCAATTTCATTTATGGGAAATCCTAAAAAGAGGAAAAAAAATGGCAGACCAACCTGTGATGACAGAAGGCATATCAGAGGTTTCCTGGCACCAACATGAAGCAGGGATTGATGATATGATATTGATGATATCCATCTTGGAATTGATATAAAAACATTGGCTCTACTCATATTTGAAAAT
>NW_006160006.1:900313-914089 GCF_000334495.1 Tupaia belangeri chinensis | reverse complement strand
AAAGGCTTCACCTTACTTTTGTATCTTCATCGAATATGCTGAGAAATGCCCATATGTAAATACAATTTCAAAAAAATGCAGGAGCCAATAGGTGATGATATATAAGGAAACTTTTGGAGGGTAATAAAAATGTACTGTAACTTTATTGTGGGGCTGGTTATGTGGGAGTATGTATGAAGGTATTTGTCAAATTGCAGTAAATGAATGCATTTTATTTTATAAAAAATCAAATCTCAATAAAATTATGTACAAAAAATAAGCCTAGATCTTTTCTTTTTTTTAATCCTAGATCTTTACATTGACCTAAATATTATTCTCTCTCTAACTTTATCTTCAACTACTCTTTCTAGCCTCAGGGACTTTTTACCTGATATTCTCTCTCCTAGAATGTTTATTCTGTAGATATTCTCACAGTCAGATCCCACATATTCCCTAATTCTTTACTCAAACTGTCACATTTTTAGAGAGGCATCTATGACCAAACTATCTCATCTCTAAAACTAACCCAGTACTTCATGCCCCTTTTCCTGCTTTAGTTTTTCTCTTGAACTCTCATCACTTTTGAACATACTGATATATCTTATTGATTGTCATTGTATTCCATAGAGAACTTAAGATATTCAAATTTAAGAACGTATGCTCCACGAGGCCAAGTATTTTTATCTTTTTTATTTTTTTCATAGCTATCTCCTTAGTATCTGATGTAATATCTAGCTGTGGCAGAGATATGCGGCTATCCTCTGAAGTATACTGTGACATATATTTAATGGCATCCGTATTCAGTCCCCTTTCTTCCAGGTGAGTTGCAACGCAACTCATGCCAGTGGGATGTAAGCAGAAATGACATGTGCTACTTCCAGGTGGAAGTGGATACATGAACAAGGAGGTGTGCCTTTATGACCTGTCTTTCCACTGTCAACAGGTGGAAAGAAAGAGTTGGAGAGCTTAGGTTGGTGGAAACACAATCTGGAAGAAGCCTGGTTCCTGAATCACCACATGGAAAGCCACCTGCAGAACAACCTTTTAGACTTTGACACGGAGTAAAAAAACACCAACTTCAATTTTTTAAAGCAATAAAACTCATTTACTACAGCATTTATTATTATTAACAACTGATGCAGTCGGTGCTCAGTATTTTTTAATACATAGATGCCATTAAAGGGCAATATCTAAGTTTATACTGAACATATAATCTGGCCTCATATCCTGTAATCGTGAACGCCATATTGCATACTAATGGTGCCCTACTGGCTGATAACTGCACCTGCAAGTACAATTAGCAATTTCATAAATTAGGCTACGTTTGGTGAGAAACAATCGTGTGCAAGCCTAATTAAAACTCTGTGCCTCAATGACTATTGTCAGTATTTTAAAAACAACCTGATAGTGAGATACAGAGGGAAAATAAAATGTAGTCATATTCATGCTTCTCTACTTTCACTGTTTATGAACACCAGTGGCATAAAGCAAAGCAAAAGATCCTATTTAAAACCAAAAAATTAAATACCAGATGGAAATGTAAATAGGATTCCCAAGGCACACGTATTCTAAGCACTGTGGGTAGAGTGGAGAGTGATGTGGGCTCAGTTACCCTGCAGGAGCAATGTGATGACACCTGGGAACTTTGAAAGGATCCTCCACTCTACCCCACCACACCCTGGCTTAGGACCCTTACGGCCATCAGGTGACGTTCCAGGACTCTGGGACACAGATTAGTCACTGTGATTTTAATACCCCTTCGTTCCCATTTGAGAAAAAAGTTAACCAACATTCAAATAATATTTGCACCCTGTCTTGTCTTTGCTAAAACTGTCATTACTTTAAATCGCGTCCTTGGAAGTGGAAGTATTTCAGAGAAACTTGCTCACACTTCGTAATCTAATTCTTTTTTTAAGAGGTTTTTGCTATAGGGTGTGTATGCTTTCCAGAAAGACAGAGACAGAGAGACAGAAAGTGAGAAATCACCCCCTAGGGGAGATGGCCACACCACAATTCCTTCTTCTCTATTCTCCTCTCGTGATCCTGGCCACACACGCACATGCGCCCTGCATGAGTTTAAGCCACTGGGTCCCAGGACTCAAACTGTGGTCAACTACATGGAAATCCAGTAACATAGCCATTACACCAACTGCTGGTCCCCCTAATCAAATTCGTTAGGCATGAGAAGTCTACTGTTTCAAAGGGACTGAGTGTCTGGAGCCCCTTATCTTCCCTGGAAAAAGCCAGAAGCCAGAGATCCTGATCAACTGCCAACACTCTTAACCCGTTTGAAGCACAAAATTGTTCCTATTCCACAATAAAAGCACTAAACAGGAAGTGTAAATAACCCAGACGGAGAATTTCTCTCAGGAATTCTGCAGTGTACATGTTCTCTCTCCTTGTTTCATTATGTCTAATATATTCTACAAAAGGCTCCATGTTCTTAATGAGACCAACTTTAGAAAAAGAGATTATTGGTAAAGTTTGTTGATACCGTATCATTCTCATGAGACAAAAGAAAATATTAATTACATAGCAGATGTCAGGGGGTCTGCAGGCCTATAAATAGGGCATTTTGTTTTGGGTTTTTTTGGTTTTGTTTTTTTTTTTTTTTTTTGGCTTTTTGGGATTTTTTTTAAAAGCTCTCCTTCAACAAGATGAAGTTATACTAACAAATTTTGAAGTCTGAGATAATATTTTTTAAACTTTATTTATTTATTTCTTCCATGAGAAAGTCGGAGATAGAGAGAGTACCTCTCCACACACACAGAGTCTTTGGGCCGCAATCCACACCCAGCCCTAGGCAGCTCAGGATCATGGGCACACACACCTGACATGAATAGAAGTCCTCAGGGACTGTTCCATGAGGATCTAGATCAGAGAGTGGCCACTGGCCAGCCTGAGGGAAAATATATCACATTTTCTAAGTTCTAAAGAGCCTTAAGCAGTGTTGGATGCAGTCAATGTTGAGTCAATGTGTGTGGATGTCTGTATTCACACCTGTTAACTACTCCTGCTGTCAAACTTCCAATGGCAGCTGTCCAATCCCACCACTTGGAAGACTTCATCAATCCACTGGGGATGCTCTGGTGTACGTTTTCTTCTAAGTATTTATTTGTTTAATATAGGTTTTTAGCTTTGATCAGAGATGTCAAGACATGAAAATATTTGTCAGGGCTGCCTCCTGGAATGATGTGAAAGACCTGGACATGAACAACATGAGACATGAACAACATTCATTGGCTAATGGTCCATAGTAAAGACATAAACTCTTCCCTAGTCAAGATTACCCTTGGAAAGAAAAGCATAATCAAAACTCAAAACTCAAGCCAGCTGATGGCACTGTGGTTAAGACAACCAGATCCCACATAGCCAACTGTGCCATTCCAGTTCTGGACCCATTACTTGAAAAACACACCAAGGGTACCAGTAGATGGCATAATGGTTATGTCACTGGATTCCCATGTTTTTGACCGTGGCTCCAGTCTCAGACCCAGTGGCTTAAAACTCATGCCAGGTGCATGTGCACATGTGCCCAAAATCCTGAAAGGAGGATGCAGAAGGTATTGCTGTGTGGTCATCCTCTCGGGGAGTGATTTCTCTTTACTGTCTCTCTGTCTCTCCAGCAAGCGCGTGCACCCTATAGCAAAAATTTAAAAGAAGAAGAAGAGGAAGAAGAAGAGGAAAAGAAAAGAAAAAGGAAAAACACACCAGGTATGTGTGCATATGTGCCCAAAATCCTACAAGGAAGGTGAGATGGAGAAGAGAGTTCCTCATGGGATAAACATGCTCCTCACCCTTCGCTCCATCTCTCTGTTTCTCTCCAGTGAGCACACGCATCTTTTGGCAATTTTTTTAAATGTCAAAACTAGTAAAGTTCGTTTTCTTCATTTCAATTTCTAATTTGCATATGATAGTTATCCATATTTCTGGGGCACAGTTTGTGTTTTCAAAACATAGACACAAGCGTAATGATCAAATCCAGCAATAAATGGATCTGCCCTCTCCAACACTTACCTTCACTCAGTGTTACGCCACTCACGATCCACTCGTCAGGCTGTTGAATTTCTAATAGTCTTGTTGGTGGATATGTAGTTTAAATAGTACCAAGATTGCATCAACTTGTAGATAGAAATAAAATCAAGAATATGGAGGTCCTTGTTCTCCTATCTTGTAGGAACATCAGAACCAACCCCTCCATCCACATCCACCCCCAAGGATTTCTAGAAGCCCTGAATACCTATTTACCTTTACTCAAAAACATGTCTGTTGGGCATAGTCACCAGAGAGCACCTGTCATTTTCTTCCTCTTCTTCTAAGAAAACTGATGAATAGCCTCATCAGTCTTCCGGTTCAGGGAGGAAATGGGCAGTCCTCACTTCCCCTAACTCCACACTTCATTTTGTCCCTGTTGACCCCCACACAGCACCTAAAATCTCTTCTGGAAAAAGATATAAATATACAAGTTATATTATACATTATTTACTATATGATATATTATTAAATATTTTTAAATATATGTTATGTATGTTTATTTAATTGCTTCATGCCTTAACCCTTCTCTTCTTAGGAGCCTTTGGCTTCCCAACAAACGGGACAAGAGAAGACAAGATGTCATTTTTTCCTTTTCTTCATTCTTCTCACAAAGGAATTCAAAATGCCTACCCTTGGGGCCAGCAGGTAGAATGGTGTTAAGGCACTGAACTCCCATATGGCCAACTGTAGTTTTGGTCTTAGACCTGGAGGCTTGCTTTCTCATTTTCCCTTTCTCTATTTCTCTGTCTCTTTGGTCAAATTTAAAAAGTAATAATAATAACAAATAAAATTAAATAAATTTTTAAAAAACATTTTTTAAAAAAAATTTCACCTTTTTGTTACACAGTTAGCACAAGGCAATAAAGCATGGGGCTGAGAGCTGTTGAGTCTCTTCATTCCCAATTGCTGACCTTTTCAGAACTCACTGCTACTGGTACAGGTAGGCCATCACTGAAGAAATACCACATTACACATGGTGACACCAGAGACAGTTGGGAGAGTGGTACTAACCCCAGGAACCAGTCTTATCCATCATGGCTGCCTGGAGAAAGCCAAGGCAGGGAGAGAGGAGTCTCCCCCTGAAATACTGAAGTCTTATCTCTCTGGTGGTGTTGATAGGATAAAGGAAACGTCTGGTCCTCTTGGACTAGTTGGCTCGTTTTCTCCTTGTGACCACGTCAGCTCCTGTGAGGAAGGCGTGGACATGACCTTTTTCACCACGGGAGCTCCCCATCTCAGCACACGTAGCATTGTATTCCCTTTCCTCTTGTGCTCCTGTCCAATCCTGCCCTGCTTATTCCTAGCCTCAGCAGTCTGCTCCTTCCCCTTCCTGGCTCTGAGGAGACTCTGCAGTTTGCATTTCCAGGGAAGCTGCTCCCCTTCTGGTTCCCCACTGTCCTCTGCCATCTCAGTGACTCCCTTCCACTCTCTCTGGCTCAGGAGGCTTCACTTGTCTTCATTTCACTGGTTTTATAAGTATAGTTGGGCCCTTTTCTTCTTATTTACTAGAAACACTCAATAAATCTGCAATGCCTCAAATAAATAGCAGGTGCTCAATCCCTTTACAGCCAGAATCCCTTTATAAGGCAGGGCTTCCAGCTAGAATGCAGTGCTGGCTATCCCTCATCACTCTCCCCCACTCCTGTCACCTCTGTTTAATCAATACAGGTTCTATCAGATTTGGGCACCTCAAAGGTCTCCCTGTTGCTTTTTCTACAAATTAAGTGAATGACTCTAGAGGAGGGCCTTTGACTCAGAATTCTAGCAGTCTGCTAAGGAAGCTCTAGTATAATTAAGTGCTATTGTCATGGAGAAGAAGCGTTCCCATGCATTCGTGCACACACACGAACGCACACGTGCATACAGACATGCCATGGAAAGCTAAGTGCCAGCAGGAAGCGAATGCCTCCCAAGTGAGAGGAGACCATTCCTCAACCCTGGACTTGCAGCCCATTCCTATCTGCTCATGCTCTGTGACAGAGGGGGAGAGAATATGCAGAAGGGCTGCCCTCGGAGTCTGCATTAAGGGAGCAGCCCTCCTGTGTGGTCGCCTATGCTTCCCTAGTCTGTATTAGGGAAGAAAGACATAACATCCAGAGCTTTTCAACAGTACCCAAAATGCACTCTCTAATCCTGAGCTTTGATTGAAGAGTACAAGTGACTTTTTTTCACTTTCTCAATCCATGATAGTTGTATGAAGACTTGTGACCTGGGAGCAGAGATGTCTGAAATCTCTTCCAATGTTCTTTCTTTTCTTTTCTTTTTTAATTAATTCGTCTGTTTATTTTATGAGCAAGGGAGAGAGAAGGAGAAACAGCACCTCAACAAGGTTATCATGCCATGACTCACCCTTAACCTCTGCCAGCTCCTGATCATGGGCACGTACATGTCCTTTGAGTTCAGGGAGGTCTTTGGGCATGAACCTGGAGCCTTCCCATGAGAGTCAGCCTCACAGAGCATTGAGTTTTACCACCACAGCATTATCTAGGGCTCTTTCAAAAGCAGCACACTCCCAGAGCCTGGTCAACCCTAGTCTGGTAACTAAGTGTCACCCCCCTGCTGGGGCCATTCATGAACAGGCTGAAGCTGGTCATTGGAATTTGCAGGAGTGACTCGATTCAAGCAAATCTGATTTATGAAAAGCCACATGGAAGAAGAAAAAGATAAATTGAGAATGGCTATTTGCGTGACAAAAAGACTCTCCCTCTTATAAAATGATTTGCCATAGAATTCCCCTTAGCAACAAACACTTCCATTACGTTAATATATGATCCTATTTGCCAAAATTCAAATTTCATACAATGTTTCAGGAACATGAGGAAGTACAGAGCTGCCCAAACAATGCCCAAATAGCATCCCCGGGGTAAGTTCAATTGTCGAACCAAAGAAAATGTTCATCTGTGTTGGTGAAAAAAGCCCCAAAACATATCCAAAGGGCACTACTCCAACATGGATTGATGGGTTTCTCATGAAAAATAGAACTCACACGTGCAAATAACTCAGATGAACTTCAGTATCATTCCCGGCATCAGGGGGCCAAAGGTGCCTACGCTGAGAAGCAGGCACAGAGGACAGCTCGAGTCTCATGGATGGAGGCAGGAAGGGCCACCACTGAAGTGGAATGTCCATTCACACACCCTCTCTACTCCCTCCCCAGGAAGAACACATGTGGCAAAGCAATGACAGGGGTAGGGGCCAATGATGGGTGGGTCATCTGTGCCTCTCCCAAGAAGTCCAAGGTGGGTGGTTCCAAGGTTCCCGAACAGAGCCAGCCTGGAGCATGAACAGGAGTAGCTTGGTGCCCTTCTCCAGACTACGAAGCCATGAATCCTGCTTTCTCCTGCAACCTGAATAAAGCCTAGTGTACAACCTACCTTCTTGTTCTCCTACTACTTCTCTGTCAATGTGGGCTCTCTTCTCCCTGCCCTCTTAGCAGCCCCAGCATCCATCGCACGGCACTGACCTGAAAAGCAATGGTCTTCCCAGACCACCTGCACCAGCTCTAGGGAAGGGAGCAGTGGCTTACACCACAGCTCTGCTCACCCCACCATTGGAGGGCATTAGACTTAATTGTATTTTTTTCCCCAGCTTTCTTCTGCTGGCGCAGCGGCTTCTTCGAAGGCTCAGTCCAGAAGAAATCTTTTCATTATGGCTCACAGCTGTGATCCTCGGGTTAAAAGAAATTACTCATGAAAGGGCAGCCTACGGTAGAAAGCTGCAGCATCAGAAGAAGCCAGGCTTCCAGGGGAGAGGGAACTTCAAGGATTTATTGACATGAGGGAGATCACAGCTCTGGCTTCAGGCCCGGCTGCTGACATTTGCGATAGATTTAGGCACCGCAGTTTGGCTTGGAATTATTTTTTAACTCAAGCTAAGAGGTCGGAGGGAGGTGTTCTGATCTACTCTTGATGGTCTTGTTGATGCCCAGGCAAAATTAAGAGAAAACAACAGGCATCATTTTCTCTCTCCCTTTCCCTAGTTCCCCTCCATCCTCTTCTTCCTACCTCCCCTCATCCCTCTTTCAGTCTCATCCCTTGCTGTAACATTCCTTTTTGTCTCTCTTCTCCTTGTGACTCTGTGCATATTGAGGTCTCTGTGGTGAGAGGGGAGAGTGTCCCAAGAGAAGAGCAGAGAAGGCCACTCAGGTTTGAACCCGGAGGTTACCAGGCACCATGCTTAGCCCACAGCCCTGGCCAGCTGTAGCTCTAGAACTGCCCAGCAGTCAGCTATGGGCAGGGAGAGCCCAAGAGACAACGAGAACAATATTGCATCATTTGGATGGCACTTCTGGCTTTTGAGGGTCCTCCCTAAGGTTACCTGCCTTTAGAGCATCCCCGCATCCTGGGGCTATGTGGCAAGGATGTGACGTTCCCTTTTCATAAAGGAACCTTCTGACCTCCTTGGGAAATAGTCACAGAGCTGCTCAGGAGGGCAGATGCTCCCAGGAGGAGAACCCCTCATGGTGTTGTCTGGTCTCTCTGCTATTGAGATCTTGAAGTCAGAGGTGAGCGTGGAAGAGACTTTCAAGGTTAGCTACTGCAGTCCCTTCACTTCCCAGAAGATTCAGAGCCCCAGAGAGGACACAGGTTTCAACAAATGTACACAGTGATTCTTAGACACGGTGAAGCCAGAAACCAGGTCTGCCGCCTCTACACCCAGGAGAGAAGGGCGCATCCATTTCGTATTTCCTGCTACTCTGTAAGCAATGTGAGAGGCAACGCTATTGGTCAATATGAAAACAGCGTGGGAACCAGCAGTTAGTGTAATGGCTATGTTGCTGGACTCCCACGTAGGCGACCGCAGTTCACGTCCCGGACCCGGTGGCTTAAAACTCACACCGGGCACGTGTGCGTGCATGCCCAAGATCCCGAGAGGAGAATGGAGGAGAAGGGATTGCGGCGTGACCATCCCCCCTAGGGGGTGATTTCTCGCTTTCTATCTCTATGTCTCTTCTCTGTCTGGCAAGCGCACGCGCCCTATAGCGAAAACCTCTCCAATAAAAAACAGTGTTAACTGAGTACACACAAATGCCACACACTGGGCATGTGCGGAGACTTCAAATGTGCCGTCCGTATGCTGGAAGCTACATTTCGTTATGAGTTTTTAGAAATTTCTTTCTTCCAAGAGTGAAAAAGAAAGGCTCCCCCAACAGGGTTGTTATGTTGTAATCCACACCAGTCTCATCCAGCCAGGATCATGGGCACCCACACCCAGCATGGTCACAGACACCCTGCGATGTAAATCCAGAACCTTCGCATGTGGACAACATCACAGGACTCTCCCTTATCACTGTGCCCCCGTCTGACCCCATTATCATGATGTTAACAGCTGAAGCTCAGAGCTAGTAAGTGATTTGCTCGAGATCCCAAATCTCATGAGTACAGGGCTCGATTCAACTTCAGTCCTGTCTGTCCCTTCACTGGGTCTTTCCATGAGTTCAGGGCTGGGGCCAGTACTGCCTGCTGTCAATAAAAGAGATGTTCCAGCACACTATTTGGCCCTCGGATACAGCCATTTACCCCTTGGAAATCCAGGTGCAGTTGCATTTAGAATCCAGGGCTGCACGCTCAGTGGAGAGTGACAGCTTGCTCCAGGCAAGCTTAGCCCCATTCCTGGGACCTTGTTTTTTGTTCTCAGGGGAGAAGAACTGAGTGGGACCAAAATATATATCTTCTGGCTGAGCTGCTAGTGAAAGTGTCTTTTCAGCTGCATTTTTGATGGCTTTTGGTAGAATGATTTATGGGATGACAGGAAAGGACTGTTCTGTTTTTCTAGTGGATCCCGAGAATTTGGCAAAAGCTGCTAGGGCTGTTTTTCAAAAAGATTTTTCACACACTGTCCTGAAATTCCACACAGTGTTCACTGCAATGAATTGTTTAAGAGCACCATTGCCCCTGCTCTGTGTGGAGAGAAGAATCCAGGGGAGGGTGAGCAACATGCCTCCACCCCGTGCTAGTCCCCTGAAGTAGCCTCATCCCTAGGACAGATCCCATCTGAGAGCCAAGAGAGTAAGGTGAGCTACTGCATAAATATTCGAGAAGCCCTAGAAAAAGCTGTGAACACGTAGGGGAAATGGAAAGAAAATCTTTTTTGTGCCCCATGCAATAGATAATACATTTTGTTATCAGTGTTTTACTTATGAGAAAACTACAATTCAGAAAACTCATGCAAGGTTAAAGTTAGGAGGTAACGAAGATGGAATCTAAAACCAGGTCTGATTTCCAGTTAAAACGTTTTTCAACGAGCTCTTCTTTCCTCCATGTATTCAAGAATCAATGTAGATCAACTACTAGTTTCTATTCCAGGTTCCCTCCAAATGTAACACGCTACAGGATCTCTGGGAACACCTTTTTTTCTAGATTCTATCCTCCAATTCAGAGGTCTATGGTGAGGCCAGAAAACAGCACAGATGTTCCAGTTCTTTCCACTTAGGTGTCTAGGAGCTGCAGCATGAAGACCCACAGCAAGTGCTTCCAGCGGGGGTTCTGAGTATTACAGTGTCCAGAAGTGAGCAATGAAGAGAGCCTGGTCTTGTTATCAAGAGACTGAGCTTCCATTTAGTCATCCCACAGCAGGAGGATCCAGGAAGGGTGGACCTCAGGGAAAAGAGGAATAAGATCGTTTCTGGAGCTAGAGGGTTGCTGGAAAGCTAAGGTAGGGAGAGGGAAGGAAGGGAGGGCCAATTATAGAATCATTTTTATGTGAGAAGTGCTTTGTATTAATGAGTTCATCTATTCTCACAACTGTATACAATAGATATTGTTGTCAGTGTTTTACTTATGAAAAACTAAAACTCTAGGAATGTGCGCAAAGTCACAGTAAGTGACAAAGGTGAAAAACGATTTCCAGTTAGCACATTTACTTGAACACCTTTCATTTGTGCATTCAAAACTATGTACTATAGGGACCAGCAGATGGTGTGACAGTTACATTTCTGAACTCCCATGTAGCCCACCACGATTCAAGTCCCAGACCCAGCAGCTTAAAACTCACACTGGGCACGTGTGCATGCATGCCAAAGTCCCAAGAGGAGAATAGAGGAGAAGCGATTGGGGATTGCAGCATGGCCAAACCCCCTGGGGGGTAACTTCTCATTTTCTATCTTTCCCTGTCTCTCCAGTGAGTGTATGCATCCTATAGCAAAAATCTAAAACAAAACAAAACAAAACAAAACAAAAACCTACAAATTTTCTATATTCCAGATTCCAATGTTCTGTGCATTGAAAATACAACATTGAATATGATAAAGTTCTTTCTCCAATAGAACTCACCTCCTATGTGAGAGACAAATCATAAAGAAGTAAACAAAATAATTAAGACAATTATAGATAGGAATTCAGGCTAGGAGGGAAACAGAAGGGGGTTTTATGTTTAATCCATGTGAGTGATATTTAAAATGAAATACAAATGTCAAGAATAGCCAACCACGCCATATTTTAGGGAAGGGTACATAAAAGAGAGGAAACAGATATGACAGGAGCCCTAGTCAGGCCTGGGCCTTGCATGTTTATGGAGACAGTCAGGCCCAGGATGGCTAAAGCAAGGCAGACGAGAGAGAAAGAATGAAGACAAGGTAGAAGGCTCCAGCAAGGACCAGGACACATGGGCTTGTAAGCTGAGATGCGATGAGGAGCCATCAGAAGGAAACGAGGAAAGACACAAGCGAAGTTACCTCTTAAAAAGTCACAGTGGCTTCTCCAGAGGATGCTTCTAAAAGAAAGAAAAAGAAAAAGAAAAAAAAAAAAAGAAAAAAGAATTAAGGAGGCCACACAACAGCCTAGGCAGAAGAAGCCCATGAGATCTGAGCCACGGCCTAGTGTCCTCTAGCTTCAGTTGCAATTGCTGTGTAGACAGACCATCCACATAAAATTCCACCCCACCACATCACCTCCCTCCAGGGCATCTACTTAGTCAGTGGTTCTCAAAATATGGCCTGAGAAATCCTGGGCATCCAAAAGCCCTTTCAGAGGGCCTGAGACATCTTCCTTTTTCAAAATACATATCTGTATGAGTTTGAATTTTCTTTATAATCTTCAACCAAAAAACAAAAAAATGACACATTACCTATGGAAGAAACTAACAAATCTCGCTGTCTTCTATTAAGCCAGACATTACAGAGATTTGCAAAAAATGAAGAACGAAGTCACTCTTCTCATTACATTTGTTGTTGCTCTGAAAAATATACTTCTTTTATCGTGGAAGAATAAAGGTGACCTATTTATATTAACTCACAGGGGACTTGTTTTCAAATGCAATTATTTATAAAACATAATTGCTTTATATTTAAAATATACGTTTTAACTTTCCATTTCTATTTATGCTTTAATAAATACTGACAGGTACAGTCAGCATTTCAGCATTTACCAAAGTCTTTGGGGTTCTCAATACTGTCCAAGAATGTAAAGGGTTCTGAGACAGTAGAATCAGGTGACGTGAAGGATCCTGGACAGAGAAAGGGGCAGCCAAGGCCACTCTGGGCTAGCATCTTCTGAGCTTCTAGGAGCGTCTCTCTGTGTGATCATGGTTGGTGTCACGAAGTCTCCTCTCTGCCTACGTGGGGACTGCTCACCCCCATGGTGGTGCAGGGCGTTACTGCTGAGGCGTATGGAGGGGATGCATTCGCCAGCTTTGCTCAGCAGCAGCAGTGATCACAGCAATAGCATGCCAAGGAGGATGGGCTGTGCCAGCCTCCCTCACTGCAGCTCTGGCATATGTGCAGCCACATGGCTCAGCAAACGAGCAGAGGAATCATGCCTTCTGCAAGGTGCCCCATGCCCTGTGCACGGGCTGTCTGCACTGCTGGATAATAATGAACCCTCAGGGCATTTGTTACCACTTAAACATTTCCGAGGTGGATGCTGAGCATGTAATTGCTATGCTGGGAAAGGCGAGGGCCCGAATGCTAAGTGCAGCTGGATGCAGCAGAGAGTAGCCAAGCTCCAAAGAGCTCTGCACTCCGAGCCTGGCCTGGCAGGCTTATAAAGGGCAGAGCTTCTGAGAACACCAGGCCATGTCTGCACGTCTCTAATGTGGCCAGAGGCCGGGGGGCAAAAGCTGGGGTGTCTGGTAGACAGAGGTCCATATTGCCAAGTCATCCCTCAGAAGCTCAGTCCAGGATTCTGAACCAAGAAACCAATTCCTAAGATACCAGGGCCAGGCAACTGTAAAAATCATCTCAGACAGCCCCTCCCCAAGGTCTTCCTCATAACACCAATCCACCCAGATGCTCCATTTAAAATATATATTGGTCCATGAAGGTTTAGAAAAATTATGCCCATCCCCCAGTTGGAGAGTTTCTGTGCACATTAACAAAGGAGGAACTCTAAGAAATGCTGCCATGGGACCAGCGGATGGAATAACGGTTACATTGCTGGACTCCCTCATGGCCAACTGCAGTTCAAGTCCTGGACCCGGCAACTTGAAATGCACACCAAGCACATGTGTGTGCATGCCCACAATCCTGAGAGGAGAATGGAGAAGGGATTGCAGCGTGGTTACACCCCCCTCCCCAGGGGGTGATTTCTCTCACTTTCTACCTCTCCAGCCAGCTCACATGCCCTATAGCAAAAATCTCTAACAAAAATAAAAAGAAAAGAAAAGAAAAAGCGAGAAAGAGAAAGAAAGGGAAGGAAATGCTGCCACAAAGAAACCTGCTTTACGTCATTTTGGTACAAAGTTTCTAAGAAAGCAAATACCTTGCCCGAGGTCACATAACAAACATCAGAACTAAAACTCACCTCCCTTGGCTCCCAGCCAGGCACT
>NW_006160006.1:851800-900297 GCF_000334495.1 Tupaia belangeri chinensis | reverse complement strand
GGAGACCTACTCGGTAATCTCTCCAAGGCCTTCTCCCACTGAGAGCTTAGAGACAGAGGTCACAGTTAAGTCATCAGCGTAGATCATCCAACTGTTCCCATGAAAGGTGCCTGAAAAATTTAGGACTGAGGGGAAGAAAACAGGGAAAAGGCGGATGGATAAACATACTCTTGTCTGCTAGCCTAAGTTGCAATTGACATGAGCTCTTTCCTTTTTCTTTAGAGAGATTTTTGCTCAATTTGTGCTCACTGGGGAAACAGAGAAACAGAAAGTGAGAAATCACTCCCCAGGGGAGATGGCCATGCCACAATATCTTCTCCTCTATTCTGGTCTTGGAATTTTGGGCAGGTATGCACATGTGCCAGTGTGTTTTAAGCCACCCACTTCAGGACTTGAACCCCAGTCAACTGTGTGAGAGTACAGCAATGTAACCATTACGCCATCTCATGGTCCCAACAAGTGCTATAGGTTTGTTTCAATGGTCTCTAAGGACCTCTAAGACTCTTTGAGAGTACAGCAATGTAACCATTACGCCATCTCATGGTCCTAACAAGTGCTATAGGTTTGTTTGTTTCAATGGTCTCTAAGGACCTCTAAGACTCTTTCACCAACATGGACTCATTGCAAACAGGCTGAGAAGAGATGATTTGATGTTGTTGTGAAGCAGAGTTTTGCAAATATGCATTTAATTTAGAATTAATGGGATGTATTTGGGGTGAGTTAATTGAAAAAAATGATTATTAAACACAAATTCACTGATGTTTGACAAGTAGGTAGTAAATACCCATTTTGTACATGGCAGTTAATTCTCAATAAATATGCTTCTTTCAATAACCAGCTGGTTTTAATTTAACACATAGATTGCTGCCTGGTATAATGGGAATGGAGAATCAGGAGAACTTCGTGGTTAGCAGGGCTCCGCACCCCTCAGGGTCTGCCTTGGACATGATATGCACAAGAGAAGTCCCAGGAGGGTCCTGGGAGCTGCTCCCCTCTCAGGACACAATGTCCAGCAAGTTCGACCCCTAGCAGTCAAGAGCCAGGCCGAGGAAACTCCTGGATGTCCTGCATAGTATGCCTTCAGCCAGGAGCTCCCTTCCCTCACGCCCATGCTTGCAAACCACTCCATCACACCTCTGTAAAGCCTTCTCCAAGGCACTCAGACCAAACTAATCTCTTCCCACTACATTCCCATGTCACTTGATATGAATCTCCTTTACAAGATTTCTAACAGTGCATTAAACATGGACAGTTCCTGAAGGGTAGATTCTGAGTATGTATTAATAACTATAAAGCAATAAACGATCTAGCAGAGACTGCTCTTTGCCTTCTCAATGTCCATTTCTCCTTCATAGTTAGTAATAGAGCCTGGATTTCACTGAGGACAGCTGTAAAACCGTATTTCCCCACTTCCCTTACAGCCAGATGTGACCATGTGATCTCGTTCTGGCCAATCAGGTGCACGTGAAGTGTCAGCTTTCGGGACTGGCTTTTCTTTTCTTTTTTTATTTTTTTTCTCCGATTTGCTAGAGGACATGTACATTCACCAACGGGACAGAGAAAGAGTGGGAGTGAGAAGCACCCCGCCATGAGGGACAGTCATGCTATAATTCCATCTCCTCCATTTCTCCCTCCTTTCAGGACTTTAGGCATACATTCTCTGTCTCTCTCTCTCTCTCTCTCTCTGTTTTTCAAGCCACCAGCTCTGAGATTTAAACTCCTTAGTCAGCCACGTGGGATCCAGTTGCCTTAACTTCCATGCCACCAGCTGGCTCAAGGACTGGCTTTTTAGAGAGAGTAGAGGCAGGTCAGTTATACCTCAACAAAGCAGGGGTGAAAAGGAAACGGGCCTAACTGGGAGGTGGTCTTCTCTACCCCTTCCCCACACACGCCTCCTTCCTCATGCTATTCAGAATACGGTGATATTCTGAGGAAATGGAATAATAGCAACAACTACCTGTCAGCATTTCTGTCAGGAGCTCATCTGAGCATCTTACACAGAGGGGCTGGTATTGGTCAATGGTATTGCAACCAGACTCTCATGAGAAAGGTCCTGGGTTCATGCCCCAGGACCTCCCTGAACACACTGGGAAAGTTTGTGCCCATGACAAGAGCTGGGAAAACGGGGCGACTGCAGCATGAGGATGCTGTTGTGGCTGCCTGTCTTACTTTCTCTTTTTCTCATGGAAACAATTCATGAATAAGTTTTTAAAAAGAAGAAGAAGATGGATATAACAGCTAAATCTCCAACATTCACACTGCATCGTGACATGACCTTGAGCAGAGAAGCACATACCGAGGACGTCAGAGCATGTGTAGGAGGAGAACCTGGTCCCTGGTGCCCCGTGGCACTGCCTGGTTCCATAACCCTTTTATGGAGAAAATGAACCTGAAGGTTTTAAGCCACCATTATTTGGCTAGACACAGTTGGACTTTATTCTAACAAACCCTAAAAATAGCCACGAACACTTATAAGTGCTTACAACGCGTGGTTACGTATTTACATCCATCTAATCTCAACCACACGAAAACCAATGAGGTCACTATCACCATTGTGTGGGTGAAAAACCTGAAGCCCGCAGAGGTTAAGTAGAAAGCCGAAGGTCACACAACTAGTCATTAGCAAGGTTTAAGATTGCATTTAGGACTGTTTGTTCTAGAACTGACTCTCTCTTGGTCTTTTTCCTACAAGTCCACACACCCTCTGGCATTAAAAAAAAATTTTTTTAAGTGAAACCTTCTAGTCCTGGCCTTGTTGCAAGATAGTGCTGGGGATGAGTGGTGTGCAGTCCACATGGCCACAGGTGGGGCATCCAGCTAGGTCCCCAGGGTGGGGGGCGGGACTAGTGGATCTCCACACTGCCTCTCAGCAGACCCCACCTGGCCAGGTACTGGCCCTGCAGCTACAAAGGACTTGCTGCCATCTCTCATCTAAGATAGTGGCTCTGAGCAGCAGCTCCAGTGAGAGGGAGATAGAGCTGGAAGAGGAAGGGAAAAATTGAGAGAGAATGAGCACACGCATGAAGTCTCCAAATTTTGCTTCAAGTTGCGGGGAAGCGAGCGGTAGAGGGGCTTCCATCAGGAGAATGACTCTCAGCAGGCAGAGAGGAAGTGGTCCAAATTAACCCTGATAGGAAACTTAGCTCTCCACGCTGCGCGTCGCACATCCAGAGTGAGAGCCATTTGAAAATTCCCTGCCACCAAATCAAACCGTTCTTTTCCCATTAACAGCCCATCACATGCAGTAGGTATTCTTGGCCCGTGCTATTATGCCTCTGGGTTATTGTTTTAAATTTGAGTCATTACAACAAATTACTGTACTTAGCCTTTCTCGAGGAGCTCTGAGGACTTGTCGTCACTCAGACGTCCTGCATGCCTGCCTCTTCTGAAAGGCACCTGCCCAGAGCGGATGACGGCGATCCCTGTCCAGATGTCCCAGGCATGCCAGGCCTCAGTGGGCTGGGAGCACACACCCCACCCTCATCGGTTCTAGGACTATCTAAGCAGCCCTTTGGGAAAGCAGACATAGAAACTCCAAATCTTCTAAAAACTGCACTTTTGGAGCCTGTCTACATACTGCACACCAGTTAAGCAAAGGCCTGACTGCGTGGTGTCTCATTGCAGGAACTTAAAGTGGGGGACATCCGTTTCTCTCCCGGTTCTCGCTCTCGTTATGTAGGACCTGGATGAACTTCCGGGGGATGGAAAGCCACACAGGCGGAAGCGCTTTGTAAACTGTGAAGTGCTCTAAACGTGAAGGAGGCTTCACCACGGTGCCGTGAGCATCTCCTGGAGGGTCTGAATCTCCAGAAGCGGCTCTTCATTCTCCCTTGTGGCCTGTTTACAACCCAAATCCCCACTGTCTTTCCTCCATAACTGGAGCGTGTCCACTTTTTCTCTTCCAGGATTTCCGCCCAATGCTTCAAAAGTTATTCTCTGAGGAGAGCTCAGGGCTCTCCATGGGTGACTCCCTTCTTTCCACCCCTTTTCCCCAGCAGACTCTGCCAAAAGCTGTTAACTATGCTGGTGTGCTTCTCCCTCTTGTCCCCCACCAACCCTAGTAACCCGGTCTAAGAATCTGGGTCCTACGACCCTTCCTTAGTGTTTTATGCATCTTTCCTGCTATTTTCGATCTCCCTCCTTTTCCCTGTTACACATTTCTGGATTGTGGCAGTTAGTCCAAAATGGATAAATGGAGTTTCCATGAACCTTTCTAGGGATTTTGTCTATCCTTTTTTTCTCTTTTTTTACGTTTGCTTATATTTTTTTTCCATGAGCGAGGGAGAGAGAGAGACAGAGAGAGGCAGAGGTACAAGCACCCCAACAGGGTCTTCATGCCACAATCCACGCTCGGCCCAGCAGGCTCAGATCATGGCACATGCATAGCCAGCATGTACAAGGAGGCTTGGCCCTGGTTGTCTTTCATCTGTGCTTCCCACCAGTGTCCCAAGGCAGGATACTATGTTCCTCGTCCACAGACAAATCCTATGTCCTCACTCAGATGTGGAATCTGACAGAGTTGTCAGAGAGATAGGGTGGAATGGTAGTTACTTGGTGCTGGGAAAGAGAAGTGGGTGTGGGGAGATGGGGAAATGTTGATGAACAGACAGAAAATGATCATTAGAGAAGAGAAGCAAGTGCTTGCATTCTACAGCACAGTGGAGTAGCAATAGTTCATTGTGTATTTCAGGACAGTTAGAAGATTTAGACTCAGCCCATAGCCTAGTGGTTAAAAGAGCTGGATCCTACATGGCCAACGATAGTTAGATCCCAGACCTCACTGTTTGAAAAACATGCCAGGAACATGCGTGCCTGTCCCCAATCTCAACAGGACGGTCCAATGGAGGGAGAGGGCTTGCAGCACAGCCACGCCCCATGGAGTGTGCTTCTCTCTGTGTCTGTCCTTTCTCTTCTGACGAGCACATACACGCCCTCTAGCAACTAAAAAGAGAGAGAGAATTGAGAATGTTTCCAACACAAAGTAATGATAAATGTTAGAGATGATGGATATGCTAATTATCCTGATTTGATCATTATACATTGCTTTTATGTACTGAAAAATTATACTGTATCCCATAAATATGTACAATTATTATGTGTCAACCAGAAGAATTTTTCAAAGAAAATTTTTTCTTGTTGAAATAACCTTGGGGGATGCAGCTTTAAAAAAAACAATGAGAAAGTCGATACTTCTCATTGCAGGACTCAGAGAGCCCTGGATCCATAAGCAGGCGTCCTGACATGGAGAAGCTGGGGCAGGGGTGAAGCCCAAGCATTTGTGACCACAACTGCAGAGGGAGCGCTCTTAACCTCTCCCCAAGGGAGAGTCTCCCAGATGCGAGTCTGTGAAGCTGCCAGGTTCACACGCCACACCCGTGCTCACCTCTCGCCCGCCTCCCACTCGCAGCATGCACCCTGGTCTGCCAGGAACACGCCGTGTGAGCCATGTGGCCACAGCACAGCCTAGCCCTATGGAGTGAGACGTTAGTGGACTAGGCAGATCCCACAATTCACCACCACAAGAGAGCAGATGAGAACATTGCCCATGTGGTGGCGCAGCAGTAACACAACTGGACCCCCATGGGAAAGGTCCTGAGTTCACATCCCCAGAAGCCTCTGATGTGCTGAGTGTGTGCACATTTATAATCTGACATGGACTGTTGCATGAAGACCCTGGTGGGGTGCTTTTCTCTCTCTCTCTCTCAATCTCTGTTTCTCTCTCGTTTAGTCTCTCTCCCAGAAGAAATAAGTAAATAAACTTTTTAAAAAGAGGGGAACAATTAAGTTCAACAGAATAGGCACATGAATTGTTGCCTAGGCAGGCCTCTTGTTGAAGCCCTGTTCATGGACGTTACAGAGTTTGCTTCTCAGAATGCTCAGCTGTGGTTATACTTTTCTGATTGTGCAGTACACACACTCAAATTAAACACACATACACTCACACAAGGCTTTCAGAGTGCAGTCCGCTCCTTGGAGAAAGGCAAAAGAATTGCTAAACAAGGCAGGTGACCACCTTGGAGCTGCCTGAAAACCAGAGCAACTTGACGTCTGCAAGGAAAAATGGCTTTCAGTCACGGAAAAATGAGTGTGGATATTGAGTCATTCACTTAAAAACACCTGCTTTAAAAACCCTCTCTTGGGGAGAACTTCCATCTATATTAGAATTCATAAAACAAAAACACTCTGAGTGTGTTATTAAAATGTTAACATCAGAAACAGTACGAGAAGCCAGAGAGACTCTGGTTACCCAAAGAGGCTTCAAGGAGGGAAATCCCTGAGCAATTACAATTCTCAATAAGCTCTTATTTTTATATATAAAATACAGAAATGGTTGGGAGATCACAGATACACAGAGTCCGACTGTGGGAAGGATTATCAGCTCAAGGAGCAGTGTGAGAAATAAGGGGGCTGGTAGGAAGGGAATGCATGCCCACTGGGGTGCCCTGCACAGCGTGGCAGGAAGCTGGGAGATGCCATGTCACGCTGCCCAATTCCAGTCCTGCTAGGCGGGTGTGCTGGGCTCCAGGTCTTGAAGCAGAGGCCACATCTCAGCAAGGCTAAGTCACCTACCTTCTTGATGAACATCAGGCTCCCAAGGAGACATGCTCTCTGCTCCTCTCATGCCCATCTGCAGTGAGTGCTCCAGTTTCTGGCCCAACTTGGGCTTCCTGACTAAGTACATACTGGAGGCATTGAGGTTTCCAGATGATGGCTACTTTCTTGAGTAAGAGTCTATGTCTGGGAAATGAACACTGAGTCCCAGATTTCTTCAATAAGTCTTCATGATGAGGCTGTCTAGGTCACAACAGAGGGTTAGAAAATTCTTCTAGATCCTCACCTATAAAGCCCTTGGAAAAGAAAAGGGAGGTGGGGAGACAGTCATAAAACACAAGGCTCTGTGAGGCCGACCCATATGGGAAGATACCAGTCCATGTCAGGAGCCTTCTGTGAGCTCCCCCATGCATATGAGGCCATGGTCTGGGCCAGAGGAGATGGGGTCATGGCATCAAGACCCCATTGAGGCTCTGCCACTCTCTCTCACTCATGGAACAAATGAATAAGCAAGCAAACCAAACAGAACAACAAACAAACAAACAAAACACAGAAATAAAAGAATATGGGCTTAGATGTCAGATAAAGTAGGGTTTGAATCTCAGCTCTGCCACTAACTGGCAGGGAGAATGCAGGCAAGCCACTTAATCCATCTGAGCCTCAGCTCCCATGTTTGCAAAAGGATGAGCACTAACACTCACTTAGGACTTTCCACACGTCAGTGTCTCTCCTGCGTCCTTTGCACATCCAAGCACATTGACTTTCTTTTGTTTTTTTGTTTTTTTTGTGGTTTTTTTTTTGGAGAGGTTTTTGCTATAGGGCTCATATGCTCGCCAGACAGACAGAGAGAGAGACAGAGAGATAGAAAGCAAGAAATCACCCCACAGGGAGGATGGCTACGCCACAATCCCTTCTCCTCCATTCTCCTCTCGGGATTTTGGGCACGCACGCACACGCACTCGGCATGAGTTTAAGCCACCATGGTCCGGGCCATGAACCGCGGTCAACTATGTGGGAGTCCAGCGACATAGCCATTATACTAACTGCTGGTCCCCAAGCACATTTACTTTCTGACAATAACTATGGTGGGGTGTTGTTACCCCATTTTATTGGTCACCTAGGAGACTGAGAGGCAGAGTTACTAGTTTACCCGAAGCCATGTGGACACTTCACGTTGGAGATAGAATTTGAAGCCAGGCAGTCAGAACCCAGAGTCTGCACTCCTGAGTGCTATGCACCATCAATGATGTCCTGCAGGTGATTGCCCTGTACAGGGCCAGCCCTCCGGTACTGCGCATTCTGTAGCCCTTCACCCTTTCCCTTAGCTGTCTCCTTTCAGATTCACCTGCTTTTATCTTGAGGGGCAGGGGCCAGAGTTAACTTCAGTTCATGAAAACCAGAATCAGATGATTACAGAGAGAAAAATGGCCTAAGACTCCACGCAGCTGGTTTAGCCATGCAGATAAAACCATAGCAGGGCTGTTTGTGACCTGGTCCTGCAGGGAGGAAACGAGAGGCAAGGGGCAAGTTGGAAGGTTGAGATTTTAGAAGACAGACTAAAGAGCATGCACCAAACTGCTGAAAGTACCCAGTGAGCAGGGAAGAAAGTGCCTCCATGAGAGGAAGGAGCCAGTTATCCACCATCCTCAGCTGTGACGGACGGCTCCCACCAGCAGGTGAACAGAGAGGGTGGATGTTTGATTCCAGACACCCCGTTGGCCACGACATTTCTGTCCTATGTCACAGCTCCAAAACACAGCTACATCTATGAGCTACTACCTGTAGACTCATGGAAATAGATCCAAGGTGTGAACACCAGCATTTTTTGAAGCCCAAATGAATACATAAGGCATAAAAACATTCTCACTCACCATGGGCTTGTTCCGATAGACCTGCAGCAGATAAGCAAAGTTAAAGCCTCAAATGTCTGCTGAGGTGCTGGCACCCATAGCCAGCAGCACTCCTGCCCTGGCACTTGAGACAAATGTGGGCTCTGGGGAGGTGCAGCTGTGTCTAGGGCAGCAGGGTGGAGGGAAGCTACTAAAGTCAGCAAAACATGCGTCCACTTTTACATGAAGCAAAACAGCATAATTAATAGCCCAGACAAGGCCTTCAGCAGATAAGAGTTTTGTAGGAGTTTAATAAAAACACAATTATTTAGAAAAAAAAAATCTTAATGAGGTACTAATGTCCATGTGCATTGAAAAATAGAAGACTAGCCCTTGTAACTAAGTCCCACTGCTTGATGTTTCCTGGCTTCATTTACATCCCTCGTGTCTTTTCCTAATGAATCTGTGATTTTTTTTTTCACTCTTAGGGCTCCAGATCATCCATTTTCGGCCTGTCCTTTTCACCTTGTACAAATAGAATCATGGCCATATGCAGTCCAAGCCTCTCCTAGCCTCTCCTTAACCAAGGAGTCCTCAAGAAGCTCATGGAAAATGTAAATTTTAAAAAATTATACATGGATTTTAATTCTTTTTGCATCAAAATATACTCGTACTTCAATCTGATTTTTTTCATGACCTTTTGAAGTCCCCTCATATGGTCTAAAACAATGCGAAGAATTCAAAAGGCAAGTGACTCCTCCAAGATAGCACAGCTCGTGGCTAATCTGAACTGGGGCCCATGATGGGGGCGAGGGGCCTTTCTCCTCTAACTCCACGCCTGATGCATTTATGCCAGTCCCTGCCACACTTTCCTGAATGTGTGCATTCGCCCCGCTCCCACCTTCTCTCTCCGACAGTCAGATAGATATAATTCCACTGGACGGGTTCCCACTTGACAGCTTGAGCTGGTCAGCCCCGGTAATTCATGTATCTACAACATTGCAAATGCACACACCAGATATGTGGTGAAGGGCCCCCGATTTTAATTATATCTTCTTTCACAGCTGCAGTCAACTCCTGCTACAGCTTAATAACCAGGTTGTACGAGCCATGAACACTTTTTGTTGTTAATTTTGCTCAGGAAAATTGAGTTTTTACTACCGTTTTGGCAGAAATGCTTATCGTAACAATTATGATAAAGTGATGAGGATTGGAAACATCTGTAGGAATGAACTTGGAGACAGAAGGATGTCAGTCAGTCTGGTTGTAAGGAAAATGTGCTGTGGGAAATCTGGTTATGATTATGTCATCTGCTGAGAACAGTAGGTTGAACAGAAGGCCCAGGACTCTCCCCACTCTCCTGCAGGGACACCCAAGGAAGGCTGGAAGCCCGCGCCCATGGGCTGATCCCACTATATCACCCTCTCTCTGCTGTTATTTGGAAAGTGGAGGAAAATACTGGACTTAGGCAGAGACTAGAACCAAGAACTTTAGAGAACATCTCATTGTACAAATGAGAAAACTGAGACTCAGAGTGGCAGGTGACATCCCCAAGGTCATAAACTGATGAATATCTAAGCCCTCCAGCTCCTGTTTCCGCACACACTTTCCAATGCCTAAAATAAATGCAATCAAGGCTTAAGGATGGAACTGAATAAAGTAACCTAGGATCTCTGGGAGATCCCAAATGGTCTCTCTGAAAGATCTGAACCAGGAGAGGTGGGAACATCACAAGAACTCTGTCACCATTTGTGGCATTGTCTGGGAGCCAGGAAACAGTCTATGCCAGGCCATTGGAGCCAAAGAGAAAGAGGGAAGACAAAGGAATCTGGGAACCATCAACCTGGAGCAATGAGAAGGAGGAAACTAAACGCAAATATGTCGAATCCCAAGGAGGCTGAGAGTCGTGTCCTCCTAGCGGAAGCCTTGGCATCTGCACATTTCACTGTTGCTGCTGCTGAAGCCATTCTTCAGATGGAAGCCCTCCTCCTCTCAGAAGACTTCTGGGGGCTCTCATTAGACTGAACTACCAGAGTTCCTCAACTCTTGAACACCATCCATTTAATAAGAGTTTGGGGGGAAGGAAACAAGCACTACACTGAATGTGCCCGTCCATCCTGGGACACAGTCCTACTTCAGAAATGTGCAAACCAGAAGACACGTTTCACCAACAGACCCAAGGATAGATGCTCTATAGAAGTTACGCGTCTCAGTTAGGAACAGACAACCAGGAGACGAGGAGGGGAGAGAAAGAAAAACTCACTCCAAAAAGAACTGTGCAGTAGTGCAGATAGAGGAAGACACTTCGGTAGGAGTGGACATGTGACAAGGAAAAGGCCGTTGGTGTATAAGAAATGATCGCACTTAGTGGCTTCATACACCTGTTTGTTTTCTCACAGTTCTGAAAGTCGGACGTCACAGTGTCACAAGGCTAAAATCACGGCTGCAGTTGGGGTCTGTCTGAGGAGCCAGGTCTTCCGTGCTCTCTGGCTTATCAGCAGAATTCATTTCCTTGCAGCTGTAGGACTCCTGGAGGCTGGGTCTTCCAGGCCAGCAGGGGAGTTTCTATTCCAGGCTCCTGTGATGGAGTGCTATATAAGCTAGCATAATCACAGTTGTAACTATCTCATCATAATCACAGTTCCCGCCACGCAGGGGGAAGAGATCACACAGAGCTTGTGCATGGGGGGCACGTCTCCCGGGGCCGTCTCATAACTCTGCCTCCTACAACGGGAAGGAGCAGTCAACAGGATGTTCGCTCGCTGGTTCCGTGTGGGGGTATGCCATGCAGGCCTTCTGTTTAAAATTCCAGTACGTATACAGGTCTGTTAATATTGAAAAGAATTTCACCCACGTGAGCTCTTTCGATCCTTGAAGCAATGCTATGAAACAGGTAGCCTTTACCGGTGCCATTATTTCCATTTCACAGACGGTAAAATGGAGGCCCAGAGAAGTGAAATCAATAACCTAAGGTGACGTGGTGAATAACTGGTCATGTTTCCATGGGAGTGGAGAGCCCCGCCTCCTACCCAACCCTGAATCACTGCTGCTTGTTTCACTAAGAAGTGTCCATCAACCCTCTATTGCCCTTGGGCGACTACAGTCGAAGCACAGCAGCATGGCTGGACCATGGAGACCTTACTCTCTGGAACACACAGCGGCATCCAGACTCCACCGAAGTGGTTCGGCTCTCATTTCCTTGTTACCCTCATGCTGGTCATGCCAGAAAGCACAATTCTCAGGCCAGCCCATAGCACAGTGGTTAAGCACTGGGCTCAGGGAGCCAGATCCCACATGGCTGACTGTGGTTTGAATCCTAGCCCTGATGACTTGAAAAACTGAGCACAAGTGCATGTGTGCCCCAAATCCTGACAGGATGGAAGACAAAGGATTGTGGTGTGATCGTTCCGCATTAGAGGTTACTTTTTTTCCCCCACTCTCTTTCTCTCTCTCTCTCACTCTGGCAAGTGTGTGTGTCTTCTGGCAATAAAGGCAATAATAAAAATAATTTAAAAATAAATAATAAAAGAAAGCAGACCTCCCTTCCTGCCTTAGGCAGCCCCAGCTTGCTGTCACACAGCATACTTATCTACAAATGCCAGCTTTGGACGGCAAGTACAAAGAACAGGACTTGACTCAGATACTGACAAGAATGAGGCTACCACCCTAGGACATTCTGGGTAGGATTCCTGTGACCATTTCCAGCAGAGTCTTATTTGGGGCTTGGTGAATGGTTTATGGGCCACTAACTTCCTTAAGCTTTCTAAGATGCGGAGAGTGGTCTCGTTGGTAGAAATTAACTGAGAAAATAAAGATGACTACTCCTTGATCTCTGAACATACACTTGCACACATGAGTGCACACACATGCACACACACACACACACACACACAACACTGAGAAGCATGTGCTGGTCCCAGTCAAAGGCCTGCACATTGGCTGGCGTGCTGAGTCATGCCTTAGAGGAGAAGTTTGCCCTTCCTACCTTGCGTGGCCATCTGAGCTCCAAACTGCAACAACTCTATCAACTCATTAAATGCACAGCACTTAAATGAACCTGTCACGAAGGGGATTCAAACCACATTAACAGCAAAATCTCTGTGGCGATCAAAACACCTCATTAAAGACACGAAGGATGAGAGGGTGAAGATAAAAGGATCCCCCTCGCCTCCTCTTTTGCTTCCTGCTGCTCTAGACTGAGGAATGCATAAAGACCTTTTATTTTCCTGGCTCTACATTTTCTCACTTTTCAAACAGGAGGGTGTAACGAGGGGGAGAGGGCAGCCAGCTCAGCAGCACGAGATGGGGAGTCAGGCTGACTTGTTCCACTCCGTGTTAAAACCGAGAGCTCATGGACATGACTCAATCTCTCAGAAACTCGGGTTCCTCAATTTAAAATGTGTTCAAATGTTACATCTTTACATGATGAGAATTGATTGTGTTTACATGTATATACAGCAACCAGCGTGTGGCGGGCATTCAGGAGGTGCTAGTTTCCTCTCTGCACCCCCGGGTCCTCCCCACTCTCCACTCCTCCACCTTTTCTTAAAGAGTCTATAATCATCAGTCTTGCTTTCAATGGTTGAGTCATTTGAAGTATTAAAAGGCAGTGGAACAGTCTGCCTTAGCTCTGCTGACAGCCTGTGTGTGGCACCCTGACATTCTCCCTCTTCCTCCCCCTCTCTCGGAATTACCAAGAAAAAAAAAAAGTGTAAGTGCATGTGTTCTTATTTGTCAGCATCCAGATCAGAAGCTCCTTCTGGGACGTCTCTTCACTTTCTCGTGAAGACATTTCCCCGCCCCTGCACATGGAGTGGGAGTGAGCCCCATTCATGCAGCGTGATGACAGCCCCTTCCACAAGAATGAGCATTTGGCCACGTTTTATTTAAGTTTGTTTATTTGTTCATGTATTCATTTTGTGAGCAAGAGAAGGAGAGAATGAGAGAACTCCCAACAGGATCTTCATGCCGTAATCCATCCCCGGCTTCAGCCAGCCCCAAATCATGGGTACCTGTGTGCCTACTGTACTCAGGGGGTTTCTCCAGACATGAGCCCAGATCCTCCCATGCGCGTCAGCCTCACAAAGGTACTGCTGTGCTACCCCATTTAGCAACTTAAACACCCAAGTCTTCCCTGGCTGCAGAGAGTGATCTGCTCTGAGGTGAGTTGGCAAGGCAGAGTTGAGCCCTGCTTCCCAACCCAAGGGGCCAGGAATGGAAAGGAATGAGAATCTGCACAGGCAAGGTGCTGAAGAGGGATCTGATTACGTAAAGCACACATCAGTGTGCCTCAGGAGTATTTGCTGGTCACCTCACAGAAAAATTGGGATACTCGAGGTTCGAGGGATGCTGTCAGGACATCAGGACATCTTTCTGGGTGTTAACAGCCTGGATATCTAATACACTCTTGTCACTCTAAACTCTTCATGACACTAAAATTATAAAGGGGCACTACTATAAAGGGACTCCTCCTGTCACTCTCTTCAGTTTGAAGATCCATGCACACTATCTATCTACAACAACTACAAGTGAAAATGCTACATACTACGCCCAGCTGACGTGGCAACCTGGGAACCAAATTCCTCAGGCTCAAAACGCACCCATCATCAGCTTTCTCATTATATAAAACCCTCCTAGGAGAGGTTTATTCGTTGGGCTTGAAGAGAAATCTACATAAATTAGTAGCAGTCGTTACTGTGTTAGCGTGGCTATGTCCGAGAGTGTCAATAAACCACAGGCAGGAAGGACCTGTCTTTATGGGACGGGGCCAAGCATCAGAGAAATCTTCGTAGGGTTTTGATAGCCCTGAAAATTGGCCTGGAGTAAGAAAACGGCAAAGAATAGTCTGAAATGACCAACTACTGGAGATTGGCTGGCTGAAAATTCAAGATTCTGTTCTAGTCTCGGGAACCAGCAGTTAGCGTAATGGCTATGTCACTGGACTCCCACGTAGTCGACCGCGGTTCGCGTCTCGGACCCGGTGGCTTAAATCTCACGCTGGGCGCGTGTGCGTGCATGCCCAAGATCCTGAGAGGAGAATGGAGGAGAAGGGATTGCAGCGTGACCATCCCCCCTGGGGGGCGATTTCTCGCTTTCTGTCTCTATGTCTCTGTCTGTCTGGCGAGTGCATGCGCCCTATAGTGAAAACCTCTCCAAAAAAAAAAAGATTCTGTTCTAGTCTCGAAGCCCTAAGCAGAAGGACAGGCAAGAAGTGACAACAGGGGGAAATCCTAGCACTCCCCAAACAAAGCCTTTCTTTATTCCTGGGTGTTGGGAGGCAGGCCCTCCACAGTGCTGTCCAAGGAGGCAGCCCTGCTACAGTGCTGTCCAAGGTTCTGAAGTCCGCTGGCGGGTGTCTAAACTATTTCTCTTTTCTCCTTTTTCATTTATTTTTATTTTATTGTTATTAATTGCCCAAGGGAACATGCATTCATGCGAGAGAGAGGGAAAGCACCCACACCACAGTTTCTCACCGTCTGTCTCTCACTCCTGTCAATCTTTTGAGCGTGTACATGCACCTGCCACGTTTCTCAAGTTGCCGGGGCCAGGATTCAACAGCCACTGGCCTTGTGGGATCCAGTTCCCTTAACCACTAGGTTCTGGAGATGGCCCTTTCCTCCTTTTTTTTTTTTGTCTGCTGCAAAATAACTGTTCACGTTTAATAACAACTCACATCGTGAATAATGTGGTATCTTACCTCATTAACTTACTGACCTTGTATTTAATACGTCATATCCAAAACTTCTTCAGCAACTCAGCATTTCCTTCATGTTAAAATCTGCCCTTCCCTTCGTCTGTTTAATATTTATTAACCTCCCCTTATAATCCAATTGTGTGCAAAGGAGTGGATGGGACTTGCTGTGGCTCTGTAGTAGACCCATAAGACAGCAGAAAAATCATTTTGGAGCTTTCTTTAATACACATTGAAGAGGGATGTGGAAGGAAGACTTTCATAGTCTGTTCTATTTGCTCATAATAGAAAAAAATCTGAGTCTGGATAATTTAAGAAAAATAGAGGTGCATTTATTTAGTGCATGGTTCGAGGGTCTGAGGTTCCAGGGCTGCAGCTGGTGAGGGTCTTCTTGCTGGTGGGTGATACAGCAGAGGGCAGGACACAGGAAGTGCAGAGCAGAGCTTGTCTGCATTCCATCCACACCCCTCTCCTATAAACCCATCAGGTGTCTGTCACGGGCCCTCCTAAAGACCTTAATTCAAATTGCCACCCTAAGGCCACATCCTTCAACACCTTAATCAGTCTAACTTTAATTCCATCTTGACCAAATTGCAACACATAAATTTTGGGGTGACACACTCAAACCATGGTAGAACCCAAGGCTCCAGTCATGTGGGGAAAAAAATCCACATAAATTTAAATAATTAAAAAATTAAATGGCTGGGACCAGCAGATGGTACAATGGTTATGTCACTGGATTCCATGTAATCAAATGCGGTTCAAGTCCTGCACCTGGCTTCTTAAAACTGAACCAGGTGCATGTGTGTGCATGCCCAAAATCCTGAGAGGAGAATGGAGGAGAAGGGATTGCACCCTGGGGGGTGATTTCTTGCTTTCTGTCTCTCTCTGTCCAATGAGCACACACACCCTATAGCAAAAAAAAAAGAAAGAAAGAAACTCTCAAAAAAATTATATGGCAAAGTTTTAGGGTTTCTTTGTTTTATTTTAATTTGTTATAAAGCAAGTACACTTGCTGGAGACAGACACCGAGAGAGGGAGAGGGAGAGAGAGAGAGAGAAAGTGAGAAATCACCCCTGGGGGGATGGCTACACCACAATTTCTTCCCCTAAGGGGGCACACACACACATGCACCTGGAGTGTTCTTTTCAGTCCACAGGCCCAGGACTCTAACTGCAGTTGGCCATGTGGGATCCAGCCGCCTTAGCCTCTGCACCACCTGCTGGCCCACATGACAAAGCTTTAAAATTTCATTGCCAGCACTTCTTACTTAGCAACTGAGTGCCATTCCTATGACTAGGTAGCTAAGTGGGTAAATTGAAGAGAGGAGCTTAAAGACGGTTGTCTTGTGGTGTGTCGTGGTGTCTTAGGGTGTGTATTTTTCAGTCGATATCATGAACCACCACACTAGAATAAGGCAATTATTTCCGTATAAAAAGCATACATTAGATAAGTGTCAGAAAGCAACAAAACATACCACAACACAACAATACAAATTTGGCACAAACATTTTTACTTACTCAAATACTACTATGAGTGCACAATAAAGTGCAAATTTATAAACAAAATATGTTGTCTCACATGACTGTAAATGCTTAGTGTAGCAAATATTAACAACAGCGAGAATGAGACAGAGCTGAGAAAGGGAATTTCTGAGACTGAAACAGGCTGAGGGAAGGGACTCTTCATGCTGGAAAATTGATCTTAAGTCTGAGTGGTCATTAAACAGACAGGCCATTAAGTGAGGGGTGGCTGTATATATGAGCCGAAACCTCTACATGAAGGAAAACACAACACACATCAGAAAACAAATGACAGGGCCAGCTCCATAGTGTAGTGGTTAGGTGATATGCACCGAGAGCCAGGTCCCACATGGCCAACTGCCATTAGAATCCAGTAATCCAATGTAAAACATTAAGAAAAAAATTTAATTTAATTTTTAAAATATTGATAAATAGGGACCAGCAGATGACATAATGGTTATGTTGCTGGACTCCCACATAGTCGACCCAGACTTGGAGGCTTAAAACTCATGCTGGGTGTGTGTACATGTGTGTCCAAAATCCCGAGAAGAGAATGGACGAGAAGGGATTGCAGTAGCCATCCCACCTTGGGGACGGGGGGTGATTTCTCACTTTCTGTCTCTCTGTCTCTCTCTCTGTCTCTCCAGCAAGCACTCATGGCCTATAGCAAAAATCTCTCTAAAAATAATAATGATAATAATAATAAATAACTTAATAAATACATATAAAGAAAAAAGAAAGAAAAGAAAGCATGCTGGATCCATGTGCATACATGCCCCAAAATCCTGACTAAGGGAAGAATAGAGGAAGAAAGATTACGGCATGACCAGTCTCCACTGGGGAGTGCTCTCTCTCTCTCTCTCTCTCTCTCTCTCTCCCTCTCTTTCTGGTGAGTGTGCACATCCTCTAACAATTAACAAAAAGTTAAAAAAAAAATTGGAAATAGAAGTGAAGTCCGTATTTTTTTAAAAAGATACAGAGGCAGGTGGTAGTGCATCCAGGTTTGTGTCCAGGTACCTCCCTGAACACTCCGGGTACGTACATATACCCACGACCTGGGTCGACTCAGACTGACCATGAACTGCAGGGGGAAGACCCCACTAGGGTGCCTGTCTTTCTGTCTCTCTGTCTCTCTTTCTCTCAAAAAATAAGCTTTAAAAATAAATAAATACATAAACAAATAAATCACACTGGAATACCATTTTGACCTACCAGGCGGGTACAAATTCAAGTTTTATAAAACATTAGGATAGAAAAGTTGTAGGAAAATAAATGTGCTCTTACAAGACATTGGAGCGAAGGTAAATGACAACTTCTACCCAGGATAATGCGGGATATCCAGCGACTTACAAATGCAGGAAGTCTGACCCAGAAACCCAATTCTAGTCTCACGTAAATGTGAAATGATATATGCATGCTCACTGCAGCATTTTTACTGGCGGGAAGAGATTAGAAATAAAATAAATATCCATCCATGGAGATTTAATAAGTTATAATACAGCATGCAATACACCGTTATGTGAGTGAAAAATAAAAAGTTCTTGGGACCAGCGGGTGGCATGGTAATTAAGGTGCTGGACACATCCACATGGCCAACCACGGTTCAATTCCCAGACCTGGTGGCTTGCTTTCTCACTTTCTGTGTATGTGTGTGTGTGTGTGTGTGTGTGTGTGTGTGTGTGGTTACATTTTTTAAAATTAATAAATGAATAAATAAAGTTAAATAAATAATTCTTTAAATATAAGAAGTTCTTAGTGTAATATGTGATGTAGAGGGGCAAGGAAAATTAGTGATATTCGTTGCTTATCAAGATACAACCTATCTCTGCAAAGGGGAAGAAGCTGGTAACACTGGCTTTCTCTAGGGAGAGGAATTGGAAGTCAGGAATGTGGTGGGAGAGGGCTTCCTCTGCATATTTTTTTGTATTTTGATATTTGAGCTATATAGATATTGCCTTCTCAAAATATGTTATGAAAAATAAAGTCATCGCAGGAAGAAAGGTGATTGTTATTCCTTACGACTTCGGTATTGACCCTCCCCTCATCTAATCATGCTTTGAGCATCTGCACTACCCACGTATTGCCTTAATGACAAGCTTTTCTACGAACTGCTGCACGATCCTACGTAAACTTAAGTCACATCAATAAGCAATATCGATAAACAGTACTTGCTGCGAAATGTTGTGCTTTTACGTTCCCATATTTTTCATGACTAGATCTCATCTCCTTTTTTGAATTTTCTCAGCCCCTTTCCTGAGCAGTACACAGGAAAAGGAAACAATTCTTGAGCACCTCCCCTATGTCCAAGGTTGTTACAACATCTAATATCATAACAGTCCTGGGCTGAACCGTGCTCCTCTCCTGATCATACAGAGGATAAACCCGGGGCACAGAGAATAAATGACTTTCGGATGGAAACTCAGCTAACAAGTACCAGAGCTCAGATCTGAGTACATTTCTCTGGATTTGCTCAATACTGCCTCCTTGTGCAATAGAAAAATAATGATCTTTGTAGTTTTAATCAATCTGAGGGTTATTTTCTAAAACTACCAATATTTCGGTGTTCACATTTGTAAAACCAGGTGGAAGACCTATTTTGCAGGGCTGGATTGAAAATTCACACCAGTGCACAGAGCTGTACGTAGCTGGTAATAGATGTTCCAGGGTTGGTTTCCCCTTCCTTTGTATTCTGATTCTTAGAAGACACCTATGCATTTAGTTGTGCTGCGAATAAAAGCCATCTTCTTCCGAATCCGAGAAATTGGAATTATAGTTCTATGGTAATGGAAGCTTCCCAGAGGAGGCATGCCAAAAGTAATCTAAAGATGCACTACACCAGTCTCCTGGGATGAAGAGGGCATGTCTGTTATGCTGTGAGCTGTCCGGCTTCCCTCCTCTTTTATGAGCTGAAAGGATCCCTTAAAGGGATCTGTCAAGACTGACTTTATAGTTTCATCCAGGTTGGGCACGAGCCAGTTTATTAAGCCAAAGGCAGAGCCTCATTGTGCCAGCTAAAATTGTACCACTTCCATCCAGAAATGGGCAGCAGTCAAGTAGTGTTGGAAATATAAATTCACTCCAGCCCACTGCTTCAACAAAGAAGGTAAACCAGAGACAGAGGGCACCTACAAAGCATCTGTAATTTCACGTAATTGGCCAAAGGACTCCATTGTTCCACAATGCAAATGAAAGACCATTAATGGGCAGTAAAAGGGGGCTGAGGGTGGGGAGAACAGCACCACCATGTAGCAGAAGACAGCTTAATGCGTCCAGGGGAGATTGGCACATCACAGCCCTGCTGTAATATGCAGTTGGCTAATTTCACGGAGGTATTGAACACATGATGGATGGGGATAGTTAACGGGCACCATGACAGCGATAATGAAGATACTCTCTTCCAGCAGAAGACCTCTGCTCCGACTTCCCATTAAATGACTTCTCATGCCGCTGAATACCTGCTTGTCAGGAGTACCTGTTGCCTATTCCCTGATGACTCAGGATAAGAGACTCTCACTCCAAAGGACCGTCTGGCTATCTACCACCAATCTCTCCTGGCCCCCCTTCTCCTCTATTAATGTGATTTACCTAGGAAAGTGAAAAGCTAGGAAATTGAGCTACAAGGAAAATTGAACTTAAGAGCAGCACTGCAATTTCTACCCAGTTTGATGCTTTTCATCGTTTCTAAGTGGCCTGCAGTCTTTGGTGTTTTCAGGGCACTGCAGTGTCAGGACAGACAGCCTTTTTATTTAATTGACTGCCATTATGATGCTGTGTTTATGCCGCGGGAGGGTCAGGAGAGATGTACAAGGGCTATGTAAGGTTGCTCAGAGACAAAGACCAAGGGAAATAAGAGAACAGGGCTATGCCCTGGTCCTTGGATGGAGGGAGTAGCAGGCAGCTGTGCTGGGGTTTCCAGGCTTCAGAGACTGGTTCATGGGAAGGTGCGTGGCATTCGTTGGAATTCCTTACATTCCAATGACCCGGAATGTAAGCCAAGATGATATTCGCAAAATTTACACATATCATGACCTTGAAATCAGTTCAAGCATCGTTTGCTTTGAGACCAGATCTAGCAGACTGAGATAATGGTAGCTAACTTCACTACTATTTCAATTCATCATCTCTCTCAAAAGTGCAAGAATAGTCCCATGATTTGACCTAGATAGTAGGTATACTGAAAAATCTGTTATTTGCACATTGTCATAGCACAAAATCATACTGAATGAAGAATCCATATATTATAAAAAGAAAGCTGGTGGTGACAGTTTGCTATACAAAAAGGTGATTGAGGATATATGTTAGACCTTTTCAAGCACAAGTAACTAAAAGGGGCTTGGCCCTGAATGGAAAGAAATGACTACATGGATTAATAATGGTGTAGACTTCCATTCGGGAAACATAAAGTTCAGTATTGACTTAAATCTAAATAAAAATACATTGGAAGGTCAGCATTCAGATTTCAGGGGACTTATTTAATACCAAGAAGAACACTAAATATCAGAGGTGGGGATTCTAAATTCTGTTCTTTGCTCCCACCCTACCCCCCAGTCAAAGGCTAAGCATGTGAATAAAACCCCACTGTTTATAGAGTGTTACAATGGGCCAGGGGTTTGTCTCATTATTTGCAACCCCCAAATAATTATGTGAAAGCCATACTTGGCAGTCAAGAATCCCAGTTTAGAGAGACAAAATGATTCACTTAAGGCCCCTCAAGTAGTGGATGCTTGAGCTTTGATTTGGAGCCAGCTCCTTCTCCAGAATAATTCCACATTCCCTCACACTGCTACACAGGGTCAGCCCATCTCAGAGACCCAGACCCCCTCTCCAAGGTGGTAGATCGCTCCAGCTGCCCAATCTTCAAGGACCATCAGCAGAACAGTTTATATATTCCAGGCAAAAACTCACAAGGAGGTTTCTCTCTTCCTCCGTTAAGTGCCTGCTGCCTTCATTCACATGACCTAGGAGCTTCTTCCAAGACCATGTACTCTCCTAAACCCTCCTCTCTCAGTCCTCTCAACTATACCCTTCCCACTCAAGATAGTTGGACATTCACAACTTCACACAGAGTGAGATTCTGGGTGGAGGCTGGGTTAGGAAAGGAAAATGACTGAGTGGTAGAGGGGGTGGGCTGGCAGCTCTCCCTGACAGTCCCAGTTTATCCGTATGTCATCAGAAGGACCGGCTGGCTGTGTACTCCAGGACTCTATCTGTTCGTTCATTCTCTCTGCAAGTGTTCATGAAGGTCTCAAGCAGACCACCGTGCAGACGCTGGAGACAAAGCTAAGCCGGAGTTCTTTCTCAAATCAAACCTCCTCGGTGCTCTTGGGTCTCAGATCTTTCCTTCAGGCCCTCGTCAAGGTCATTCTCCTCAGAGCCACTCCAGACTCAGCAGCACATACACGCTCTCCAAGAATGTCACCTCTGCATCATCTCTGCTCTTTGCTCTCTTCATTGGACAAAGGAGAGGTGGTAGAAAGCTATTCAGTGGCACTGCACAATGACATCACCACCAGAGATGCGCTCCCTGTCTGACCACGATCTCATAGACTATGTCATGCAGCCTAGGTGTGTAGCAGTTAGATCATCCAGGTGTGTGGAAGGCCCTCTGCAGTGGTCACACAACAAATTGCCCAAGGATCCATTTCTCAGAACTTGCCCTCCTCGTTAAGCAATTCATAACTGTAGCTAAGAGTACTTACTTGGCATTTGTATTTGTCATGCAACCTGGGGCAAGTTTTTTAATCCCCTGTAAACCTTGGGTTTCTCCTCTTTATAGTAAGGACAATATATTACACATCTCATGAGCTCTTGTGAGGACAACATGATACCACACATTTAAAAGTCATAGTGCCTAGCACATAGAAAGTCTTAATAAAAGGCATCTGGCAGTTCTAATATGACTATTAGTATCATCCAGAGAGTTGCTTCTGCCCTCCGTGCCCTGCCCCCGTCGCTTGCTCCTCTCTCTTGCACGCCTCTTTAAAACTCCCCTTCCCTCATCCCACCCCAGCAGCCCCCCTCCAGGACTCCTAATCTCTCCTGCCAGGACTGCAGACTCTCCCTTCTCCTTCTCTGAGGTACTTATCTCCCAAACTATTGTCTCTTCTCAATACACATATTAGCATAAATGTTATTATCGCTAAAATCCAATTAATTTCAATTACTGGGGCCCCAGACACATTGCTAGTGCTCTCAATTCATAGAAGATTCAGAGGAAGTAGGGTTTACCCCTGACTTCTTCCATTTGTCCATATCTGGGCATACCAAGGAAAACAGTGAGATGGCCAGACATGGACAACCTCAAACCCCAGCTACCCAGTCACCCCAGCTCTCCAAAGATGCAAGCTTTATCTAGAGGAAAGACTTTCACAGCCTTGCTAGGCTTTAACTGGTCTCTCCTTAGACTTGGTTGAGGTCACAAACAAAGAGTGAATGGGCAGAAAAATGGGCAGCAAGAGAGATGCTGGGTGATGATCCAAAAGCATCTGCAGACTAAAGAAGAAATCCTCAAGCCCTCACTTCACATGCACATGTCTTTTAGATACTGAGATTGCCATTTTAGCCAACCTGTATAATATTAAATAATCAAATTTTTATTGAACGTACCTGATCTACTTTATGAATCCATTCAACATTTTGCCCATGCAACCAAGTCCACTAGGCATCCAAAATGTGGCAGGTACTTGTAGGTTCTGGGGCTGCAGCAGGATAGACAAGGTTCCTATCAAACTTGTATTTAACAGAGGGCATGGATGGTAGACAAGATGTTTTCTTAATCTATTACTTTGGATAATCAGTATCTCTGCTTTCTGTCATTGGCACTGGTCATTGAGAAGACAGAGCAGAATAAAACTCAGTGCTTATTGATTATTTGATGTTTCCAGCCTGGAGCTGAGGATGACCGCTCTAACCCATGACTCTTGTTTAAGGTTGGCCCTTTGGTATACACAATCGGTGTTGTAACTTGGTTACTGACCTTCTCTACCTGGATATCATTCATGAGTGGTTACTGGGAAACCCCAAGAGAATCTGGAGCAGCAGGTAAGTCCCTGTGGATGATACCCTGCTGTTTCCAAGCACCTGTCTTTAATAAGCCCGGCATGATTCTCAGGCCATGTTTCTGATTCCTCTCTGCTTCCTGCTTAGTCCATGTGTGCTGTTATAACAAATTACCCTAGAATGGGAGGCTTAACAACATTTATTTCCCACAGTGCTGGAAACTGGGTACTCCAAGATTAAGGTGCCAGCAGATCTGGTATCTGGTGAGGGCCCTGCCTGATTTGCAGATAGCTATCTGCACAACGTAGCACCGCTTAGTGGAGAGAGAAAGAGGGAGACAGAAAACAAGCTCACTCTGTCTCTTACAAGGACATCGTGAAACTCTACTCTCACAATCTAATTATCTCCCAAAGGTCCCACCTCTCAATACCTTCACATTGGAGGTTAGAGCTTCAACATATGAATTTCAGAGGGACATAAACACACAGTCCGTAACACTTCTAATTTTCCTTCAAGATCCATTCTTTTCTTGTAACTTTTCAGGAAGCACATTAGTGACAGTTGCATTGAGTACTTTAAGTGCCAAATCTCCCGTTGGAAACATTAGATACATTTAAGCTTCAAATTAGACATTATTATCTTCACTGTGCAGAAAAAGGAAGAGAGGGCCAGAGGAATTGTAGTTGTTCACTTTGTACAACATGGAATGATCCCCACAGGTGGTGCAGAGAGGGAACACAGGCTCCAGCGGCCCCAGGCTGGCGTCCCAGTGCTGAGAGCCACTCTCTAACCGGGAGCTCATTTACTCTGAGTTTCAACACATATGAAATTAGCATTTCAGCCTTTGCCTTCCATGTGCTAGTTTGTTAGAAGAAGTCAGACAGAGATGGGGGGGTCCTCCATTGTGTCACGTGGGCACACTGCCCGCAGGGCTGGTGATACAGTATGAGCCCATGCCACACACTTCACCTTGGGGACTCCATCTGGCTTAGTGGCAGAAGCTTAGGAAGAGTCTGGACTCTAGCAAGTCAGCAGCCTCAGGACCTGGCAAAGACAGGATGTGATGAAACCAAAGTGACTCCATCTTGAAGTGAGCCCACCATCACGCTTGACCTGACCTCTGCATGTCCCCAGCCTCCTGGGCTGCATTCCAAAGGCTGGAATGTAGCGAAGTTGCTGTAGTAAATGGGCCTATTACCCTTACCCAGGGAGAGGTGACCCCTAGTCAGCATTAAGAGACGTTATTGCCGACCAGAAGTCCCCCAAATGCCTCCCTGCATGTGTTCCTGACAAGCTGCTCCTGTGCAAACTATTACAATATAAGATCTACTCCGTGGGTTAGGAGGTAGAGGCCTACACTCACAGCAGCCCAAGACACAGCTTCTGTCCTTAATGAACTCTTAACTGACGAGCTGGCCGCCTCATTCTCTGGTCTCTCAGCTTCTCCAGCCTTAGAAGCCATTTCTCTTACGCGGCTCACTTCAGGGCATGGGCATGGACACGGCAGGAGGGACAAGCTCACCAAGCCCACATGCACGTGTTCCTTTTTCTCTGTGCATATCCGGCTGCTGGGAAGAGCTCATGGGCGGAGGCCAGCAGCCATCGTGGGTGTGCACTCACCTCTCCTGCTCCCCCTCCTGTCCCCGCTTTTCTTCCTTATTTTTGTTTAGCCCTTGTGGTCCACACCCCTCTGCATTTCCTTTAGGGTTTTATTAAAGGCCAACCATCTGCCTCCAATTTTCTCCTGTAAAAGTTGTCAGAATCAAAATGGAGTCACTCGTGTCAACTGGAGAAGACCATGGAGGCTGTGGCTCTCCCATCAACATGCCTGGCAATGGGAAGTGGCATGAGGACCCTGCGGAGCACACGCTTGCACAGAGACCACTGCAACCTGACTTCTGCAAGGGCATCTGCCCGGACTGCCTGTTCAACCTCAGACTGACACACCCGCTATTGATCCTGACAGCCATGGATAATCATTCCTAAACAACTTATATCACCCCTCCTCACTTTCTTTCTAGAAGTCCTTGTCTTCCCCTACCTCCTGAATACTGCCGTAATTTACTAAGGCAAGCGTTTTCCTCGTTGCAATGTCCATTCCTGAGTAAACGTCATTTTTCTTTCAGAGTCTTCCTCCCTTTCTATGACTTAAAGGTTGACACTCTGAGCATTTAGTCCCTAAAAACAACAAGAGGTTGAATTCACAGAAAGCCCAACTGCTTCATGGTGACCGAGGTTGAAATCCCCCTCAGCAGCACTTCAGAAATGCACGTGGCTGGGATCTCACACACCCACGGTTGTGAACAGAGCTACGTTGCTCTTGCGGGTGAGTTCTGCACTTCTGCCAGAAGCGTGGAGCACCCTGGCACCCCAATACAGAGAGCTGCCCTCCATTCCCACTGCTCTTCCCCTCATGGACCCCAACTGGCTTCACAGGCCTCAGGGAATAAAAGTGAACTTCCTAGCCCCTGCCTGGACTGAGGTGCCTCAAGGGACTTCCCGAATTAGAGACCCAGACGCCAAAGCCTGCCTTCCTGAGGTGGCTTATTACAGCAAAAACAAGCGATTCCCGCCTTTCCACCTCCGCGCTTGTCTTCGGTGATCTCCCGCCAGCAGCCGACTCATCAGCATATAGAGTAATTTTGATAGAACCCCTGTAATGCTTTCTCTCTAAAGAAGGATTTTAATACCCTTCTGAGTGACATTTAATATGATAACAGTATGCAAGTTTGACAGGAAGCTGTTTTCCAAGAGTTAAAGACCTAACAGTCCCACAGATCAGACTGACAATGGCTTTCCTGATCATTATTAAATTCCCTGTGATTAGAAAATGGGCCGGTGCTATTGATTTAAGCTCTCTGAGTTAAGCTAAGCTTCAGAGGCCTTTCACAAGGCACAAAAAGGGCATTTGATATTGTATTTTACCTTCCCAATTAAAGTACTTTTTAGAATGCATATAACAGACAGCAGGCATTAGACACAGCTCCAGGAAGGTGGGAATCATTTGTCCAGAATAGAGCCCCAGAAGACAAGCTTCGCCTACCAATGTGACAAGGTATGGGCCACTGGTATGAGGCCAGAATTCCTATGGGCAGAAGGCTTCCTGCTCTCAAAGGTGCCATGGCCAAGGACAGGTTGCATCCCGCCTCAAAGCCCCTGTAGACAGTCAGGCCATATGTCCTAGGATTTCCAGGGTGATCTGAATTTCTAGGACTTTGTCCTGCAGTTCCTTCAAAGCTTAAAAATTGCGAGTTTCTTCCAGGTTAATAATTATGAGGAAAATGGAGGCCTCAGTGTTTCTATTACATCGAAAGCTCGAGAGAAAACAGGATCCCTAAAGGAAAAGCTTGAGCAATTGCAGGGTATTAAGTGCTTTGTGTTTTTCTGAGAGAAAGGCATTTGAGGTTTCGAGGTGCAGCCCGCAGTGCCTATGACTCGCCCAGACAATAAGCAGTTTGAGCGACTGTGCTGGGCCCCGGAGCATTTCGTCCCAACTGCCTGTCTTTTCTAATCCCCAGCAGCCTCAGGGGAGCCTTTCTGAAGTGAGTCGCTGCCTCTCCAGCTCTGAGATCTGCAAGCCCAAAGTCTTCTCCCTTCTGCCCACGAGAGCTCAGCATCCACGTTAGGAGCGCTGTCCTCTGCCTGCGATCACTGCTTTCCTTTCTTTTGCTGTGGATAAGCATATGCTCACACCGCAGCCCCGCCCATGACATGCATCCGAAATGAAGCAAAAGCATCAACAGATGCTACAACGGCATACACCGCAGCCCACTGGATCGACGTCAGGGTTTTGACAGGCCTGCCTGCAACGCGGGAACTGCTCTGTGTGATCCGTGAACGCTCATCCATTGTTTCATTTAACACACACTAGGAGAACACAGGGCTGTGCGTGGTAGGTGTGGTATGGGGACAAAGAAGAATATGGGGGTTTCTCCCTCGGGCAGCTCAGGACTGGTTAGGAGAGAGAAAACCGACACACAAACAAATGTGAACAGCAACGCCCAAGGGACTGGTGCTCAGATGCTGTTTGGCTCATGCTGCAGAGGTGCAAGGAGCGAGAGGTGAAGAGGGGTGCTGTGTGCTAGAAAGTGGGGGGGATGCTGCTGGGAAATGCTCATATCCTTGGGAGAAGGGGCTGGACTGCTTCGTGTACTGTCCCCTGCAGGTATCCATGCTCCACAGACTTTGTGCATTGAATGAGTCTCTGGCTGGGTCACATTAGGACTGCCACAAATCCAGTAGCTACTGTTTACTGAGCGAACTCAAGTATGCCTGGCTCTGTGCTAGGAGTTTAACCTAGTTTTTCCACGTAATCCTCATGACAAGCTAGTAGAAGAATTGCTAGTGTCCCCATTTCATAGGTGAGGAATCTGAGCCTCAGACATGTTCGGTGGCTTACTTAAGGTTACCCAGCTTAAGAAAGTGGAAGATCTAAGACTTAATCCTAGACTTCTTGAATCAAAAGCACATGCACCTTCCACTCCTGCAAAGTACCATGTAGATTAGACAGCTTTGTGGGAGGCCAGCAAGAGCAGAGCCTAGGAAGAAAGATGGTATACGCATGGTGCACAGCGTCTTTTGGGAAGGAGTGAGGAAATAGGCAAGATAGAAGCGAAAGTTTCATTTTAAGAGAAAAGCAGGCAAGGGCCAGGTGAGACAGTCATGAGAAAGGAGACATAGTGGAAAAATAAGTCGGGATTACAGAAAAATAACAATAAAAATGATACCCGTATCAGTAACAACGGCGTTTGTTCAAGTTTTATAACATGTCAGCACCATTTCCAGGTCTTTCTAATTAGTAATGCCATTTCATATTTGAAAAAAACAAAAAGCTGAATAACTTGGCTAAGATGAAACAGAATAATAGTTGATAATCCTAGACGGGTGTGACATTGATGTTGCCACTACAGATGGGTCTCCCTGCTCCTCTACTTCCCCTAAATCCAGCCCTTTCCTTGCTCAGGGGAAACAAGGAAATGGCATCGCACCCTTGCAGTGGACACTCTGGTGCCCCCCTCAGAACCCCTCGTCAGGGCTGACCCGACAAACCTCCATCCACTGAGGAGGTTGGCTGCTGACCATATGCAGCCATGACCCTGGGCGGGACTCATCCTATTCCACATGGAGTTGCCTTGCCCAAGGCTATACCCCTCTGAAGAGAAAGCTGGTGCCAAGCAATGGGCTGATATGGAAAATCGAAGCCTTGACTTTGTTCCAACTGAAAGACCAGCCTAGCTCAAAGCTCCTCATCGAACTGCAAGATCTTCAGGGAAAACTTCATTTTAGGATGGCTGCTTCTCCTCCTTTCCTCCCCTTCGTCTTTCTCCTCCTTCCTCTTTCCCAGTCCATCCCCCCTCCCTTTTTTTTTAAACAGGTGTTTCTCCTAAGAGAACTCCCCAGTAAACGTAAACAAAATGCTTCATCTTATAGTCCGCTTCCAGGGAACCCAATATAAGCCAATTAGAACCAGGAGTGGCCCCAGGACACAGACCAGAAAATGGGATTGGGGGTGGCCACTCCAAGCTGGTGATGACAGCTCCTCCTGGTGGCAGGTGTAGGTAGACTGTCTGCAGTCACGGTTAAGTGTGTGGGGACAACAGTGGAAGGTGACACAATGGCCAAAGTGTTATCTTGGGCATTGAAGAGGCGTAAAGGAAAAGAGTAACTAGAAAGATCACAGCTCACTCACGGAGGAGAGAGAATATAGAATTCAGGGTCACCAGCTAACAATTCAAGGCAAAATGTGAAAGGCAGAGGATTTCCTCCAGGGCACTTAGGGAAAGCCTGAACTCCCGTGAGAGATGGGCATACGAACAAAGGATCAGGCTTGGGACTTAATCCCACCTGAGCAATGGAGCTTCAGAGAAAGCTGAATTCTCACAAGGAGGTCTCCTCCTCCAAGGTCAAGGCCATAACAGAAAAGGAGGGGGACTCTGATACTTGGGATATGATTGTCTAGGTAATGACATAGCTGGGAATTTTGAACTCTCAACTGGGCCTGGAGACGGAGCCGACCCTCCTTGATGGAAGGGAGCGCCCGTCCTCTCCTGCTTCAATACTGTACAGAGACGGCCGATGAGCCAGGTGTCTTACAGGACCTCGCTGGGTCCCCTCAGGATCCCTACTTCAGTCTCCCCTTCTGTCAGCCAAACCAAACCATGACACAGCCAACACGGTCTAAAGGAAAAGGGAGTCTACACACCGCAGGAGTCTGGCCAATACATACCAGGAAGAGGAGGGAATGTGTATACTAGACTGAATCCCAAGGGCAATGGATCAAGGGAGTGGAATTGGATAAAGGTCGTCTCGATATGCAAAGGTATTTAATACCCAGACAAGGATCCTGGGGGAAAGTGATAATAAACTCCTAGATTGAATCTTGGAAGCTTGGGAAAAGCTATGGCCCGTGCTAAATAGATAAGCCAGCACCTTCCTGGCAGATGGTAAGAGAAGATCCCAAAGGGCTGAGAGAAGTGGGTGCAACAGAGTGGATACTGACAGAAAACCCACTTGCAGACGGTGCTCTAGGATGGCTAGAAGGACATCCCATTCCCCTGTGTGATGAGGAGTGTGCTGACAAAGAGGAGGCTCATGGCGTCTGTCCTCTTCCTACTGCGGCTGGCAGTAGGTGGTGGTGTCCCAGGACTGGACACCCTGAAATCCATGGGAATGCGTGAATCACCACAACTTGGTAGGCCGTGGTGGGTAAGCCAAAGAGCAGCTCCGGTAATACCAAAGCTGATTACACAGGCACAGACACACTACTCACAGATGCTACCCTCACGTACATATTCTCTTCCATCCCTTCCTCAAGGAGGAACATACACATGGGACGATGGTCTCACCCCAGGGCTGGTTAATTCACCTTCCCTCTGTCATAATACAGTCCAAAGAGACCTGAACCTTCTGTACCTGCCACAGTGTCAAACTGGCCCACCATATTGGTGACTCAATATGAGACTGATGCTGGTCAGGTAAGGAAGGAGCAGCAGCTGCGTTGGAGGCACACATACTCCAGAGGGTGTAGAAGAACTCTGTGAAGCTTCAGGGACTTGCCACATCAGCGAAGTTCTCAGGGTCCAATATCTGGGCATAGCAAAGCATCGCTCCTAATAAATGACAGCTTATTACATCTCCCAGCTCCCGCCGCTGAGAAAGAAGCATGGGGCTTGGTAGGCTTCTTTGGGTTCTGGGGGCAGCATATTCTACACTTGGAAAAACTGCTCTGACCCAGTAACCAGGGCACGTGAAAGGCTGACAGCTTTCACTGAAGCCTAGAAAGGGTTCTGCAGCAGGACTAGGCTGTGGCAAAACCAGTCTTGCCAGTTGCCCATCCAACCTGGAAGACCTTATGGTACTAGTGGTCTCTGTGTTTGGAAAAGAAGCCCAGTAGGATCAACAGCAAGCTCCAGGAGGAGATCACCACATAGGTCCTCTGGGTTTTGAAGCAAGACTATGCCATCTGCCACAGGACTGTGTCCCACCTGAGAGGCAGAAGCTGGTTTTCTAGTAAAGAGGAACCACGTGAGCACAGACCTCAATCCGCCAAGCAGCCAGAGCCACCCTTCCAGGCTTTGTTCTGCAGACCCACCAAGTCATAAAGTCAGGCTGACCAGCATCAGTCCTTCTTGAGCTGGAAGTGACAGGACCAGAGGGCTCGAGCGAGCTTCTGAGCAAGATGCCTCAGTCCCATGTCATCGTTGTCGTACTAGCGTCTCCTCCCACAGCTCACACCTATCATTCCTTTCTCTTGGTGGAAGAGAAAAGAGTCTGAGCTTGGTATATGGCTGGGTTACCTTAGCACATCAGTGTGAGACAAAAATAGACTATTGGCGCATTTCAACCCCACTCAGGAGGAACCCTGGGAGAGAACAATGAGGAGAAACTGTCCCAAGGGTAGGGTTATGTGTGACACATCAGACATTCCACTCGGGAAAGAGAAGTGGCCCGATGTGAAGACAGCCACATACCTAGGGCATCCTTAAATGGACTTGCCAGTCAGTCCACCCAGGGTCCTGAAAGGAGGAAGATAGGCAGATTGAGAACAAGGTTCCAGGCAGACTCATCCATGGACCCGCAAGAATGGACATGAAATGAGAGGACCCTAGTGCCACGTACTGACAGCTGCCAAAGATCCTCCTTGATGGAAGAGACCCCAAACGAGTTCAGTCATCTGACATCAGCCGGTATTTGTCAGAGGGCAGCTAAGTGCCGATGCCCAGGACAAGTGAATGGAGTAGCCATGGCAGAGGAGACAGAAGCTCTGTGTGCCCAGAGGATGGGCTTCCTCACCTGGCTAACTGCTACGGCTGCTCAGTGTCCAACCTGCCAGCAGCAGGTGCTTAGGCTCAGCCCCATATTGGACACCCTCCCTTGAAGAGATGAACGAGGCACTTGCTGACAAGTTGATCACTCTGAACTCCTTTCACTGGGAAGCACAATGATGGGATTTAGTGTCAACACAGAAATCTACTCTGGGCTGTGGTTTCTAGCCCTAGGACTCTGGCCAACACAACTCTCTGCGGACTAAGAAAAGACCTCATCCGCTAACATGGAATCCTTATCAGCACTGCCTCAGGCCAAGGAACCACCTTAATGGCAAAAATAAGTAAATAAAATAAGAAGAAAGTGCAGCCATGGCAGTGGGCAGTGGACCATGGGACCCACTGGTCTCATCACCTACTGTACCCCAGAAGTCACCAGCCTGGCAGAGGTGGAACAGTCTCTTAAAGAAGCAACTGAAATGTTACCATGAGGATAATAGCATCTCTGGACACAGCTGGATCCTAAATTAATGGCCATCACAGACACTGTGTGCCCTTCCAGGAACCTAAAGGGTGGAGGAGGAGCAAGATCACCCACCATTAACCCAGAGCTCACTTGAGGCATCTGAGCTCCCAATCCTACATTGTAAGCTCTGAGGAGCTAGACACCCTGGCTCTCTCTGGGGGACATACTTCTCTGTGAAGTGTCAATAGGAGCTCACTAAGCCTCACACTGCAATTGCTAACCAGTCCCTCTGGGCTTTTCAGACTGAAAGACCAACAGGCATGGAAAAGAAACCGTCACGTGACCGCAGATCAGGCTGCTAGACACTAAGGGTAGGAGAGAATGTCTCTGGCATTAAATTGACCCACCAAGGCATCTCTGAGGGCTCGCATGCCCTGCTTAGTGACAGCCTGGTAGGGGACCAGCAGATGGCATGATGGTTACGTGACTAGACTCCCAGGTAGTCAACAGCGGTTAAAGAGGCTTAAAACCATGCTGGGTACGTGTGTGTGTATGCCCAAGATCCCAAAAGGAAAAGAGAAGGAATCGTGGAGTGGCTTTTCCCCCTGGGGGAGTGATTTCTCGCTTTCTGTCTCTCTCTTTCTCTGTCTCTCCAGCGAGTGCATGCATGCAGTAAAAATCTCTCCTTAAAAAAAATGTAATAAATTGGCAGATGGAGCAGCCATGGCCTGAAGAGGGGACAGTAACAAGCTCACACACCTCCAGGGTGAGGATCTGGCCCATTCCCTGACCCTCCATGCACGTAAGCTGCCTAGACCAGGACAACTGTCAGCTGAAGGCCAGGGCCTAGGGAGAGGGAGGGAGTGGGAGACGGTGAGTACCACGGATGTCGAGATCAACCGCACAGTGGCAGCTGTGTCTGTCCCACTCATTCTTTACAGAATCACCCCAACTTGGACCCACAAGGACTTCAGATGGACGTGCACTAAAAACGAAGCTGGTGTTGCTGCCCTCGAGTTGCGAGACGCATAAGCTCGCACCCAAGCATATGGAGACTGAAGACTTAGGAGACAGAGGCCAAGCGCACAGGGCTTCTGTGGAGAGAAAAAATAAAACGTTGCCTCCTACATCTCTGCCTCGAGCAGCTGAAAGTAGAAATCGAAGCCCTCTCTCCACAAATCCACCCACCAGCATCTCTGAAACTTTCTCATAACGGGAAGAAATCATTTGTATCTGAGATTAGAGTCTAAGCAGGAAGATGTTCTAAATTACCTCAATGGCCTTGAAATGTACCAGATTCACAGCTATTCAATTAATGGCTTCTTCCTCCCTGCTCCCCTGATGGTAAGGACATTTCTAAGTTTCCACATGTGCGATGGATACTACACTATACTTACTTCCTGCAACTCTACGTGGTGTACTGCGGGAACGTTCCGATCAGAGCAAGAGCCCAGATGAGACTCACCTATGTGTTCCAAGGGGCTGGGTTAGAGTGCGGCTTCCAGGCCCAGGTCCTGGGAAGTGTGATAGACAGCATGTCCCCTCAAGCTGTCTCCCAGTGGTAAACATCGAGCCCACCAAAAAGGTTATTTAAATGTGAGTGTGCAAAACTAATATACTCTTTGATTAAAAATGAAAATATCTTCTTATTTTAAAATGTATTTATTGTGCCCATGAGAAAGAAAGTGGGGCAGCCCAACAGGGTCTTAACTCCACAATCCACCCGAGCCTCTGCTGGTCCAGATTATGGGGGTGCATCCCTAGCCCCAGCATGCTCCGCGACGTCCCGGGATGTGAACACAGGACCTTTCTCATGTGGGTTTAATGGTTTTACCACTGTCCCACTCTCTGCCTCCCAAAACCCAACATGTATTTCTAAATAAGGAACACTGATTATTTTTCCCCTGTAGACTCAACTGTTTTCTATTTCTTCACAATCAAGGGCAAATGTGTTGTCGTGTTTAAGTTTCTTACAAGAGAGAAAGAAACAGGAATCCCTAGAGACTCTGCTCATTGTTCTAACAACAAACCGGCTTTAAACTCATTCTGTGAGGGTTCTTAGCTTCCCACCCGTGGCTTTAAGGAAATGTGTCTACGGGTCTGAAGTTCCTGCAGCTTGGAATTTACATATAGCCTGGAAGGAGGAGAGAGCATGGGGCCTCCTGCCGCCCGAGAGACAGGACCCTGCTCACAGCCGGGGACAAGCACATCTCTCTGCCCGCCCCTCAGGGAAGATGCTTCCTTTTCCCCTTTTCCTGCGACAGCCTCGGAACTCAGCACGCCGGCAGCCCAGGAATCAGAAAGCCCAGCACAGATCAAAATGGCACAATCGAAACACACACGGTGCATATTGGCGCATGTGTTTTTTAAAAGTGTGGAGACAGAGGTCACAGGGAGTCTGGTTATCGGGGGCTTTTACTTGGAATGTCTCAAGATGCTTTTCTTTTCTTTCTTTTTTTATAATCGCCAGAGAGCGTATACACTTGCCAGAGAGAGAGAGAAAGATCACCCCGTGTGGACCATGGTCATGCTGCAATCCCCTCTCCTTACTTCTCTATTCCTTCAGGACCCTAGCCCCCACACACACATACATGCACACACGCGAGTGTGCACACATACATGCCCAGTGTGTTCCTCAAGTAGCTCAGCCAGCATTGGAGCCATGGTCGGCCATGGGGGAGCTGGCTCCCTCGACGGCAAGGCTACAGGGCCAGCCCTCTCTCTTTCTTTTCTTTAAGTTTATTCATTTTTTCCATGAGAGAGAGACAGAGAGAGGACAGAGACAGTTCTTCACCCGCAGCCCAGCCAGCGCCAGATCATGGGCACACACATGCCCAGACACTCACAAAGGTCTCTGGGTTTGAATCCGAAATTGTCCCATGTGGAACCATTTTGCAGGACTGTGTTTTACTGTGGCACCACTGTGGGCCCCTGCATTTCTTTTTCATAACAGCATGCATACTTTAATAGCCCAATAACAGTAACCATGCTGTTTTCATTTGGGATAAGCAAACACATGGGGTAGCCAGGGCCAGCCCTGTGGCTTCGTGTTGTCCATGAAGTCAGCAGGGGACGGGGACACTGACCAGTGCAGTCAGCCCTGCCCTCTTACCTGCCCCTCCACCTGCTGTGATTCCAACAGGCAGCGACTCGGGATGACCAAGGGTGCAAGGTTGGGGGGGTCCTGGAACTGTTAGAGCTGCCAGGGCCCCAGAGACCGTCTTGTCCAACCCTGGTGCTTTACAGGGAGGCCAACGGAGGCCCAGCTGCCCGGCCCGCACAGCTATCCAGGGGCAAAGCAGAACTCAAAACCCTGGCCTCTGGACATGACCCAGCTGTGAACTTTTCGCCCTCAACTCTGTCACACGTGTTGGAGCTACGGAGGCTCATGAACCTACCTGTCTCATTGCTTCTCCCCCATCAAACCCTTCTTTTAAAAGGAAAGGGGACAGGTACTGGCCCTGTGGTAAGCCAACTGAACTCACATAGGGAAGGTTCCGGGCCGCTTCCTGGGACTGCACTGAGCCCGGCGGGGCACACGTGCCTACACGTGCTCCTGATTCCAGCACAGAGACCCGTGGGCGTCAGTCCCACTGCTCTCATTTCTGTCTGTCTGTCTCTCTCACCTCTCACTCATGGGAGAAATAAATAAGCTTTTTAATTTTTCTTTAATTAAAAGGAGGGGGAGGAAGGAAAGGAAGACAAAAGATTAAAAAAAAAAAAAAAAAGAAAGGAAGAAAGTAAAGGAAGAAAGGGCCTCTCGCGTCACTTTGACAAAGCTGGGAGAAGACAACCTCTCTCCACCCTCCACCCGCTCCCCATTCTCAGAGGGAGCACAGCCTTTGTGACACTGTTTTTCCTCCAGGGCTCCCTTTGATCTTCATCCAGGTGACATCTAGTTCAGATGAACATCAAAGGCAGAGAGGAGGCAGAGTCCTGGCTTGTCCAGCCCCGGGATCGCTGGAGCAAGAGCGTCCCCACTGTGGGAGAGACAAGGCCAGGACCCCAGGGGCTCTCGTCGGGATGAATGGCAGAGGGAGAGGGTGCTCCTTGCCGGAACAGTCCTCCTTTCGCCAGGGAAGAACTCTCCCTGCTCTCTTCCTCACCACCGGGAACTCTCATCTCGTAAGGGGAAGGGGAAGGCGCCCTCTCTTGCTCCCCTTGTTCTGTGCAGCAGAGAACCCTCTGCACACGCGCACAGATGCACATTAATTTATGCTGCCTGTCGCCTTTGTGTTTTGGAACAAGTCAGACTCCTTTGTGTAATTGCTTGATGAAACATTCCCGTCTATTCTGTCAACACAAATTATACACTTAAATAATGAGAGCTGCCCGCACCCCACACTACCCAAACGGAAACGCATCTGACTAGCCTGAGGATACCGGCTTCCAGGAGGAGACTGGAAGGCCCTGCCCTCCCTCCTGCCACTGCCCCGCCCCATCCTAGGCAGACTTCCCCTCCTGCACCTTCCAAGGACAGTTGCTAGGAGACAGAACGTAGAGCTGGACTGTCCACTGCTGGCCCATTTGGAGCAGAGGAGACAGAGCTGGAAAAGCCAGAAGCACCATGCGACCAAGGTCTGAGAAGATGGCGAATCTACGGTCAGGTGCCTCCTCTGCAGAGGTGGAGGTGGGCCACTAGCCCTGCGAGGGAGGCCTCACCCCTTCTCTGACGCTTCTCTCCAAATGTTTGTCCAAAACAGCAGAACGTATACACATATACATGTACAACACATGCTTACATGCGCATGCATACACATGTGCACACACATACATGTGCGGCACAGCCCTACACACACCGCGTGGCATCTCTACACGCACATACACAGATAGAGACGTGTATGGCACCCAGGGAGGGTGAGTTTCCAGTTTCAGAGAGACTCTCAAGTAAGACGAGGCAGAAAGGAATGGAGGCGTCTGCTTTTGTGCGGTCAAGAAAATGCTGGAACCTGGGCGGCCTGGAAAGAAACGGCGGAGGCAGTACTTGGAGCAGAGCACAGAACATTCTAGATCCCTCTGCCTGCCTTCTCTCCTTACAAACATCAGGGGGCTCCATCAAGGTGGCTCACTAGCCGCCATCACTAGTCTCTCCCAAAGGCCCCCCACAACGCTGTAACTGGATCACGTTTTCACCCTCTTAATCCCATTACAATGACTTAGCACATGGATTGGGGGCAGGGGAGCCTACGACACGCACCTGTAAGAAAGGAAGGGGGCCACTTGCATAGTCCACAAGGCGGAGCCTCCCTCAGCAAAGAAAACACCCGTGTGTTCTTGGGCTTCCCGTGAGGAAGCCACACACACTGCTTTTCTTCACGTTAACTGCCAAATCAAAGCGCACGGATGTGCCCTCGGGACGAGGAGGCTGTCTCACTCAGCTTGGGCTGCCGTAACCGCACACCGCGGCTCGGTGGCATAAACACACACTCGCTTTCACAGCTCCGGAGACTGAAGCCCAAGAGCATGGTGCCAATGGGGTCGCGTCTGGCGAGGGCTCTTCCCCGGGGTTGCAGACAACAACCCAGTTTTGTTCTCACGTGGCCTTCCTCCCCCCGCCCCGGCATGTGTAGGAGAGAAAGGATGACCTCTCACTCTTTGAAGACCACCAGTCCTTTCACTGAGGTTAAGTGAGGCCCCCACCCTCAGCTGACCTTAATGACGTCCTCAAAATCCTGTGTCCAAATACAGTCACCTTAGGAGCAGGGGCTTCCACGTATGAATAGGGGAGGAGGCACAAGTCCGTCCATAACAGAAGGAAACGTCCTCCAAAGATACCTGCACTGATCCTCGGGCCAAATAAAGGCTGCATTTGTAATGTAAATGGCATGGCCATCTGTTCCGCCATTTAAAATTGGTGGCACGGAGGCCTTTTTTAAAGTAGGAGTGTGAATGCAGGTTTATTTTGATCAGGCAACAGGAAATACAGAGTAGAAGGGAGTAGCCATTCCCTGCAGGTTTCAGAGCCCCACCCCCTTTTACAGAAGTGGACACTGAGATGAGAGGAGAGGGCGAGGAAGTTCCCTCCACCCCCCAGCGCCTTCCCGCCATGGCCAGCACACCAGGGCCTTGTTCTCTCACCCGTCTCCCACCCACACCTTGGGGCCCAGGTGGGCTGCATCTTCACCCCTCTCACCTCTCTCTTTCACCTAGGCCTGACAGAATGCCCAGGACATGCCTGTGTGAACGTCACTACCCACCCCCAGCCCAACGTTATACCAAATTTTCCTTCTCTCTTCAGCCCCAAAACCAGGGTGTGGCGGTGTCTGCACCACCAGCGTCCCCCAGCTGTCTCCCACCCACACCTTGGGGCCCAGGTGGGCTGCATCTTCACCCCTCTCACCTCTCTTTCACCTAGGCCTGACAGAATGCCCAGGACATGCCTGTGTGAACGTCACTACCCACCCCCAGCCCAACGTTATACCAAATTTTCCTTCTCTCTTCAGCCCCAAAACCAGGGTGTGGCGGTGTCTGCACCACCAGCGTCCCCCAGCTGCTGTTCCTTCCCGTTCATCTGCACAGCCCTCTCCCAGGGGCCGCCTCTGTGTGCAGCTGGCAAGAAGGCACTCGGCTGGGAGGAGAGGAGCATGTGCGCCCAGCCCACAGGTCAAGCCACAGGCCCCCAGCCCCTTCCCTTAATCTACGTCCTGGGACACACAGCTCACCTCCCTGGGCCGCAGTTTTCTCATCTGGGAGACCAGATAATCACGCTTCCCTCATAGAGTCACTGTGGGGATGAAGCAAAGTAATGTGGGGCAGCAAAGCCTCACTAAGGGCCACTACCCGGGCACAGCAAAGCCCCCAGAGTCAACCTGGGTCAGGAATGGGTCACAGAGCACTGAGTCTTAGCAGTGGGCTAGAGTAGAGCTATGAGATCGTGGATGATAAAGAAACCCAGGAGATCGTCCAGCCCAGGCACCCAGCACAGGCAGGCGCAGCGGGGGAGCAGCCCTGGGTACGAGATCTGTTCCAGATTACACAGCTGCAGAGGTGGGGCTGGGCTCCACTGAGGCCAGCAGGCTTAACCCATCTGTAGTCCCACTTCCCACCCAAGCAGAGGGGTTTCAGAGCCTGAGATCCAGCCCATGGTTATTTGAGGTGCAGCAGCTATTTGCAAGGTGTTTCCAAACCCCCAACAAATGCCTAATCGTCCAGATTCAGAAGTCAGAATTCCCAAAATCGGGTCACATTTAAAATACTTCCAACATTCTTCATCCTCGTCATTTAATTATATGACTACCTTTGTTAGGGAAGAGCCTTAGGCTGGCTGGACAGCACAGCAGTAACACACTGCTCCAGTGATGCTGGGTCTAGGTGGAAGAGCCCAGGTTTGGCTCCCTGGCCGGCCAGTACACACACCACGCATGTGCACACACCATGCACACACCACACATGTGCACAAGCAGGCATGTACACACACCACACATGTACATATGCCACACATGTACACACTCCAGGCATGTACACACACCACACATGCGCACACACCAGGCTTGTACACACACCATGCATGTGCACACACCATGCATGTGCACACAGCAGGCATATACACACACTACACATGTACACACATCACATATATACATACACCATGCATGTACACACACCACACATGCGCACACACCAGGCATGCGCGCACACCAGGCATGTACACACACCATGCATGTGCACACAGCAGGCATATACACACACTACACATGTACACACATTACATATATACATACACCATGCATGTACACATACCACACATGTACACACACCTGAGTATGGGATGCATTCAGCATCCCATACCCAGGGAGGGGAGCATGGATTTGTCTCGAGAACAATGGTGAGAGCGAGGTGTGTGAGGCTGGAGTGGGGGTTCCTTTGACGCAGGAGAGTATATCTGGGTTTTCCGTATGTTTCATGAGCCAGAGAGAAAGAAAACACAGGAGGGAGGTAGATAATTTTGAGAGTCTCACCAGGCTGCAATCCTCCCACCCCTTTCTCCCAGCCAGCTCAGATCACGGGAATGACCACTGAGCCCCACCTGGAAACCAAACCACCGCCTCCCATGTGGCCTCCTGCTTGTGCTATCACAGCTGGGTGGTGCATGAGAGCTCTTACCAGCATCTAGACATGAGCACAGACCCTGAGATCTGGGCAGAAATGGATCTCGAAGAAGCTGGAGATTCACATTTAGCACAGAAACGGCTCCTAGTAGGTGCTTAGCAGTGAGTGAGTGAGTAAGTGAATGAAGGCACCCCCTGAAGAAAGCCAGTCACTTCCAGCTGGATGGAGGAAGCCAGAAAGTAGGCACAGAGTTCCTGCTTTCCTGGAAACTGCAGCCATTGGCCCCTCCTCAGAGTTCTGGGAGGCAAACTTTCTTACCAGTACCCTCCTTTCCACACTGCTAGATCGAGGCAAGGGGGTGATGCTCACCTGAGAGAAGACTGCCCTGCCATGTGCTAAGAGCTGAAGAAGCAGCCCCTGCAGGTGACAGCCCACACCCGTGGGCTTCACAGGCATGCTCCTGCAGCCAGGAAACAATACCTCCTGTTGTGTGATCCCCAGGCTCTGCAAGGCTCAGAGGCAGAAGCTGGAGGGGGAGTGTTTGAAGGCCTAGTGGCTAGCCAGGTTCAGAGGCCGCCAGCAGTGTCTGCCTCACACTCCCTGCAGGACTGGAAGGTCACCAGACACCTGCAAATGACAGATCTCCCTGTGCTGTTCCACGGTAGAGGAGTTTCAGGCCCCTGGGCCTTCCCTTTTTATTTACGATGAGCAGCAGTGAAGAAAGACTAGCTTGCTCTGGTTTCACCTTTCTGTTCAATGCACCAGGGCTGCTGCTGCTTTGACTGCTGTTGCTACTCACTGCATGGTCAGTGTCTGCTGGGTGAGGTCAGAGCCTCCTAATAGACCAAGGGCATTTTCAATCATTTCCTGTTCAGATGCAGAAGATACAATTGAACATTCAAACATATTAAGTCCCTGCCATGGGCCCATTCCCAGGGGTTAAAGAAGATCACGAGGTTGTTAGTGACGAGACTGTCAACTAGCGCAACCTCTGTGCAAAGTAATTTGGCAGCCCTTTCTCAAAAAAGCAAAAGCATGAACTCTTCAACATGGCTTTTCATTTCTAGGAATTGATCCTAGAGATCCATTCACACACAGGTGAGATGCTGTATTTATGAAGTTTTTCATTGCAGCATTATTTGAAGAGCACATGATTGAAAATGGCCTAGATGTTCATCAGTTGGAGACTGGCTACAATAAACAATGCTACATCTGTGAGGGGAGTATAAAAGAGTTGTAAAAGGAGTAGACAGACTCTCTATGCAGCCATGTGGAAAAATCTCCAGGTGTTCCAGGTAGTGCTGCATAACAAACATCTACTGTCGGGTATTTTCCAAGAGGCAGGAATTCAGGAGTGGTTTAACTGGGAGAATCTGGCTCAGGATCTTCCAAGAGATTGGAATCAACCTGGTCTGTTCACAGAGCTATCAGACATGCCCACTGGCTTCCCCAAATAAGGAAGAAGAGAGAGAGCACTCACCTAAGACAGAGGGTGCAGTTTGTTTATAACCTAATCTTGAAAGTGACATCCATCAATTCCGTTGTTTTCCATTTGCTAAAAGCAAGTCACTAATTCCAGCCCACAGTTGAAGGGAGGGAATTTAGCTCCACCTCTTCGGGGCTCAAAGATCAAATAACTTGTGGCCATACTTGACAAAAACCACACCAAGATTCTAAGCAAAAACAGAAAAAGAAAAAGAGATGGCAGAGCAGTGTGGATGGCAGGCTACTGCATGCATAAGGAGAGGAAGAATAGTTGTATGTATTTGCTTTCAGATGCATAAAACATCTCTGGGAGGATACACAGTAAACTGTTAAGATCATTTGCCTCAAGGGAGAACAGTCTGGTAGCTTAGAAACAAGGATAGGAAGGAAACTTTGCACTGTGTCTTTGTCTATCTCTTGAATTTAGCACCGTGGTAAATTGCCTGTTCTTTTTTTAAGAAGATGGGATGCAATCATTTTTTTTTCCCCATTGATGTTTGCTGAGTACATCATAGAATGAGGCCAAAGGAGTGTCCATACCTTTGTGAAATGTGCAGTCTCTGAGAATAAATGATACCCCAACTCATTTGACACTTTCAGAAATAATTATCTATCAAACAAGTTAAATGTCAAGTACAGGGTCCAGATAGAGACTGCATGCAGGTGGTCTTGAAAGACTCTGGAAACCCGGAAGCAGTCAGTTCAGGCTGATGCAACAATATATCATAGTCAGGTGCTTACAAACAACAGGAATTTATTTTTCCTGTTTTAGGACACTGTGGAGTCCAGAATCAGTGTACTGGAACAGCCAGGTTCTGGGGACGGCTCTTTTCTGGGTTGCAGACTACTGGCTTCTCATTGTATCCTCAAGTAGTAGAAAGACAGCAAGAGAACTTTCTGGAGTCTCATTCATAAGACACTAATCCTATCATGAGGGCTCCACCCTCATGTCCTAATTACCTCCCAAAGGCCCTCCTACTAACCACACATGAGAGTTACCATATAATGACTATATATGGGGGTACACAAACATTTAATTCATAACATTCGACCTCTGGTCTCCCTGAATTTCCTTCTTACATACAAAATACATTTGTTTTATTCCAGCTTCCTAAATCATCTTGTCTCAGCATCAACTCTGAAGTCCAAAATCTCAGCTAAATATCAACTCAGTTATGGATGAGACTCAAGGTATGATTCATCTTGAAGTAAAATTCCCCTGCAGGTGTGAATCTATGAAATAAAACAAGTTATGTGTTTCCAAAATACAACACAAAGACATACTAGGTATTTCCATTAAGCAAGTCTGAGCCTAGTGAGGCAAGTTCTGAGATATCAAAGTTTGCAAATAATCCCTTTGGTTCAATGCTCATCTTCCAGACCCATGGGACAGACTCAATGGTCCCACTTCAAACCCACTGAAATGGCAACATATCCCTCATGGCTGAAAGCACCCCCCACACTGTGGCTTTCTGCTGGGGTCCAACCACAGCATAGCTCTCATGTGGCCCTGCCTATGCATAGATTACTGTTGGGATAGGAGTCATGCCACCAGAGCTCTAGTGTATGGCCCTGTCCTCAGTATGAAGAACCAAACACCAAGTGTCTGACCAATGCCAACCAATGTCCAGGGCATTGGTCTCTCATTGCTCCCTGAATTCTGAGCCTCTGGTAGACATGGCAGCCCTGGTGATCTCTAATCACCTCAAGGTTCTTCTTCCCTTGTCTGAAGAACAACATGTTTGCAGCTGAATAACTCTATGGTTTGGTCCCGTTGGGACTAAGAAGTCTGATAGTCTTCCTTCATGCTGTCTCATTTTCTCTTGTTTTGTTTGATTTTGTTTGCTTTGTCCCAGCTGGCAGTGTTTCTGCTGGTACCCATCTCTGTTCCTGACCTCTTGTTTTGTTTGATTTTGTCTGGTCTGTCCCAGCTGGCTGTGTTTCTGCTGGTACCCATCTCTGTTCCTGACTTTTTTTGAGATGGTTGTTTTAGTCTGTGGTAAACACTCACACTGATCTTTCAAATGGTCAGTCCACCCTAGGCTTAGTGTTCTCTTTCAAATATATTTTCTTATTTTTTTAATAATATGGACAGTCTATAAATTTTTGATTTCTTAAGTTTAGGTTCCTTCTGCTTAATAATTCCATCTTCCATTTATTTCTCTCTTTTCACATTTTAAAACTCAGGAGGAACCAAGCTGCATTTTCAACACTTTGCTGAGAGACCTCCTCAGCTAAGTATCCATTTTATGCATTCATAAGTTCCACTTTCCACAAACTACTAGAACACAAATAATGGAGCTGTGTTCTTTGCCACTTCATAGTCAAGATGGCCTTTTCTCCATTGTTCAAGAATGTTCGGTTGAGAACTCATCAGAATAGCTTTTACTATCCAACATTTTGTTCATGCTTACTTATGGGTTCTCTAAAAAGATTGATGCATTCTCTAGAGCTCTCCTTCTCTTCTGAGTTTTCACCAGAATCACGTTAAAATTCCATTTATAGCAATCAATCTAAACCTTTCTAGAATGCATCTCAGAACTCTCCCAGCCTCTGTTCATTACTTACTTCTAAAGCTGCTTCCACATGTTTGTGTGTTTCTCACTGTAGCCCCCCATTTCTAGCCTCCAGAACCAAACACCAAAAGTATGTTCTTGAAGCCCCCTGGGTTGTGGTTCTTCATGCCAGCACCCTAGCTAACTGAGGCACACTCGCACCAACTTGCTCCTGGATTTGCTTCTCTATAGCAGAAAGGTTTACCCAGAACACAGGATAGACTAACCACAGACCCTGAGTGTGCTCGCTTAGGTCCTTTCTTTCCTCGTGTAAAGAATAGCACATATGTGTCCTGAATAGATCTATGGTTTGGTCCTGTTGGCTCTACAAAGTCTGATAGTCTCCCTCTGTTGGCCTCATTTCATTTTTTGTTTTGTTTTGTTTGTTTGTCCAAGCCCAACTGTTCATGGATGATCTACCATGTGCCGAGTGCCATCAGCTGAGAGGGGTGGATAGAGTCCTCTGCTGTAAACTGGCCACCTAGGTGTCTGCCTGATGTGGGGGTTGTGGGTGATTGCAATTGTCAGAGAAGGGAAGGAATATCCAAACCCATGTCTGCAACATATCCCTGGAGCCCCAGTTATCAGCCTGCACAAGAGAGTAACCAAAAACAAAGGGAGCCTTACAGAGGTCCCTACTGCTCCATGCTCCTCATGTATTTGAGCAATTTTTTAAAAATACTTTCTCATTCTTTAGAGGCCATAGGGCAAGTGTGCACACAAGAGAGAAAGAGAGGGAAAGTTCAAAATCACCCCCTCCCCCGGGGAGAATGGCCATGCTATAACCCCTTCCTTTCTGTTCTTTACCCAGGATCTTGGGAACACATACACAAGCACCCAGAATGATTTTCAAGCCACCAGGTTCAGGACTCGAACCACAGTCAGCCATGTGGGAATCCAGCAACATAACTACTAAGCCATCTGCTGGCCCCTATAAAACCTTTCATGTGAGGTTCTTGATAATTTGAGTAAGCATAAAGTTGAAGATGACCCTGGAGTTTTCTGAAAGAACCCATGGACCGGGGCAGGGAGCCAACCTACTGATGAGCATTGATGACACTGGATGCTGGCTTCCACCGTATACGGGGCGGGGCAGGCACTGCACAGCTTGATCCCCAGACAGTTTGCCTGGGGGGTACACAGCTTGTAGGTGGTGAATCCAGGATTCAAACCAGGCCTGGCTGACCCCAGGGCTTTCAAACTCGATCTATACACTGAGCTGCATCTTATTCAGATGCATCACTAACCCTCGATTCTTCTGCATACCAGGATAAGCATCAAACAGGGCTGGGAGCTGGGCATGATGTAGGCAGGGAGGGAGGGCAATTCATGGCACCAGAGCTACCAGAGACAGAGGGCTTGGTGCAACCAGGGCCTGAACGTCGCCATGCAGACAGATGCATGGAGAGCCAGGGAGGGCAGGTCAGGCTAAGGGCATGTTTGGAAACACCTGTCATCATTGGAGAGTAGAGGACAAAGAGGGACCTCACAGAGGAACCTGGACACTGAGGGGTGAGGCAGAGACCAAGGTCTTGAACAACAGGCTAAGGAGTGTTATAAGAACAGTAGCAGTCAGACTTTCCTCCTGGTACAATGTCCTGATCTAAGCATATTTTCAAAAGATGCCACTGGCAGCCTCAGGAGGAAAACAGGGTGTAAGAGGTTAGAGATGGGTACTGTGCCGGAGAGTATCATGGCAAGGCTGAAATGGACAGAACGGAACCAAGGCAGTGGCAAGGCTCTCTGGGGACGTAGAATAGTGAAGGCGTAGTATGGATAAGAAACAGGGAAGACCGAGGAGTCAAAACTTTGTGGCGCCTGTCCTGTATCTCTCCTATAGGTAACTCTAAAATGTGCCCCGAATATAAACATTTTCAATTTCTGCCCGAGTCTCTAATGTTATTCTTCCTACCCAGCTTCCCTGTTTCGGCCTCCATGCACACACACACACACACACACACACACACACACACACACATTACTGCATGCACACACACACACACACACACACACACACTGTGTACATACACACACATGCACACGGGCACATCCAACTCTGACCTATTGCCACATCTGGTACCTTTAATTATTTTACTGGAACTATTTCCTTGACATGAGAGAAGGAGACCAGAACATCTTTTTCAGGAAAGCAAGAACTGTGTATACTCTTGACCTGATTCCAAACACCCAGAAAAATCCCTGGAGAGCAATTACCTAAATGGCTATGTGTGCCTGGCTTAGAGATTTCCCCCATCTTCTCTCCCGGTCTTTGTCTCTCGCCCTCACCTCTTCTCCAGTCTCCTGCTCCCACGTTGTATCTACTGGTTAAGAAGCTAAATTTCATTTCCCTTGGTGGTGGAACATAGCTTTGTTTTTTAAAGACATTCACAATCTAAGAGCTTTATTTTTTCCCCTTGTAACCATGTTGCTGCTATATTTAGTAATTTTATTAAGGAGATAATTTACGTAAATTCTATACTGGGGCCCTGCTGAGCAGCGAGCTAACTAATTCTATTCTTCTTATTAGGGAAAACAGACAAACCAAATGAGATTTAAAGACTAGACAGATGAATTTGTGTCTATGCCGAAGTCAGGCTTGGGACCTCAGGACACGTGTCCTGGGATCTGGGGAGCAGAACTCTGTGTTCCTTACACCAGCCAACAGTGGAAAGGTGGGGGGAGTGGGGACCAGGGAGAGAGAATGCATTCCAATAAAGGGAAGAATATGCAGCACCACACATTCACAGTGGGACCCACCATGCGATCTTGGAAGTGTATCCTCACATCTAGAATGAAAATGCCATGTCTTCCTTTGTCCCTCTCAGCAGGACCCAACCTCAACTCCACACATGCCAGCAGTCTTCTCAGCTCGTCCTTGCTGTGTCTTCTCTCCAGCGCCCCCAGCTGTACCCCCATGGCAGAGAGAGACCAGGCCTACTCCAATGCTTGCCCAGTCTGTCTCAGCGCCAAGCAAGAAGATATGGACTTCTTAATAAGTACAAGGGAACCTCGTTTTAAAGAAGGCCAATGAGAGAAAAAAAAAAAAAAAAACTAATTCGTACCAAAGCCATCAAGGGGAGAGAGACCAGGCCTACTCCAATGCTTGCCCAGTCTGTCTCAGCGCCAAGCAAGAAGATATGGACTTCTTAATAAGTACAAGGGAACCTCGTTTTAAAGAAGGCCAATGAGAGAAAAAAAAAAAAAAAACTGATTCGTACCAAAGACATCAAGGGGTGGTTATTAGCTTTACAAAAAGACAAACTAGAGAATTCTCTTAAATCTCTAGCTCCCTCGGTGCATTGGAAATGAGATTCAATTTAGAAAAAAAAAATTCAATTGATACACAACTTTTGAGATGGCTCTGCTGCTGAAAAGCAGGCACAGCAGGGACGAGGCAGTGATGGCGATTAAGAAAAGGAATACGCAATTTCCTCTCTTCCCAGTAGAGCTGATATTAAAATGTAGTGAGGACCTAGTACATGCCAAATATTTCCAAACACAGCCATCGTGTCTGGTCCTCATAGCAGCCCTGCAAGAAGGAGATTCCATTCATGGCACACATGAGCAAGCGGAGGCTCTGCGAGGCTGCACCACTCGTGCACAGTAAGGTGTGGGGTCCGAGTCAGAATGTGGCCCTTTGCCCCCAGCCTCTCCTGCCACCTCAGAGTATGTTTCTATGGGACTCTAAGGCTACCTTTCCTTCTCTAACCAAACCTGTTGTAGAATATGATAAGCAAACTCCCCTCAAAGAAGAGTAATTCCATCTACTCTTCTTCTGGGAGAACAACTGTGTCACCCAGGATCCATTCCCTGTGTGGGATGTGAAAGATTGTAGGGAACTCTAAGGATCCCCAGTAGAGTCCTGAGAAGCAGGACTCAGTGCAGGTCACAATCAGGTGACAGGGAGATGGGGAGCTTCCTCCAGAGCCCCGTGGTCCTTGACAAGCCCACCTAGCCTTTGGCAGCTGAACGCAGATCAGCGTCCCCAGCCTCCTCCACAGCATGGCTTGGAGCTGAGCTCAGCCAGTAGGATGCGAGCAGACAGGAAGTGGCTCCTGACACTTCCTGGGTGTGATTCTGCATG
>NW_006160006.1:844510-851561 GCF_000334495.1 Tupaia belangeri chinensis | reverse complement strand
ATAGTGGAAGATGAGGACAGCCATCCCATAAGTCAAATGTTTCATGGGGATAACCCACAAGTGGAAATGTTGAGCTTTGGCTTTGACTGCAGGTAGTGTAACTCTAACTCATAGAAAGTCATGGAAAAGCCTTTGCACGGGCTCAGGGATTTGGGAGAAGCCAGAACTGGATACAGGATGTGGTGTGGCACAATAGCCAGATTCCAGACGGTGGACCAGCTGGCATGATTGAAGTCATGGCCCCTTTGCTTACTAGATTTGATGTGGGCCAGGCTTCACCAATGTCTTCATCCTAAGGCCTGGGGTACAGCCAGCTGCACAGACCTCTCCAACACTCCTGCCCACCCACAGGAAGCAACAAGTGCAGAAGAAAGGCCCAGATATTAGTGTCAGTCAAACTGACTTGAACACCAGCCCAGCCACCAGTAGCTTGGAAATCGCATGCTCTCAGCCCTAGATGTGCCCTTAAAGAGTGTCCATCTAATGATTTCTAAACTTTCCCATCAGGTAACACCTTTCATTAAAACAACACCTCTGTGGATGTTCCAGGAGGGGACTTTCTCTGATCCTAAAACCTTTGATCAGACCAAATACACACCACTGAGTCAGTACTCTGAGTCAGAACTCAGCCCAGGGCTCTCCACATTGGCTGCAGCCAACCACCCTCCACTTAACAAAGAGGCGCTCAACCAGTAGTCACGGAACTCCTCACCCACAGGAGGCCCAGGTGCCCAGAAGAGACCAAGAAGATCTGAAAGGGAGACTCTGGAAGATGAGCAAAGAGGTAAGGAAGGTAACTAGTGGCTAATCCAGCTTCAATGGAATACTCAGAAGACATCGTTTCCTGCCAGCTAACTTTCCATCAGACCCCATCTCTCCTACGGACATCCGGCCGCACCACGTTCTCCAAGCAGGGTGATTGTGAGAGGTCAGGCACACCCTCCTGGCTCTCCCTGGCACTGCCCTGCCTGCCCCCGCACCCCCCCACACACACACACACACACTCTGCTCCCTCCCAGGAATGCTACAAGCCAAATGGGAAGTGGGAAGTGGGGAGCAGAGTCTTGTTTTCTCATCATTATCGAGAAACCGACTGTTATCTTATTTCCCAATCTATCTTAAAACTATTTGTGAAAGCTTTTGAGCCATCTGAGGGGGTAAAAATAATCAAATGATCCAGCCACAGCTAATCTACTTTCGTCCTAACTTGCTTTGTGCTTTTCTGTTCAAGCAACACTGCTTTTTGTTTGTTTTCTATTTAATTGAGCTGTGGAGGAACAGGAACATGGCTCAAAGAATATAAGCAACAAAGTGGAGAGTCAAGGTCTGGGAATTCTAGTCCCAGCTCTCTCAGCTCACAGGGCTTTGGGGGAAAGCATTCTCCCCCACCACCCCCTCAATCTGCCTGAAAAATGGGAGATTAGTCCAACTGTCCTTAGGGTAGAGAAGTGGCCATGCTTGATATTCACTATGGACATAAAAGCTTCTTTGCTGTGGAGTTGAGAGTATTTATTGATTGGGAAACTGGGACTGTGACCATCTCCAGAATGGCAAGGACCTGCCTTGACACCCCCTTCCTCTGAGCCAGCTGAATTGAGACCTTGGTTGTAAATCGGCCTTCACTCACCCACAATCACTCTGGTCTGGGCCTCGGTGCCTTCATCTGTCAAAGAAGGGAAAAAGACTGCTTATCTCCTGAGAAGCAGAGAAAACAGGGACCACATGGATCACGGCGTGGTCGCCTCCTACGCGTTTCCATTCCGTGGTCACACTTCACGAGGCTGGCATTAAGTAAGCTCTACTTTCTGGATGACATCACAGAAGTCCAAAGACAATATGCAACCCACCACGACCTTACATCTTCGAAAGGGCAGAGTCAAACTCAAAACAACCTCCTTAAATCTCTTTGAAGTTGGAGGAATAACAACATCAAGATCGAGCATCCCTAGCCCAAGAATCCAAAATCTGAAAAGCCTCGAAACTTGAAACTTTTTGAGAGCCAACATGATACCACAAGGAGAAAATTCTAAACCTGCCCCCCTGGGATCGATCACAGTTGAAACACTGCAACACAAAAGTATCATGTGAAACTGCCTTCAGACTATGTGTGTACAGTGTACATGAAACAAATGAACATCATGTTTAGACTTGGAACCCGCTGAAAAGTATGTGTACATAGGCAAATATTCTAAAATCTGAGAAAATTCAAAATCTGAAGGATTTCTGATCCCAGGCATTTCAGATAAGTGATACTCAAACTGTCTTACAGAACAGGGTGGGCTCAGAGCAGAATTTGTTAGTGGTTTTCTTTGAGTCTGGCTTTCGCTGTCCATGGTTCTAGATTTCCATCCAAGAAAGCTCCTTCTCTGCTGGTCCTTCCTTGGGCTTTTCCCACTCTGTCCCACACTGATTTTCTCCTCCCAGTCCCTAAATGCCCAGGAGCCTTGGCAGCCCTGGAAGGAGCAGGGTACTCCTCCTCTCAATAGAAGTTGACTTTCCCTTTGCTTTCTGCTCCAGAATCACATGAGAGGCACCCATGACTTTGACACCAGCCACCAGATTTGGGGGCCTGGATTCAGGGAACAGGCATCCTGCACTTTTTCACCTGGAACTATCTTGGCTTCGAGTGTTTTTTTCTATCAGCCTGTCCACCATCTCTTTTGAGGTCAGCACCTCTTCCCAGAAATCTTTGCAGGTCTAGGGTTTCCCATGATACCTGGTAATGCCTCCCCTGTGACACCCACAGATGTCAGGAGAAAACCAGGCATGCGGGATTTGTAGTGTGTTTGTAGCTAACCAACATGCAACAGTGGATGCATGTCACTGACATGCAGGGGAATGATGCTGGACTCAAGCAAGACATGTAGTGTCCACCACGAGGGGATGTCTCACAAGGCACAGGACTTCTCCAAGCTTCTTCATCTCTGGGAACTTTATCCCTGAGATGCTGTGAGGTTAAGATGCATCATGAGTCTGAAGAACACTTTAGCACTGTAGTCCTTAAGAACAATACCTTCTTGCTAGCAGAGAACTGGAAATGTGGCCAAGTGCAAATCTCAACAAGGAGGTGGCCTTCGCTGATCCAAAGAGCATGTAGGTGTAAGTATGCTGAAAAAGGAACAGGGGGGGAGAGGAGCCAGGGGAGTGGAGAGGCTCAGAAGCCAGTGTTGATTTAGTCAACACATTTTACTAAGCAGCTATTATGGACCAATCGCTGTTCTTAATGTTGGGAATATAGGAATGAAGAAGGCAGACAAGGTTCCTGCCCTTGGGGGGCTTGCACTCTGATTGGAGAGGACAAACAGTAGACATAAACAAAGGTAGAAAGTGAGCTCTGAAAATGATAACTGATATGAAGATGATTTGCTCAGGGGACTAAAGGGAGGCCTTTCCAACCTGAGGCCATCCTAAGGCAATAAAGAAGGTCATGCCAAGGTGGCTATTTCAATTAAGAAGAGAGTTATGAGGTTGCACTTGGTGGAGGGAGAGCATGCCAAAAAAAAAAAAAAAAGCCAGTGCAGCTAGAGCAGAGAGGACAAGGAGAACATGGGATGGAGTGAGCGGTGGGCTGCCATTTGGACTGGAGTTGAAGTAGCAGGTGACCTGGAAAATCAATGTGGGACTAACATTAGACAACCTCAGACACCAAATGAAGGTGAATATATTTCATTCTGCAGGGGCAATTGTCTCACACCTGCATGGGCCTGGGCTCCTAGACAGATCCACGGGAATGTTCCAGATGTTTCTCGTAAAGCAGGGCACATGATCCAGAGCCACAATGCAGCAAGGTCGAGGGGTGTGCAAGACTGCTAGTGTGTTTATGACGGAATGTCCGAGCAGTCATCTTGTCCCTCCTCCTCACTGAAGGAGGAAACGAAGTCAGAGCAGGGAACTGCGAGGTGAGAGTCGCAGACACAACATCGTGCTCAGTGCCTGGGTCTCCTCCACTGCATGAGGCCAGCACGCCGTGATGCCAAAGCGCTGCCTGCTGGGGCTGGGCCCTGACCTGCCACGGCCATCACCCGTGAGCACAGAGGTGCCGAGACAGAAGCTGTGTGCAGTGCCAAGCCAAGGCAGAGGGAAGTAGCTCCAGAAAATCACACAGACCCACAGTCAATTGATAAAAAAGGGAAACAGAAAGAAACAACTCTGTGCTTGTGTGAAGTCACAGAGACACTTGCAGACTGTTCGTTACACAGAGTAACCCACCGTGGGACGGCTACTCAGAATGCAGGCGGGGTAACCCAACTTGCCATGACTAATAGGGCTCCTGCTCAGAAAGTCTTGTATTTAGTGTGTGTGTGTGTGTGTGTGTGTGTGTGTATGTGTGTGCATGGGTATGTACATGCATGTATGTGTGTGTGTGTGTGCATGCATGTGTGTGTGTGCACCCATGTTTATGTGTGCAGGGCTGCACGCATATAGCTGCAAGAGCCCACCTCTGGGGCATGTGCCCCCATCTAGGTGAGTATCCGCCATGCTTCCAGGAGGCTGCGGTGCCCTCATGCCATTCCTGGACAGACTCTGGGGAGCCCACCAAAGCCCACCTGTACCTCCAACACAGAATCTTAACCTGCAGAACTGGGGCCTGGAACCACAAGGGGTGCTGCCTCTCCTAATGGTCCCAGGCACCCCGTGAGTCGCTCGTTCCCAACAGACTCCCTGTGAACACTTCTCTCCTTTCTAAAAGCCCATCTTCCCTGAGACCCCAGAGAGCTGGAGGTGAAGGTCGATTGGCTGTGGGCAACCCAGAAATAAAGGTGAAAGGACCTTTCTAGTCCCTGCCTGCTCCTGCCCTGCCCCAGGGCCCTCTGTCCATGCTTCAGTAGTTTATACCCACCATAGTGCTTTCCCTCTCTGTGCTCAGAGAGACAGAGAGACAGAGACAGAGAGAGGAGTAGAAGTTTCCCTCAATGGAATGTGGTCATACCAGTCTCTTCTCCATTTCTGCATCCGGTCAGGATCTGGGGCATACATGTCACAGCCCCAGTCAAGCCACCAGGGCCAGGATTCAGACTGCGGCCAGTCAGGTGGGCTCTGGCTCCCTTAACCACCAAGCTATAGGCCGTGTGCCTCAGACTTAATAAGAACGCCCCTTCTTACTTGCCCCTCACTCTAACTCAGTAAGAACTGCTGGGCAGGAAAGGCGATCCCCTTCGCCAGCGGGAGAAACGAGGCTCCTTCCCGGAGCGAAGGTGCTGCGTCCCAGCAGTTTGTGCTTGGAGGAGGCGAGAACAGACACCCCTTCTCTGCCAGCCCAGGTGCTCGTCTCTCGTGCCTCCTTTGACTTGTACCAGTTGTCTAAGAAAATAAATGCTGAATTTCCCACCTCTCTGAAAGCATTTTTGGCCACCCCCTACACAAGGCCAAGAAGAGGAGAAATCATTTCCTCAGCAGCCCTGGCTTCTTTGGGTACAATTCTAATTAAAGTTAGGCTGCCAGGGGCCTTCTGGAAAGGGCTAAAAGTAAACCAGGGGCAGTTTTCGGTTGGGGAGTGTTCTAGGGGAGCAGGGGAGTGGGTGGCAGGGCCAGCAGGTGCCAGCCCCAGGAGACAGGCTGCACTGCGCCATAAGGGAGCAGCTGCCCAGCCTCCCCCACTCTCTCTCCTCCACGGCTTCCCCTTTGAATAATGGTTTTCCTGCTGCTTCAATCTCAGCCCTGCTCTCCCCATTAACATGTATATTGCTTGGTTAAGGGCTATCTGGCCGGCTGGTTCTAAATAACTGGAAAATGACAGGAGGGTGATGGGGGCAGGATAAATGAGGGGCTCGTCAAAAGCTCCGTCAAAAGCTCCTGACTGCCTCTGTCATTTATAAACAAGTGGCCGACTGTGCTCCACAATGACTCCAACGGCACTCTCCCAGGTCGAGTGGGGTGCAGCCCACCTGGCCCCCTCACCTTGCAGCTAATCTCTCTCTTACTCTGAGCCAGGCCTAGGGCCAGGCTGAGGGTCCCAGTCGCTGCCCTGAGGAGACAGACGCTGACCACACCTTGGGTTCAGCATTAGCGAGCAGGGTGCTTGCAAACCCAGACAAGGGACACTCCACCCAGACAGATTCATAACCAGAAAGGCTTCCTGAGGGAAGCAACCCCTGACTGCAGTGCAGATAAGCACATGTTAGCTCAACGAATTCATCCAAATCCACTACCCTCACACCACAGGGGCAGCATCGTGCTGTCTAATTCCCATCATGGCATTTTCTATTTGCACACACAGCGATACACACAAATATAAACTCGAACTATGTACATATTTTATCATTGGTTTCCTTTCTAAGGTCTCTCTCTGCTATAATGTAAATTCCATGGGACCAGAAATGCTGTCTTGCCGACTGTAATAAATGTGGCAACTTGCACTATGTCTGTCATGTGAAGGAAGTGCAATATTACTCACGGAATTAAAGGATAAGTGAATGGAGAGGAAAGGGTGTGTGAGGCAGAGGGAACAGCACCTGCAAAACCACAGCACCATGAGGCAATGTGGGGCTCAGGCGATCATTCAAAGCATCCACACTGTCTGGAGCACTAGGTCCCCTTAGGGGTCAGTAAGCAGTTGAGGTAGGCCAGAACCAGGAAGGCCCTGGTGAGCTATCTCAGGGAGTTGAGACTTTAACTATAGAACAATGGGGAGCCACTGAAGGATTTTAAGCAGGGAAATGACAATGCCCTTTAGAAAGTTTATACCAATGAGAGAGGAAGGGATTGGGCAGAAGACTGAGTAGGGGCAGAAGATGAACTTAATAGCTATTAGCTGTAATCCAGGGTAGAGAGAGGCTGGCTGTGGGGACCGTTCTTGTTGCTCCTTGGTGTGAAGAACAGCATGGTGTTTTTCAGGAGCCAACAGTGAACTAGGCTTCAGAATCAGACTCTGGTTGGCCATACTCCCTGAGACCCTACATATGTTATAGGTCCTGACTGCTGCTCAGAAACACTCTGGAAGGCGCGGGGCGCCCGGCGGAAGCCGCGCGGGGTGCGGGAGCTCATGCCCCCGGAGCGGCAGCGCCCGCCCACGAAAGAAGGCCCCCGCAGAAGCAGGAGCCCCGGGGCCCGC
>NW_006160006.1:844116-844318 GCF_000334495.1 Tupaia belangeri chinensis | reverse complement strand
GCGGCTCCGGGCTCATGCCCCCGCGTTCAGCCGCCTCTCCAGGGCCGGCGTGGGGCCTTTGGATCAGCAAGCTGAAGCGGAGAACAAGGTTTGGGAACTTGCAACTTGGGAAGATGATGGTTGCCAGCCCTGCATTGCCTCGGGGAAGAACAGGAACTACTCTGCCATTCCTGAGGAAGCCAGATACCGGAGAATTCCTCGG
>NW_006160006.1:831657-841569 GCF_000334495.1 Tupaia belangeri chinensis | reverse complement strand
TCCTGCTAACCACAAGATGGCTGCTGTGCCGCATCAACTGATGGTCAACTCTGCTTGCCAGAACTGCCTTCCGGAGACTGTATTCCATGGAGACTCACCTACAGTTGCGGAACTGCACGAGACCCACACTTGATCCAACCTTGAATGGAATCTATTTTCCCTATTGTTAAAAACTTTGGACTCCTGGCCCCTCTCCCTCTACTCGCAGGTATCGCATTTTCAATGACCCCTCTGGAGGATAGCTGTCCATAGAAGAGATAGAGTAATTGGGAGAGGGGGAAAGGGCTGAGGGTCAAACATAGGATAAAAAACATATTTATATGTATGAAAGTAGAAATGGAACAGTATTGGTGACGACATGCTTGATTGAGCCACTATGAAGTTTATCCTAGATGGGAAACTACACTTGGTGTGTTGTGATGATACTCAGGGAATGAGTGTTAGGCAATATAATTTAATATAAAAAAATAATAATAATAAGCAGGAGGAAAAAAAATGCACATTTGATGACTGAAGAGAGGTGTATGGACACAACTGGGGACTACTTTATAGTATGTGCATTCTACTCCCTGGGGTTTATGCCTAGGATCAGATTTGGATACATGTGTAAGGATATGTCAGCTGTGCTAGCTAGTGGATATATTTAGACAAATTGAGTTCATTGGTAGAACAATTGAATGGGGGGGGCAGAAGCCATTGAGGGCAATCATGAATGTCAGGGACAATGGAGGAGGAAGATGGGACATGGCAGAGGGTGGGGATGGGGAACCTAGGATGGCAAAACAAAAGGTAAGGTATGCAGGACACAAAAATTGGGAAATCATTTGCTGAGAACATATATGTTGATGTGCTTGATTGAGCCAATGCACAGTGTATTTTGGATGGAAAATTCATATGTGTGTTGTGATGATGACACCATGTAGGAAAAAAAAAGCTATATGCTTGAAAAATATAAAGAAACACTCTGGAAGGGGCAAAGGAAAGGGAGAGAGGGAACAGAGGGAAAGCAGAATAAAAAAAAAAGTCAATGTTAAAAAAAAAAAAAAAGAAACACTCTGGAAGGGGCAAAGGAAAGGGAGAGAGGGAACAGAGGGAAAGCATTCCCAGTTGAGAGCGGAGTACCTGGCACAGGTCAAAGATGCACTTTTATCTCTAAGTTGGGCTCCACTTTCCTCCCCACTATTGGGGCAAAACGAACAACAATAGCAAACAGCTGCAGAGCCCTGCCATGAAGCCACGTGGGTGCTCTGGGCATTTGTGCATCCTGTTCAGTTTTCACAATACACCCTTGACAGAGCCTGGTGGCACAGCCAGGGCTCAGTCGAGGGCAGTCACACCACTATCGTTGCGATTGTTGTCCTAACACTGCTTGCTCATCATCACTGATCCTTACCACAGAGATCTGAGGTGAATGGGACAGACGTCATCACTCCTCGCTTCACAAAAACGGGCAATCTGAAGCTCAAAGGGCACAGATGGAGTCATAGGTGGCATGGTGCTTAAGGCACTGGACTCCCACGTGGCCGACCGCAGTTCAAGTCCCAGACTTGGTGGCTTGAAATTCGCACTGGCCATGTGTGTCCAAAATCCCAGGAGGAGAATAGGGAAGTGATTGCCACATGGTCATCTCTCCAGGAGTGATTACTCACCTCCTCTCTCACTGTCTCTCTGTCTCTCACCAGTGAGCACATGCACCCTATGGCAAAAACCAAAAGAAAAGAAAAGAGCACACAAGTCATAACAGGCAGACGTACAGGAGTCAGTTAATAACAGTAAAATCCAGGGCTGCAAAAAGAAGGGAACCTTTAACACAACCAGACCCTGTCTAGCACTCCCTGTGTTCCTCCCAGTCGGGCTACACGAACATGCAAAGTGAGTGTTCTGACCCAACTGCTGATCGCAGATGAGAAAACAGAGACTCGGAGCAAGGTCAGGAACCTGCCCAAAGTCACATAGCTAGTATGGGGCAGAGTCAGAATTGACTCCCAACTGAGCCTCGCTCCTAATCCTATCACCTTACTGGGATTTTGAGTGTGAATTCTGTGGATTCATCTATTTTTTTCTATAATTACTTCTTCCACCATTAACACATGCCTGGAGCTGGATTTTTCAAATAAATTTATTCATTAATTTCTTCCAAGACAGAGAGAGAGAGAGAGTCAGACCCAATGGGGTCTTCATGCCACAATCCACCCCAGTCAGCCACACATACACCCAGCATGCTCAGGGAGGTCCCAGGATGCGAACCGAGACCTTTCTGATGTGGGTCCAGCTGCATTACTGCTGCACCACCACCTGGCTACTGGACCTTAATCTATTCTCCTTCCTCCAGACTATAGCACAGAGGACAAACTATCCCGGCTGCAGTGGGGAATCTGCAGCTACTACAATCTTGAGGCTGGGCACCCTGCCCTTCTTGCATGCTAATGCCACATGGAGGCTCAGACACCAGCCCTGGTCACTGCCCTTCCAGCTTCCCTGAAGAACAGTGCTGTGTGTAAAACATTTTCCCTTGGAGCCTTCAGGCTCTGGGTTAAATGCTAATGCTCACCTTCTTCCAGATGCCCACAGTCCCCACTGTCTGTGCTGCCAACAGTAGCACAGGACAGAGAGCCACGAGCTCTCGATGTGACTGCTCGGGGTCAGACCTGCTCCACTTCCTTCTGTCCTGGGTGGGTTGCTTTACCTTGCTGGGCCTCGGTGCTCTTCCTTGTAAAGATCAGGATAAGAAAACACATTTCACCGGGTTGAAGGTGCTTCTTTTTTACAATTTTTACAGGGGATGTGTACACTTGCTGGAGAGAGAAAAAGAGAGAGAAAAGTGAGAAAGCACCCACCATGGGGAATGGTCCCACTGCAATCCCTTCTCCTCTATTTTCCTCCTGGGATTTTGGGCACCCATACACACACACGCGTGCACGCACGCATGCACACACACACACACACACACACACACACACACACACCTGGCATGTTTTTAAGCTGCCAGACCTGTAATTCAAACCTCACAGTCAGTCACATAGGATCCAGCCATTTTAAATACCATGCCACAGGCTGGCCTAAGGGTGTTTCTTGAACTGAACTTCTGAGCATTTGTGATAAGATGTTTTGTTTTATTTTGCTTTGTTTTGTATTGTTTTGCCAGAGGGCACCTGCACTTGCCAGAGACATAGAAAGAGAAAGAAGGAAAGGGAGAAAGTAGCCCCGCTATGGGGCATGGTCACACCACAATCCCTCCTCCTCCATTATTCTATTTTGTCAGAACTCTGGACAAGCACACGCACGCACCCAGTGTGTTTTTCAAGCTGCACCAGGGACTAGAACCACGAGGCCGGTCATATGAGAACCAGCTCCCTTAACCACCAGGCCATGGGGCAACCCAGAAAAAAGGCATTATGGAAGAGGCTTCTCACTTCTTTTATTAGGCCCTGCAAAGAAGCCTAGCCTTGGGCAAAGGCCGTGTTCCAGCGCATCTCCCAGCCCAGCGTTCAAAGGTCCACAGCACTCCCCATGCATGTCTGTGACACGCCGTACCTGCCTGCTCCAGGGCACATGGCATGTCTGTCCCATCGCTGCCCAGCTGTGCAGCTTCGAGGCCCTCTCACAGCACCTCGACTCCCTTCCTCAGAAGTCTCGGTCGGTTTTTAATCATCACCTCGCAGCTGAGGATGGGCATGGAATGGGAAGTCAGCCTCCTGGCTTTCCTCAGTCCTCTTAAACAGCAAGCGTTCTTGGGAGAAGCGACATTGTACCCCACCGCCCACTCAGGGATGCTTCCACCTCTCATGAGACAACTTCCTGTCAGTCTTGCTGCTCAGAGACACTCCAGTCAGAGATGGAACAGGCTACAGGATGGAAGCTGAAGGCCGCTGTGACCACCTAACCCAATGGCGTGAGTGAGTTCACCCCCATTACTTTCCTCACACGCTCGTGAGCGACACACACTTCAGGAGCACCTGCTGAGGATGGGGGCCTTTCCCAGGTGCAAAAGGGTCTTGAGCGACTCCAGGCAGAGCAGCAGGATGTCTCTTCAGCTCAGGGCGTCTGGTGAGCCAGAACTCTGGGCCCTGAGGGTAGGGCAGGCTGCAGCCCCAGCTAAGTCTCTCCCTGAGAGGGACAGAGCTCTCTCTCAACACCTTGCCCAGTGACTTGAGAACCTCTTAGCCCACTCTCCGCCTTCCGTCTCTTCTCAGCCCCCGGAAAGCGCACACACAGCACAGATCTGTCACCGCCTTCCCAACGGAGCTTCTCCAGCGCGACCGACTGGACTCCTCCCCTGACCACAAACAGGCCTTGTCCACAGTGCCTGGCAACCTGGCTTAGCGCCCTCGCAGCCACATCCCTGCCCTCGCTCCTGCTCAGCTTCCTTACTCAAATGCAGCGCATGCTCAAGGTGCAACGAAGTGACAGCCCTGTCGCGGAGCTCTGACCCTCCACCTGGGAACGGACAGCTCTCTCGTCCTGCACACACGATGCTCTTGTCCCCGGGCCACAGCGCTGCTTTCTTCACTGTCCTCGTCGCACACTGTTTCTACAGCAGTTGGCGTCATCGGACTGACAATGCTGGAGGGCCAGAGCTGGTGCACAAGTGTGAGCCAGCGTCCTGGACGCTTTCCGACCCCAGCTGTGCTCTGGACCTGCAGCAGGGCAGACCCAGAGGCTGGCTGGGAGGGCTGGCCGTCGGGCCTCGCCCCAGAACCAGCAAGTCAGAGTCTCCGTGTCAGTGCAATCCCTGGCTGCGTGGTATGCACAAAAGTGTGACAAGCTCTGTCTTAGAACACTCCGCACAGGGCCTTGGACACTGCAGCCGCTCAGGAGGTGTTTGTTGAAAGAATAAAAAGACGAATACAGAAAGAGTCTTCACCCACAGTCATTCCTGAAACCTAGAGATCTTTCTTAGCTGTTTAAATAGAGTTATCCCCACAACAAGAAAACCTCCCACACTCTCCTCTAACTTTATTTCTCTACTTCCTTCTCCAGAACCAGGCACCTCCTACCTGCCATGAATGGCCATATCCCAAGCTCCAAAATGTAATTAGAAAGAGGCGTTTTCCCGGCAGCTCATCCATAACCCACCCCGCAGCCGTGCTTCCGTGGAAGGAGGCAGTCTATCAGGGTCTGTGAGTGATGGTCCAGCCGCAGACCCTGGCGGGGAGGAAGCCCCGCTCCCATCTGTCACCGGGTCTCCCTGCATGACTCCGCAGACCTCACAGCCACACAGAAATGCCCCTCGAGGTCTGCAGGGGGAGGCAGCTCTCCACAAAACCCTCGCCCCTACCACTCCAACCCTTCTCCTTTCCAGGAGTGAAAGACATCCACGGAGCCTACTGGGCCAGTCACGGGGAGACAGGCCTGTCATCAGGTGTCTCGGGGAGGGCAGATACCTGCACCTGTACCTGGGCATCGTTTGCCCCACCCCACGGCCAGTCCCAGGCCTCACCTGGAAATGAGGCACTGACTTCTGGACCCTTAGAGTCAAAAGGCCAGAGGTCATTGAGACCACTCTCACACCGAACTCTATTTTCAGCAAGTCAGCTGAGGACTTGTGCTGCACGGGAGGAGGGGTATGGTGAGAGAAGCACACACTGTGTTGTTCCGCTGCTGTGGCTCTGTGGACCGTGTGCCCCTTCAGACTGTTTTATATCCATTTTCTCCCGAGTTAGGCAGCAGGAGCTACTATCACCATTTCACAGATGGAGAACCTGAGACCCAGCGAGGTTAAGCCGCTTCCGCTTTTTGTAATTTATACTCTCTCGATGTTTGGAAAGGATTTTGCATGGCTTAAAATGAAATGTTATTTACATAATGACTAGCATTTGAAGTTTCACTGTACAAATATTTCTCCATTTGGTCAAAAACTACGTGCAGAACACGTTACAACTGAAGTGCCTCAATTTATGAAGAAAATCACCATGTGCAAGTTTATTTGCTCGGTAAACTTATATTGGACATTTTTAAAAACATAACTACTTGTAAACATGTGACTATAAAATAAAGATATAAATGAAATCAGGCATCTTCTCAGCAGAGGAGATTTTGTGCCAACACCCAGAAACAATCTCTTCACACTAACTAGCCTTAAATTGGCCTCTGGGCTTCCTGGCGGGCAAAGCAAAAAGAGGAACACCATGTGTTGTGAGCTCTTATTGTCAGATGAAAGAAAGGGAGTATACTTATTCAGAAGAAGCAACTGTTTCCTAGTACCAAGTGCTGCGCAAAATGTACCAGTGGAGTCTTATGAAAAAGAAATTAAGATATTAGACAATCTCTTCAGTAGTGACCACACAAACAAGACAGGGCACCCTTTATACCGAGACTTCCCATGTGACTCTCCTGTCCGTCAGTGCCCTGCCTCAGCACACATGTCTCACAGAGACGCAGCAGTTCCTCGACTCCCATAGTTACTAGATAAGCCTTTTCCTCCCCTTCTCAGCCCAAAGTTGCTAAGGAGTGGTCCTCGCTCATGGTCTCTGGCTCCATACCCCCTATTCACGCCTTAACTCATTAGACCGAACGTCTGCTCCAACTCCCCTAAAGAAAGCAGCCCACGCCCACTCTCTTTCGCCCCCAGTGGGCCTGTTTATGTCGTGACACGCCATGTCTCAGTCAGCCCAGCTGCTTTAAGAAAAGACTGAGGACGGGTGTGGAGGGTGCAGGGAGGGGGAGCTAAAGAACAGACACCTGTTAGGTTGTTGGGGAAGCCATGATTTTCCCATGTTTTTCTATGCAAAATGCGGTTCATGACTTTTCCGACAACCTACCATTCCCTTCTTATCCCAGAGGCTGGAAGGCAAGACGGGGGTGCCAGCCACCCTGGATCCAGCAAGAGCTCTCCTCCTGGCTTCTCGCTGGGTCTCACGTGGTGCAGGGAGCGAGCGAGTGAGCTCTGGTGTCTTATAAGCACAGTGGTCCCATCGTGAAGGCCTCCTGCTGCCCTTGGAATGCGCCCCGCCCAGGTTCACATGTTGAGAGCTGGTTATGACAGAATTAAGGAGGAGAAAGCAGCTGGGCTGTGGTGTTGAGGGGTGGGACCTTGGGGAGACCAGGCTTCGGGTCATCGGGCAATGGTGGGGGATGACCTGGAGGGTGTATAGGAGAGGAGGTGAGACCAGGACAGAAACACCAGGACACAGGGACACGGGGACACATGCTCCTCCCCTGCACTGTGACGAGGCCCCTCGACCTTTGACCTCCAAATGATGAGCTGAATAAAGCTCCATTTTTATAAATCCCCAGACTTAGGTGTTTTCTATTGCCCCAGAACACCTAGACTAGGACATCTCCCAAACAGCATAGCAGGCGGCAGGCACGGGGTGTCAAGGCTTCAGCATATGAACTGGGGATGACACCAGGCCCTCCAGGGCACTCCAAGCTTCCTGTCCCTGCCTCCAGCAGAGTGTGCTGTCTGGGCCTCCCCCGTACGCCCTCACAGCTATCTGATCTCCAGCCCCGAAGCAGGCTTCCTGTTCTCATGTCTGGCATTGCCCCGGCCCCTGGTGCATTTTTCCTGGGTGAACAGAGGCCCTGGCACAATACAGACCTCCACTCGAAGCCAGGAGGCTCCAGTCTCCAGCTCCAGGCAGACCCTGCCCATCTCCACCCGCCTCATCTGCATGCACCTCCAGCTATACTCTCCATGCAAGTCCCAGTGCGTCCACTGCCGCTTTACCTCCCTCAGCACTCCCACATGTGACCCTTTCTCCCCACACCTTCTTGCCAAGACACCCAGTACAGCCTCCACCGCCTCTCCTGGCCTCCCTAAAACCATCCCTCAAACGATGCTAGAAACATGCAAATCCAAACACGCTCCTCCCTTTAGTCATTTCACAGGGCTCCTCATCGCCGTGGAGACATTCCCACCTTCTCCTGCAGCCTGGGCAGTCCTCCACCATCTCCCCCAAGCTCCTCCGCCAGCACTCCCTGCCCAGAGCACAGCTGTGCCCATCAAGGCCTGCGCGTCCCCCAGCACGTGCATCTGGGCCCTGGCTCTCCTCTGCTCAAGTGCCCTGCTCTTCCTTTTTTCCTGGCTACCTTCCTTTTTTGTTTTTTGTTTTGTTTTGTTTTTGTTTTTGTTTTTTCCATAGGGCAACATGCGCTCACCAGAGAGACAGAAAGAGAGAAAGTAAAAATCACCCCCCACCAGGGAGGATGGCATGAAACAATCCCTTCTCCTTAAGTCTCTCGGGATTTGGGGGCACACATACACATGCACCATGGGTGATTTTCAAGCCACCAAGTCTGAGACTCGAACACAGTCAGCACTGGAACCTTAATCGCCATGCCATCTGCTCCTGGCTACCTTCTGCAACTCGGCTCCGCTGCTTCTGCTCAGGAAGTTCCCTTTAGCCTCCAAGATAGGAAGGACATCTCCGCACACTCCTTCCACCTCGCTGCTGTCCCGGTCACTGGGCTACCACATTGCCCTAACTTTGCTCACCTAATATGTCTTTCTCCCCAGAGACAACTGACAATGCTTGTGCTACACTGTCCCTTATTCATCTGCAGTCCCTCCAGCCAGATGCCTGCTACAAAGTGAACATTCCAGTGACTGACCAAAAAATGAGTATGTGGGTGAAGGAAGCAGCAGCCCTGGACAGAAGATTGGGGACCAGAACCCAGCTCTGCTTGTCTGTCGGAACTCTGGCTCCCAGTCTCTGCCTCACGGCCTGAAGTGTCCCTCCTCCCCTCAGCTCTTGCTGCGGAGGGAGAAAGGCAGTGGACAAAGACACCATCAGGGCCAGAGGTGCCTGGCAGCCCGGGCAGTGTCCTTAGAGGGTCCGGGGACAATCACAACAGTCCACACCAAGGGAGAGGACAGAAAGCCAGGCCGGACTCTGGAGACAGAGAAACCAGGAAAAGACCGTGGGGCAGGACTTTGACTAAGGGAAGAAGGACCAGCAGGTGATGTGGAGGTGAAGGCACTGGGTTCCACATGGCCGGCCACAATTCGAGTCCCAGACCCAGTGGCTTGAAAATTACACAGGGGGACTAGCAGAGGGTGTAATGGTCACGTCGCTGGATGCTCACGTAGTCAACTGTGGTTTGAGTCTCAGACCCAGCAGCTTAAAACTCACATGGAGTGCATGTTCATGTGTGCCCAAAATCCTGAGAAAAGATTGAAGGAAAAGGGACTGTGGCACGGGCATCCCCCTGGGGGGTGATTTCTCACTTTCCGTCTCTCTGTCATTCTCTGTCTCTCTGTTGAGCACATGCATCCTATAACAAAAATCTCTCTGTTAAAAAAAAAAAAGAACAGAAAATCACACTGGGCATGTGCGTGTGTGCCCAAAATCTCAAGAGGAGAATGAAGGCGAAGGGATTGTGGTGTGGCCATCCTCCTGGAGTTGATTTCTCACTCCCTGCATGCCCTGCCTCCTTGGCAAACACACAAGCTCTATAGCAAATAATAATAATAATTAATAAAGTAGAGGAGAAGCAGAGTGCCCAGGAGTAGGGGCGCTTTAGCTCGTGGCATTTCCAAGCAGTGCTGGGAGAGACAGCCTACCGTTATCCCCCTTACACAGATGAAGAGACTGAGGCCCTGAGGGGGTTCAGGAGTAGCACACGTGGCACGGCAAAGGCTCAGACTCACGTGTGTGACCCAGCTCTTGCACTGCTGGGCTTCCCTCAGAACATAACGCCACACAAAATGTGTGACAAACACAACCCCAGGAGACAGAATATGAAACACAAGAAACAAAACCATTGGGTAGGAGGGGGGGACTGTGGGGGCGGGGGTCAGCTGCCACTTTCTGATGGTTCAAGGATGAAAAAAAAATCTCAAACAAGAACATCTTCAAAAAAGCAAAGTTCGGGAACATAAACATTGCAATAAAGCTTAGAAAAAGACTGTGTTTCGGAGAGCCTGTAATTTAGGCAGTTGTCAACCCGCTGAACCAAATACCCAATTAC
>NW_006160006.1:822521-831178 GCF_000334495.1 Tupaia belangeri chinensis | reverse complement strand
TGAACCAAATACCCAATTACAGGGTACCAGCTCCATCTCCGCTCTCTGTCATAAAGTGGACCGAAAGCAATGCCGTCGGACAGCACCCTCCTCCAGCTGTCCCCAGATCCCCTCCTAAGGGGTCCGCGAACTCAGACCTGCAAGATCTTCCCTGTTTAGCCTAAGTGGAGATGACGTGGGAATCACAGAGGTAAGAAGGGGAGCCCTCTGAGAACCCCATGTGGTAGGTGGGAACCCTCTGCGCGGATCCTCTCCTGGGGTGACTAGACACTGTCCCCCATCCTGTGTGCTCTCTCCTCCACATGCATCCTGGACCCCAACTCCCTGCCTTGGCCACGGCATGGTTAGACCACACCCTTGGCTGCATCTCCCCAAGTCTGAGGGCTCTTGGCCCCATCGCCCTTGACTCGCTGCAGAGAGACACCGCCACCACTCACAGCTGCCCAGACGCCCATGGGAGTGCCTGTACTTTAGCGGCCAGAGATGGGGGAAGCCAGGCTGAGGCCATGTTCCCCTGCGAGACTCCAGAGCCTTGCCTACGTTCTCCATATGCCAGACTCCCCGAAGCCTGCGTCAAACACCCCCAGAAGCCATTGAGGACACACAGCTCTCCAGCACTGCTCAGGAGAAGCAAAGGCAAGATCTTCAGGATCACATCGTGAGATCCCGAAGTTCTGCTGCCAGATCATTCCCACTCGCGTTTGTCTATAACCCCTCGCCTTCCACCTTTCTCGTAGCCTCCTTCCCGGTGACTCCCACACCCACAGGCTTGCTTCACTGAACACCCTAGCTTCTAGCTTCTCAGGGTTGTGACATCACCTCCGGCCTCCAGCTTAGCAATGACCCCAGCCCTACGTCCGCTGAGCCCTCCCAGGCTCAGAACCTGCATCTCGTCATCATCTCCTCCGAAATCTCAGGGCCAGACACCAAGCTCTGCTTACCACCTCCACATTCGGTTTGCTTTCCCTAGGGCAGATTCAGACCCTGCAGAACTCCGAGACCAGAGATCCTGTGCTCGTTAGCCGCCTCGCCCCTCATGTGTCCACTCGTGGCCCCTCAACAAAACCAGCCCCTTCCACAAGCCATCGACTCCAGCCTCTCCCTCTCTCTCCAAGCTGGATGCCATCTAGAAATGCTCCAATCCTCAGTTATGTCCAAATGTCCACCTCCCTCAGACCTGCAGCAGCCGAACGGAAATGATGAAGAGCATGCAAACATCTTGAGCGGTTGCACCCTGAGCCCACAACCTGCCACTTCAGGCTGACGCCAGGTGGTGGCTGTCTCAGAACCTGCCTCTACAAGAGCTTCTGGGGCCCTTCCCCTTCTTCGATCTCAGGCGATGGTCGGTTTCCCTGAGAATATAGAAGCGATCTGACAGCTGCTTTTTCTTCCTACAACTGCTGTCCCCAATCTTGGCACCAATGGGCTCCGCCTTTGCTTCTGTCCTAGGGACGAACCGACAGCGCCTGGAGAAGCTCAGCCCTCCACTTGCCCAGAGGTTCCCGTGGCTTCCACCTCCACGACGTCTCCTCCGAGCACGTGAACGCGCTGATAGAAGGCCCATCTGAACAGAGACTGAGCGAGACGCTCTCTCCTGACCTCCGTTCCCTCTCCACCAACTTACGGCCCGTGCATTTATTCCTTCATGGTAGGATTCCTGAAGCGTTTGGCATTTTTTAAAAGTTGATTCATTTATCTCTTCTGAAAGAGAGAGGGAGAAATAGAGAGGCACCTGCAACAGGGTCCCCACGCCATGCCCCGCCGCCAACCTCAGTCGGCCGGATCGCAGACATGCGCATGCGCCTGGAGTACCCAGGGAGGTCCCCAGATGTGAACCCACCGGCCGGATCACAGACATGCGCATGCGCATGCGCCTGCAGTACCCAGGGAGGTCCCCAGATGTGAACCCAGGACCTGTTCCATGTGATCCAGTTGTGCTACGGCTGCACCATCTTCCTTGTCGCTCTTCTGTGTATTAATTCACTTTCCATTTTCTCTTGAACTCCCTTCGAGGAAGGGTATGACTGGTCTCGACAATAGGCTCCTCCTCTCTGTGTAGGAGTGGGGCCCCATGCGTGCCCTGCGGCCTGCTCTGCCCCCTGCCGGGGAGTCTACCCCTAGCCAGCCGCAGGCCTGGCCCCGTGCAGCATTATCCATCAGAATCAGAGCGAACAGATTGAATTTTTTGTATTTGTTTAAGCAATAGTCCAATTAATAAAATCAATAAAGTTAAAAAAAACAACAAGAATAATCGGATGCGACACAGCGCGGGCCAGTCTTGAGCAGAGGCTGGAGTGGCATGTCAGTGTTCCACCAGCGATCTTGCGCTTCGCCTCGGCCACCGCCACTGCAGCCCCAGCCTGGAGCTCCTCCTCCAGCCCAGGCTTTAAGATGAGAAGCTGCAAGGAGCAGAACTGCAGCTGACCCACAGCCATCAAGAGGTGACACCCCCTCCCACCGCCACCGACAGAGTCACAGAGTCCTGCTCTGCCGGCCTTGGAGAATGGGCGGCTCTCACCGCAGTCTTACCAAGCAAATGCCAGCTTTCCAAACACGCCGTGTCCCCATTACCCTCTAGAAAAGCCTCATCCGTCAAGTCCAGTGTCACCGTCCTGGTTGGACCCACTCCCTCCTGCTACAGTTGGATACCGTGGGGTCTGGAATCCCACCTCCCCTGGTCTTCCTCCTGCTTCACCGGCCCTTCTGTGGGTCTCCCTCGGTGGTTCCTTCTCCCTTTTTAAGGTCTAGTTATTGCAGCCTTAGAGCTGAGTCTTCTAACATCCTGTTCTCTGCCATCCGTCCTCATGTAGCCATCCACCTGTGGCTAATATTCCAGCTTCTCCCCTGAACTCCAAGCTTGAGCATCTGACTTCTTTCTCAGCCTCTCCATCTGTATGTCCAAACCAGCCCTCTCATGGCCACCCCGCCCTGCCCTCCCCTAACAAACCTGCTCCCTCCACCCTTCCTCATCGCTACCACCATCACCATAGGCCACAGACTCGGTGTCCTCTCTGTTCCTCTTTCTGTCACACCTCACACCTCATCCTCCCAACCCCAGCAGCTACACCGTCTGTGAGCTCGTCCTAGATTATCTCTGGCTGGGACTTCACAATAGTCTCCATTCTGGTCCTCCTGCTTCTGCCCCAGCCACCGCTCAGTCCTGCCACTGCTGAGCACCCACAAGGGCCCACTGCTTTTCAAATGGAACTTAAGCTCGTTATCACCCTGGCTCTAACACCTGCAATGGCTCCCCAGGATTCTTCAGACAAAACCGCAGCCCTCAGGGTCAGCCCTTGGCATGGTAGTTAAAGCAGCTGCATCCCACGTGGCCAGTGGCGCAGTGCAAGTCCCAGACCTCGCAGTTGGAGGGGCATGCTGGGCACATGTGCATGTCCGAACATCCAAGAGGAGGGAGAGATGGAGGAGAAGGGATTGCAGTGTGACTGTACCCTGTGTGTGGGAGTGTGTCGGGGCGCTTTCTTGCTTTCCCTCTTTCCTTATCTTTCTGCCTCCAACAAATGCATGTGGCCTATGGCAAATTTAATGTTAAAAAAGAAAGAAAGAAGCCCTTTAATGGACACCAAGGCCCGGCAAGATCTAGCCGCCAGCATCCGTCCTGTGTGTCTTCTGTCATTTTCTCCCGGCTAATCCCGTCGATTCAAACTAGGCTTCTTGCTGTTCCCCAAAGCCCCACTTCTCCAGCTCTGGACCTTGTCCCCCTGCCTAGAGCCCATCTCTCCCTGACCCCCGCTGCCTGGCTTCCTCCAGATCCTGCCTAGACGACATCCCTCCTCCTGCCTCATCGGCCACCTCCTCTCTGTATTCTGTTTCCTGACCCGTGTCCTTCCTAGCCCTGAGCACTACTAAGGGACATTCTGGATTCACGGCTACGAGCAGGCCCTCTGGCCTGGGCCATAGACTCTACACATCAATTTCTCCATCTGTAAAATGGGGGTCAGAGCAATGGCACCTAGCCCGACGGGGCCCCCGTGAGGTGACACCTACTGACACAGAAAGAGCGTGGCAGGCAGTGTGGGCACCAGCTAGTCTCAGCTGACCCTGAGTTCTCTGCGCGTGCATCGTCTGTCTTCCCCTGAAGGGCAAGACTTGTGTTCTGCCCACTGTCGGATTCCAGCACGTGGGGAGTCGAGCCTGTGCTGAGAGGACCATTTCCAGCACACGTCCGAAGAAACGGCCCCATTCCGCAAGTTGTTTTCTGACAAATCATGCGTAATAGGAATTGTATTGAGTCTGACTCCACCCTCTCTCACTCCCAGGGTTACTTAATCATTATTTTGAACGGACCTTGAACTATAATGTCTCAACTCCAAGTAGCCTCCCCCTTCCTCTCCCAGTTGAAGGAAGACAAGATCAGGGAAGCCGATAGCTAAAGATCCCTGATCTGGAGAGACACGTTCTCTAACTCATCTGTCTGGGAAAGGTTCACTCTCCACCTGATGGATTACAGGGAATGGGTGACACCACCTTTCGGCCGATATTGTGTAACTTGGCTGGGGTCGCTGGAAGTAAATGTCACACATAAAGTTGCCTCTGTGAGTCCCTGAATCTTTTAGGATTTCCTGCACCCAATTATTATAAGTAATAATAATCTGTACATAGTACTTAGTGTGTGCAAAAGCCTCCTTTGTCCATTATTTTATATTCTCTTCAACACGATTTTGGCGAAGACGAAGAGGCTCTTGTCATTGCAGGATTCGCTGAGAAGGGACCAGGCCTGTCCAGAGCCATCTGTGCCAGGGAAGGACTGGCTCAGGAAGTTCCCCAAGGATAGGCCCCGGGGACGGGCACCGTGCACCGGGACTGAAGCTCAGTGTCGTCCACGGGAGGTGGCAGGGAACCAGAGCTGTTCATTTGTCAAGGGACTCCAGAAACCATTCTGACCACCACCTCCGGTTCTCCACGCGAGGGTTCTTCAAAGGGCGCGGAAACATGTATTATGATTTCCAAAATTGTTTTGCACCCAAATAAACATGCAGTTCAGTTCCATTCCCCATGAGCTTGTCAAAGTCCCCCTGACCAGCTGCGGCCTTCGCCTTGTGTTTCTTACGCTGGAGCGAGCAGCATGCCTGGGTCTTTTTCTCTCTTCCCACCCCACCCTCCGCTCATCAGACTCGAAGCCAGGAGGCCCTCCCTGACAGGCTTCCCAGCCCGGGGAGCCCCGGTCACAGACAGCCCCTCCCTGCATTCCATTTCCTCACAAACTCACTTCAGCCACTCAGCAAAGTAGCCTTTGTTATTTTGCTGTGGTCGCTGTTGTTGAGTTTATTATTATTTGCGAGGGACACTGATGTGACCAGCTTCGCAGGGTCTCCGCTTCTGGAAAACCGCCTCTCTGCTATCGAGAGGCCCCAGTGTCCTGTCTCACGTGAAGGGCGAGTCCCCAGCACTTGCTGCTACTGGGTGTCAGATACGCAGACGTACAGCCCGTGCTCTCTCACGTGACGGACAAGGTCTCCGTGGTTCTGTGCCGTGTGCAATGACACCCTGGAGCGGGACAGGCTACGGGACAGTCGGGGGCTGCTGTCGTGGCACCAGCTGAGGAGTGGCGTTGCCGGGTGACTGGTAAGAGAGGACACTGCTCCTAATGGGGAGTGAGAGAACGGAAGGCACCCCGAGGGGGAGCGACGTGTGTGCTCGGCCAGCCCAGCTCCTGCCCCGCTCCCGCCCCAGCAGAAAGCCAAGAAGACTCTGGGCACGTCGCCCACACCAACTTTTGGCCAGTGCCGACCCCACAAGCTCCCTCCACTCCTGGGCAACACCTGCACCCAGGCAGGAGCACCCTGACAGCGGTTTGCACACTGACATGTCCCCGGGCTGCAGAGCCCCCCAGAGTGGGCCGGGCCGGGGGAGGATGGCGCAGGTGTTTCTCAGGCACCGTCACATACGCAGGTCAATGAAATGGGCAGCGGCAGCGGGCGGACACGGCCTGGGCTTTCCAGCTTGTGATCACCTTGCAGGCGCTTGGCTGAGGCCCTGGACAACGCAGCCCTGGAAACCAGTGTGCAGTGCGGGGGGCACTCAGCCAGCCCGCGGCCGCCCTGGCTGGTTCAGCTCCCCTCGCATGCCAATCCGGCTAGCTGACCTCCCCTGAGGGGGCTGTCGCCGGACAGGGTGTCCTTGGGGCTCCTGAGCACATCTGCTCGACTCAAGCTTTATTAAACCCTTCTGGAGGCTCAGCGCTGTGCTGATCCTGCATGCACTTCACAGAAGAGCACCCCAGCACCCCTGGCTTCAGCCAGGGAGTCACAGCTAACTGCTTGGGTATCAGGAGCCAACGCCTCAGCCTGAGTTATAAGTTCCCAACCCCAACCGGGGCCACCTACTCGTGCCAACGGCAGCATGGCTGCCTCATCCCTGCAGGTCAAGTGTCCGGGCAGTGCCGGCCCGTCCTGACTTCTCCGGCCAACTCTGACTTATCTGAACCCTCCGACGTGGTTCAGTTCCACTGGCCTCATGGGAAACTTCATTTTTCCTGAAGTCCAGCCCCACTGATAGTGAGTCACGGCCTTGTACTAAATGATTCTCTAATTGCCGTCCTCTCTCCCTCTTCCTCCTGACTATGAGGTCTTGAAGGGCAGAACCTACTCAATTAAATCCAGCTTGGCAAGTATTTGCTGAACACCTACAATTATCCCTGCCCGTACTTGTGGGTGGCCCGGCCCACGGGCTGGTTCTGACTCTTCCCTGCAGATGGGCTGGATTTGTGATTCAGAGTTTAAGCTACAACCTGATGCAGGTCCCAGCACTGTGCCCTGCCCCCAGTGACTTATGACAGCCCTGAAATAAAATGAAGCAACAACCTCTCCGCAGAGACTCCTTGAGAATGGGACACCATTGTCTCCATTTAAAATACAAGAATCCTGAAGGTTGCACCTGAGTGTGGCAATGCCTGGAACTGGGCACACCTTGTCTGGCCAGGAGCTGGGCAGAGAGGCCGGGCCACCGTGGAGGATCCCCCCCAGGGCAGCCCAGCCCTCTGCAGGCAGGTAGCTGGCTCCTAAGTTCTGCCTTGAGGCTGCGGTGACCCGCCCACCTGCCCAGACAAATGCCTACCGCAGGCTCTCCTGGCATGAGCTTTCCCTGCCTCTCCTCTCCGTGCCCCGCCCCCAAGCCCCCTTCCCTAGCGAGAAATCCTGGGAAGGAGGGAGGCCCCAGGATTGCGGGCTGCTGGCTTTTGCATGTCTGACTATCGCCATCTAGTGGCCACATGGCATCAATCCAACCCTAGTGAACGCCCCCTCCCTTTTTCCGAAGGGGGGAGAAAAGAACTCTCCTTTTGAACCCCCAGAGGTTCTAAAAATTACAAGCAAAGGCCTCAGAGTTCTCAAGAAACTACTTGAGAGGCCCCAGCCTGCAGGTTTAGGGTCAGAGTCCCCCCCCATGTTCGCAGCCAGGCCAAAAGGCTTCCCCTGAGCAGATTGAAGAGCTGCAGGAGAGGGAGAGGAAACAGGAAGGGGAGGAAGGACAGAGATGGGGCGCAATGGGAAGAAGGCACACCCTGAGCTGGAAGCTGCAGAGACTGGACCAGGGCAGGAGGGCTAGGCCTGGGCATGCGGGGGACTGTGGAGAGCCCCGCAGCTGCCCAGCGGCCTGCAGGAACTGAGCTCGAACACTCGCGCCTTCTCCGGACAGAGGCCGGGCAGACCTTGACCTTGGGGCAGCATGGACGCCATCAAGGCTGCTCTTATGCCCTTGCTGGTGGCCAGCTCCACACTCGGGAAAGGATGAGGCCCATGTGACAGGGATGGGCCAGCCGCGGGGTCCACCTCTCGGGGTGGCACGCCTTCCTCCTTAGTGGCATCCTATGCCCGACTCCACCTCAATCTCTCTGTCACCAAAGCAGCTCTCGGTGGCCAGAATGTTCACCAGGGCTGAGACCCCCGGACAGGCCCCCTGGCAGCCCCAGGGCCGCAGGTGGGCTTCCACTGCTGGCCGGCCCTCTCGTCCCCTTCCCCTCTCCCCTCCACAGTCTGCCTTCAAGCCTCCTGACTCCGTTTGGAAGAAATATATTTCTGCCAGAAGGAAAAACAACAGCCACCGCCTTCCAGGGCGGTGCCCGGACTCATCTCCTGAGAAAGGCCGCGTCCCCACGTCCTACCCGGAGGCCACTACCCTCGGCCAGCTAAGGTGACGAGGAGGGCTATTAAGCAAATTCATTATTGACTATTTTACATTAGATTCCATTTTTCCCCCTTTGATGCCAACATAACTAATAAAAATGCACTTTATCTTCTTGGATTTATGGGCTCGTAAAGCTGCTTTCATGTACCTCAGGGAATTGGGATTAAAAGAGAATTAAACATCTCCTGTGCAAAGCCTGCTCAGGTAAGACAGGAGGGGGGAGACCTGGTGGGGAGGGGCAGGGGAGAAGGAGGAGAGTGATTCAAGGACAAGAAATAAACCGAAGTAAAAACCTGGCAAAAATATGGCTTTAATATATTGTAAAAGAATAAAAACCTCATAAAAAGTTATCACCAGACATGAGGAGTTCGTAATGTCCCCCATTGTGGATTCTGGGGAGGGACTTTCTGGGAGATGAGAATCATTAAGTAGAAGTGAGCCTGAGCCGGGGTGAGATGCAGGATGGAGGTGTGGCGAGCCAGAGGAGCCAGAGGTGCACAGCCGCACCACCCCCC
>NW_006160006.1:818236-822079 GCF_000334495.1 Tupaia belangeri chinensis | reverse complement strand
CCCCGGAGGGGGGATAGCCCCAGCCGGGGCCACAAGACTCAGCAGGTCCTCCTCCTCCTCCAAAGCCCATCGTGGGCCAGAGGCGGAGAGAGTCCTGGACAGGGGGACCTAGTCCCAGCTTTCACCAGCCAGCCATGAGATTCCGAGGAGGCGCTAAATTCCTCGGTTTATGTGCTTCCGTGTTAATCAAGGAAAAACCCCTCACTGCCTCACAAAGTCAGGCAAGAACCAGATAGAGGGGATGGGGCTAGACGGCGGTACCACATCGCTCTGCAAGGCACCCTCACATGGGAAGGTTCTGGGTTCTCACCCAGGGACCTCCCTGAGAGGCCAGGCATGTTTCTCTGTGAGGTCTGAGTCTGGCCGAGGAGGTGGTGAACCCCAGTACGAAGACCCTACTGGGGATTCTGTCTCTCTGTCTCTCTCTTTGTCTCTCCATCTTTCTCTCTGAAACAAATATACTTTTAAAAACATAAATGAGGACAAGTCACGTGAAGAAACGGTCTTCAACTGAAACGGGGAATTTGGAAGCCCTCATCGGCTTTTCCCCTGCTTCCTCCCCAGATCCAAGCCATCCACGAGCCTGCGGGTTCTTCCTCTAATTCCTCTTCCGCCCTGTTCTCCAGCTGCAGGTCCAGATGCAAACCCCTGCTACTTCTCACTACTTCCTGCAATACCTTCCTCGTTAGTGTCGTCCACACCGTCCTCCACTCAGCACTCAGCACAGAAGTGAGCGTGAACAAATGGAAATCAGATGTCATTCCCTGCTTCAAACCCTCTGGGACTTCCTGCTGCACTAAGGGTAAAGTTCAGAGCCCTGAACCTCACCTAGAAAGGCCTGCTCTCGCCAGGTCTGGGCTTCCGAACTCAGCCAGCGACACTTGAGCCTCTTCCTGTCCTCGACCACGCCACGCTTCATCCACTCTCGCTGCCTGCACACAACTTCGCTCCGGCTTGAGAAGCTCTCGCCCACGTTTTGCATGGTTACCTGCCTCTCTATATTGATCTCAACTCCAGTGTCACATAGGAGGACCCTCAGTGGCTTCCAACAGCTGTAAGCTACCGTGCTCTGGCCTATGGTTTTCCTACCTGACTTCTGTTGCCATTTGAATTATATATTTGCATATTTGAATTTAACATCCAACTCTCCTGCTAAATGGTAACCCTTTGAGAACGAAGAGGTGGTTCATTGTATCCCTTGAACTGGACACACAGCCCAGCTTATAGTCGGCCTTCGGTCAATATTCATTGAGAAGAGACCCTAGATGACTGCTAACAGAGCTTCGGAGCTTCCCATGGTCAGAGAGGAAGGGAAGAGAGCACTGGGAGGGGGCTTGGAAGAGCCATTGGGTAAGACCAAGGCAGGAGACACAGAAGAGGAGGTTAGGGACCACACAGGGCAGGGGTCAGGCCACCTCTAATCTTTGCATTGCCTTGCCCCATTCAGCCATCCATGAGAACAAAATCCCCATGAACAGAATCCCACAAACTTGCAGTTCCTGAGCTGTCAGGCAGGGTTCATGAGGCCCCTGCCCTCCTCGCAAGGTAATAGTGAAGGTATTAAGGGACACTGGAACCCAGGACAAGGTGTCAGGTATCACCTAGCACGGGACATAGGCATGGTGAGCCCAAGAGAGGCCAGACAGCCACCCTGCAGAGCTGGCAAGTGGCCATCTTTGGCGAGGTCATGGCAGTTCTGGGTCTATGTCTAAGCTCTGCAGATGGAAGTGTTTCCTTCCCAGCAGTGAACAGTGCTGCTCAGACCTGGAGCGAGTGACTCGCCCAAACTCGCTGATGGCTTCTCAGTAAAGCAGATACCCACACACTTCTTCACTCCAGGGAGACCCGATCTCCTCCCGCAGGACTCCTTCCCCGGTAACGGAGTTCTCACCAATGACCCTCCACACCTATAGTGACAGCTCAGTCTGCCTACTGCACACTGAATGGCTTTCCAACCAGACATGTGCCAAGCTCACTTTTTCTTCGTTTTTTCTCTTAATAAGTTTTTCAAGTTTATTTTTCTTCATGATAGACAGCACATGCTCATGAGAGAGAGAGAAAGAGAGAGAGAGGCACCCTTGATAAGACCTGACTACACCACGATCCTTTCCCCCTAGCTTATCAGGAGCATGGGCATGCTCACATGTACATGGAGTGTGTCTGTCAACCGGGCTGGGATCTGAACCCATGGTCAGCCACGTGGCTTCCAGCACCATAGTTCAGCACCCTACCAACTGCACACTCAGGCTGGCTTTGCTTCTCTCTTGCATTGGATCTTCCCATGTATCTGAATCACTCTCTCTCTGTCCTCTCCCTTCCCTTTGGGTGGATAAGGTCAGGTCTCAGTTTTAATGCTGTTCTCTCTCAAATCTCTATCTTGTAAACTAGACTAGGTCCCTCTACTAAATATCCTATGGTTCCTTACATTTCTGCTCATCACTCATCCAACAAACATTCGTTTGTCTTTACTGGAGTTATTATGTGCCAAAAATTGCTCTGAGTATTGGAGATATATTAGTAATTACACTGGCCATAGTCCATGAGCCATTAGGGTATAAATAATACACACACATGCACACACATGCACGCACACACACACACAGAAGCAAAGGGAGTGTAAGCTCCTTGGGAACATTGGAAGTGAATGACACCTCTTGGTATTCTTAATGTATGTCTGCCTTCACTCATAAAACAGGTCATTCCCACAGGCCTGTCCTGGGATCAATGCTGAGCTCTAAGGTGCTATTGCAAAAAACTCCCATGGTCCCTGCCCTTAAGTGTCATAGAGTGAGGGGAGCAATAAATGCTAAAATCGAAAACACACATAAACAACAGGCACTGCGAAGGGAATGACTGGGGGCTTTAAGGAAGAATAATAGAGGAAAGGTCTGGTGGAGATTGCGTGGTCAGGGAAGATTTCTGTGAGGAAATTAGATTTAGGATGAGATTAGAAGGCACTTGGGGTTGAGAAGGAACCAGCCACGTGGAAAGTGAGAGGAAGGACCCTTGGAAATGTGCACAGCTCCTTCCATAGACAGTAAAATTCTGCACAGCACCATCCATACTGGAGGAGGGCCTGAGGCTGAGAGGGAAGAATGGGGCTGAAGAGGTCACCAGCAGCCAGACCCTACAGGACCTTCGAGGTCACGATAAAGATTCAGGACTTGGGGACCAGCAGTTGGCATAGTGGGTATGTTGCTGGACTCCCATGCAGTTGACCGCGGTTCAAGTCCCAAACCCAGTGGCTTACACTCATACCGGGCCCATGTGCGTGTGTGCCCAAGATCCCAAGAGGAGAATGGAGGAAAAGGGATTGCAGTGTGGCCATCTCCCCTTGAGGGATGATTTCTTGCTTTCTGTCTCTGTTTCTCTGTCTTTCTGGCGAGCTCACATATGCCCTATAGCAAAAACCTCTCCAAAAAAAAAGATTCAGGATTTTATCTGGAGGGCAATGGGAAGCCATTGGGATGTTTCAAGCAGTGACTACCCGCTATTTGGTAGAAGCAGGGACATCAACTAGAAAGTCTTTGCAGCAGGAAAGAGGTGACAGGGCCTTGCACTAGGGTGACAATGTCCAGGATGGGATGTCTTTTTGGAGAGCAGACCCATATGCCTTGGGACTTCCTTGGATGTGGGATGTGATGTTTTTGCTGACTTTCACAGTGGAAGTAGGAAAAAAAAAAAAACAACTTTGCTTCCCTGATGCACATTGGTATTTGTAGCTGCCTACAAAAATTTTCCCAACATCCACCTTCATTCATCTTGTAACATTTTAGATTCACTTTCATGTGCCCTAGAATTACTAGTGATCCAAAGCATCTTTTTTTTTTTTTTTTTTTTTTT
>NW_006160006.1:806944-818065 GCF_000334495.1 Tupaia belangeri chinensis | reverse complement strand
TCAAGCCTCTAGGTCCAGGACTCAAACCACAGTCAGCCATGTGGGAGTCCAGTGCCTTAACCACTATGCCACCTGCTGGCCCTGATAGCCGGTATGTTTTCCCTCTGTGTAAACTCCACCTTCATTTTAAGTAAGTGTGGGACACCCCAGTAACTTCCTTGTATTTGAAGCCTCATTTGTTTTTATCATGATCCTTAAAGGTGTGATGTTCATGTGGTAAGAGTCACCTAGGGAGCTGTCCTGGGTCACCTAGGGGGGCCAGAGGCCTGAGATAATGTTGCTTTGAAGGAGTCAAGGCCAGCTCGGTGGTGTGGCAGTGACACGCTGCTCAGATGAAGCTGGATGGAATACTGCATGTCCAGTCCCCAGGTCGACCTGTCCACACCAGGCCTACCTGCCCACAGTCCTGGGAGGACAATGGGCGAAGGGAGTCACAGCATGAGATCAGGCTGAGGAGGTCTCTCATTCTCATGAAAGAAATAACCTTTAAAAAAGAAGTCAAGCAGGAGACCAGCAGATAGAGCAATGCTTATGTCAGTGGACCTCCATGCAGTCAACTGTGGTTTGAGTCCCAGACTCAGCAGTTTTAAACTCACACCAAGTGTGTGTGTGTGTGCATGCACGCGTGTGTGTGCACACCCAAAATCCCAAGAGGAGAATGGAGAAGAAGGTACTGCGAAGCGACTTCTCACTTTCTGGCTCTCTGGCGAGCACACGTGTCCTATAGCAAAAATCTCTCTTTAAAAAAAAAAAAAGAAGTCAAGCAGATTGGATCAGAGAAGAAATGGGGCTCCTGAGAGAGCTTGGCCTGTAAACCCTTTGTGGTCCCAGACATGCACTGTCTCCAGCTATAAGGTCCAAGCAGTCCCCTGTCCCTCCTGGGCGTTCTTTCATCTGTCACCATGATTGAAGACCTGCTATGGGCAGACGCTTTCCATGTGCTGGTGATGCAATGGTAAACAAAAGAAAGCACCTTTGTGCACAAAATGCTCTGAGACACAAACGGCTATAAGCTGTTACTGTAGCAACTTCAGGCCTGAGGGAAGGAACTCAGGGCGATCTCAGGACCTCGGCGTGCAGGGAGCGCCAGTCTGTACCCAGACTTCACTTGACCTGTCCTCGTCCCCCTCACAGAAAGAGCGTGACTTTGAGGAAAATTTCTTGGCAATCAGCTCATGTGTGATTTATAAGTTTATGGTTCTGGGAGGCATCTGAACATCGGGGCATAGATCTAAGTAATTAATCCTAGGAGGTCCCTAATGACAGAGGAGATTGTGCAGTGTGAGAGTTGCTTTAATACTAAACAGCTTGTGTTATCTAACAAATGAGGACATTTCACACCCAATAAACGTCACTTTTGATAAGTGCTATGAGCGGTTGTAAATCTGACAAATCACACGGGCGAGAGCTCACAAGCGGTTGCCCTTCCCCTGCCCGCCCCTCATGGGCTCCCTCGCTCTCTGCACGCTTTGGAAAGAGGAGCCCTGAGCTGAGCCCTGGGGCCTGGGTTGGGGAGACTCGTGGCACCAATGCCACACACTGGTGTCCAGGTGAGAGTGTGCAGGTTGCAGGTGAATCGAGGTCATTTAAAATGCAAAGTGGATGCTTCCAACAGAGAACTAAAACAAACCCAGAGCAAACAGCCTGGGCCTCCCTTTCTTCTCAGTTCTCTTATTCAGGACACATCAGAGACTGAGTTAGCTTAAATGATAAAAATCACCCCCAGCTCATCATCAAAAAGCATTTAAGTGATTAAATGTGTTTTAGTGAATCAAGGAAACTGCAAAGATCCAATCTTCCCTCTGGGCTCGCGGTGGATCTGTCCTCTTGCTAAGCGAGCGTGCATTTATCATGTACATCGCGGTCTCTCAATTAGGGGAACAGCATGATTGGCCCAGAAGGACGGGGTGCTAGCCCCATCTCTCAGGAGGAAGGCAGCTGCCAAATTAAATGGAAAAGGGAAGGGACTGTGGAAAGATGAGGTCCCTGTGTGTTCCCGACTCTGCGACACTCAGAAAAAGGCAAATGTCTGGAGGCAGTAGTGGTTGCCGGGGTTAGAGACAGAGGGGACAGAAGGAGCATCGGGAGCCCGAACACTGGGCTAGAACTCACGGGGACCCCTGCCCAGCATGCTGTGGGGCAGGAGGAGCTGCTCGCTCCCGTCCACACGGGCTTACAAAGTGTGCAGAGCGGCTTACCACCTTCATTCCACCTATCCAGCTCAACCTCTAGATGCACTGGGAGCAGGAAAAGCGGGTAAATGGGAACCAAGCCCCTGACCACGGGAGGCTCTGGAGGAATTCTCTCCCACAAGCCCTCTAGCAATAAAAGGAAATTCCCCTCTGAAAACCTAAACCCAAATTCCTATGGTAGATTCCACACTCTCCTACAATATAGGAGGGAAACTAGCACAGAGCGCACGCATGCGCTTGGGAAGGACCTGACCACAGCCACAGAAACACACCCCACAGCAAGGGAAGGGCCTGACCCCAGCCACAGAAACACACCCCACAGAAAGGGAAGGGCCTGACCCCAGCCACAGAAACACACCCCACAGAAAGGGAAGGGCCTGACCCCAGCCACAGAAACACACCCCACAGAAAGGGAAGGGCCTGACCCCAGCCACAGAAACACACCCCACAGAAAGGGAAGGGCCTGACCCCAGCCACAGAAACACACCCCACAGAAAGGGAAGGGCCTGACCCCAGCCACAGAAACACACCCCACAGAAAGGGAAGGGCCTGACCCCAGCCACAGAAACACACCCCACAGAAAGGGAAGGGCCTGACCCCAGCCACAGAAACACACCCCACAGAAAGGGAAGGGCCTGACCCCAGCCACAGAAACACACCCCACAGAAAGGGAAGGGCCTGACCCCAGCCACAGAAACACACCCCACAGAAAGGGAAGGGCCTGACCCCAGCCACAGAAACACACCCCACAGAAAGGGAAGGGCCTGACCCCAGCCACAGAAACACACCCCACAGAAAGGGAAGGGCCTGACCCCAGCCACAGAAACACACCCCACAGAAAGGGAAGGGCCTGACCCCAGCCACAGAAACACACCCCACAGAAAGGGAAGGGCCTGACCCCAGCCACAGAAACACACCCCACAGAAAGGGAAGGGCCTGACCCCAGCCACAGAAACACACCCCACAGAAGTAGGAGAGACTAAGTGTATCACCAGACGACTAAAATCAAAGCAGACCTTCAAGAAATAGGAGAAAACCAGGAAATACTTCCCTTCTCAAGGAAACATTGCAACTCCTCGCTAACAATGGATAAAATACAAGAGAACACATAAATATCAGAAAAATAATTCAGAATACTCATTGTAACAAAACTCAATGAGAGGACCAGCAGTTAGCGTAATGGCTATGTCGCTGAACTCCCACGTAGTCAATTGTGATTCGAGTCCTGGACCCAATAGCTTAAACTCACGCCGGGCATGTGTGCATGCGAGCCCAAGATCACGAGAGGACAATGGAGGAGAAGGGATTGTGGCATGGCCATCTACCCTGGGGGGTGATTTTTTGCTTTTTGTCTCTCGGTCTCTCTCTGTCTGTCTGGCAAGTGCACGTGCCCAATAGCAAAAACCTCTCAAAAAAAAAAAAAATCTCAATGAGCAACAATAGAAAACAGACAACCAATTCCAGGAGATGAGAAAATCCTTCCATGACTTGAAGAAGGAATTCCATAAAGAAATAGACACACTAAAAACATCAAGCAGAATTTCTAGAGATAAAGAACACAATGCAGGAAGTCAAAACCTCCCTCAAAGGTAACAGCGGATTAGACCACACAGAAGAATCTCTGACCTTGAAGATAAATCCTCTAATTTAGTTTAAACAACTGAAAAGAGTACAAGAATAACCATTAAAAATCAGAACAACCTATGAGAAATCCTAGATATCAAAAAATGGCTGAACATCCATGTTACAGGTATTCCAGAAGGTGAAGAGACAGGTAAAGGCACAGAAAAATCTCTTTTATGATTTATTATCCAGAAACTTTCCAAATTTAGAGAGGCATGTGTACATTTTATTATCCAAAAACTTTCCAAATTTAGAGAGGCATGTGTACATCCAAATCCAGGAGATACAGAGGACACCAAAGAGATATAAGAAGATCTCCGCCAAGGCACGCCATAGCCAAATTGGTAAAAACCAAAGACAAAGACAATAGACTAAAAATGGCAAGAGGGAATCAGCAAGTTACTTAGAAACTCTACCCTATAAGACTAACGTAGGACCGCTCAACTGAAACAGTGCAGTCAAGGAGAGGATGGGAAGACATATTTAAAACTCGGAAGAAAAGCAATTCCAGCCAAAAGTACTGTAGCCGGCAAGATTATCGTTCAAGTGGGCAGGAGAAATAAAATCATTCCCAGATAAACAAATGCTGAAAGAATTCACCGAAACTAAACCAACTCTTCGGGAAATACTTAAGGGACTACGGTATCGGGAAAACTAAAGGTAGATAGATAGGCGTAAAAGAACACAAAACAACTAGAAAAAAAGGATAAGTCCACCATTATCGATAATAACATTGAACATCGGGATGAAATTTCCCAAAGAAAGGCTAAAAAGGGTTCAGCTGTCTTACATACAAGCAAGTTTAGGTATAAACTCACCAACTGATAGACAGTTATCTCTACGAGTCTCAATTTACATATTTATTATAACCATTACTCATTGTAACAGTAGATATCAGAGGAAAATTTCAAAATATTACAAGTAGCTGAGTGTAGTTATACATTGTTTTGTTTTTGCCTTTTTTAGGACTTATTTCTTTATGCACAAAAAAGTACTCTAGTCTTACAAGAACTCACAGAGAGTAAAAGCTTTCTTTTTCTATCTCTTCCTAACAGCTGTTGGTGTGTATAATTCTACCTCTCTCTAATTGGACCAATGATACCACAGATCTTTTAAGAATATAAACTCATTTCCCACAGTCTTATACATGGAAATTACAAATTCTCCTATAATTGGTTGTTAGGATTATTTTTGTTTTTAAAATTTCATCCTCATTCATCTACGAGACTTTTTGTTGTCCGATTTTTAATCAACTTCTTTTTTTCTTTACAACTATTTTTTACAGTAAAGAACATCATAGACAGCTCAGTACATACTTCAGTGAAGCTGGTTTTAAGAGCTGACAAAAAAATTTTTAAATTAGATGCGGAGGGGCCTGCAGGTGGCATGGTGGTTAAATGCTGAAGGTGATATGTTTATATCCTCAGTTTGTTTATTATGTACTGTATACATGCTTTTAAAGACCATTGTGTAGGCTCTGAAGATATGCAATGATTATATGTAAATCATATATTATAATAAATATTTTTAAATGTGATTAATTTATAGAGAGGAGAAACAGAGACAGCTAGTGGGCCCAGAAGCCCAAGACTTCCTGAAAGGATCTATAGCGTTTACCTTTAGAAAGCCATCCCCTGAGATGTCACGACTACACCAAGCTCACGTTGACAACTGACGAGGGAGGTGCCGGTGGCTCACAGGTGGCTTTGCTGGACAAGCACCTGACCGGCTGACCACTCTCTCTATTTCATCTCTCCACCCGCTGTAAGTGCTGGGCTCACCCTGCTTATGTGTGAGCACTAGGAAAGCAAACCGGGCTTTTCCTTTTCTCAATTGCTGTACCCCTAGTGTCTGGGATGGCACCTACCATATAGCAGGTAATAAATCCTCGCTAAATTGATGACTAAATGAGTATGACCACACAGCCACCTACTCACCAAGTAGCTCTCATGTTCCTCTGCACAATACCCCGGGAGCTATGGAGAACATGAGTTTTCTTAAAGCATAAGGGCTGTGTTAAAGAGCTTACAGTCTATCAGAATGAAAGCCTCTGGTCTGTAAATTACAGTTCCAGGCTGTGGATATTGAGGAGTCTCCTCAGTATCAGCATATGCATATGGTGGCATAAGGAGTCTGGCAGGTGGCAGGTTCCATGGATGTTTCTTGAAAAATCCTGGGACCAGTCAATGGCATGGTCGTTAAGGTAGCTCGATCCCACACGGATGACTATACATTGAGTCTCAAACCTGGTGGCTTGAAACACAACAGACATTTGTGCATAAGTCCAAAATCCAAAAAGGAGGGGGAGATGGAGGAAAAGGGGATTGTGGTGTGACCATCCCTCAATCTCTCATGGCGGTGGGGGTGGTTACCTCTCTCTCTCTCTCTCTCTCTCTCTCTCTCTCTCTGGAAAGCACATGCTTCCTCTGGCTGTTTGTTTTTTGTTTGTTTTTTGTTTTGTTTTGTTTTGTTTTATGTCTAGCATTAGGACTGGCTCTGTGATACTGTGGTAACATACTGCTCAAGAGAAACTAAGAAACTAGATCCCACGCAGAGACCACAGCTCTAATCCCTGGCCTAGTCAGCCTGAAGCACCCCATGCTCATACGTGAGAGTCAAGATGGGACTGGATGGAAGACTAGAGGAAGAAGATTGCAGTGTGACTAGACCCTGTGCAGGGCAGTGCTGGCTGTCTCTCTCTCTCTCTCTCTCTCTCTCTCGTATATGCATATTCAACTTACCATGAATAAAGAAAAGGTATTTTTTAAATTATTGTTTTAAATGCCTGATACCTAATTATCGTCAACCCCTACTTCTCTCTCCTCTCTATTTTCATATCAGAATCCCATCAATGCTATCTCTTGGCCCCACCCTTGATAAATAAAACTAAAAATTGCTTAAAATTGTACACCTTACAAACACAACTTACTTTGCATTGTGCGTGAAGGGAATGTAGGACTGTATGTGTGTGTGTGCCTGTGTGTGCATGTGCATGTGTGTGTGTGTGTGTGTGCGTGTGTGTATTAACAGTGGCCTCCCCTTTGTCCATGAGGAATCAGTTCCTATTTCTAGATCCGCCCCCCACAGATGCCTGAGAGTTAGGAAGCACTGAACCCCAGACGTGCTGTTTCTCCTACATGCGCATACCTGTGTGAAAGTCCTTGGTTAATTCGGCATCATAAGAACTGGACAGCAATAGCTGAAAATAAAAGGCAGTAGCTCTACAAGCCAGCAGCAGGACTCACACTTCGGGCGTCGGAAAGAAGCCATACGGGCTGAAGCAGAGCAGTACAAGGCCCTGCTGACCCAGTAAGGCTGAGGGCTGCTACATGGCTACCGGCAGCCGGAATGTACGACACAGGAATGTGGGACAAAAGTGACTCACTCCCTGGTGGGACGGAGCAGGGCACGCGAGATTTCATGATGCAGCACACAATGTCGCACTCGTGCACTGTTGATTTCTGGAGCTTTTCATTCAATATTTTGGGAGCACACTTGACAGGGTCATGGAAGCCGTGGGAAGCCAAGCTGTGGATAAGGGGGGCACCAATGCATCCAGGTGCACGTCCAGACTGGAAATCGAGACTATGGGAAATTGTCTAGCTGGGATTTCAAACTGTTCCAGAAAGGCGAGCGAAGTTGAGATTCACGGGGTAAGCGAGGGCCATGCGCTCTGCCCGATGCTTCCCAGGCAGCCCGTTCCCCACACACAGCGACGGCAGAAGGGCTCTAGCTCCAACTGCACAAGAGGGAATGGAAGCTTTACGAGATCAGGACTCTTTTCTGAGCTAAAAGCCATAAAAGCAAGGATTTCAGTCCATGTCACTCCAATCCCAAAGACAAGATTCTTTACAGAGACCAATGTATTGAAAGATTCAATGGTTCTAAAATCTAGAAGATCCAGGAATCCTTCTACAGCTGAAAGATTCTAATTTGAATCACCCATTAGGGACTAATTGAACAAGATAGTCCTAGTTCTCCTCCATGCACACCTGATAGGATATCCCTAAAATCCTCTAAGACTAAGTGCTTTGTATGTACTAGACTCCTTAAAAGCATTATCTCATTTAATTTTCATAATTTTTCTATGACTTTGACAATCTTTATCTCTCCATTTTACAGACGTATTAGGCTTCAAAAGGCAAAGTACTGGGACCAGCCATTGGCGTAATGGCTATGTCGCTGGACTCCCATGTAGTCAACCATGGTTCAAATCCCGGACCTGGTGGCTTAAACTCACACCAGGCACATGTGCGTGCGTGCCCAAGATCCCAAGAAGAGAATGGAAAAGGGACTGTGGTGTGGCCATCTCCCCTGGGGGGTGATTTCTCACTTTCTGTCTCTCCATATCTCTCTGTCTTTCTGGCAAGTGCACACGCCCTATAACAAAAACCTCTCCAAAAAAAAAAAAAAAAAAGACCAAGTACCTTTCCTAATTTTATACGATTTAAGAAGCCAAGTATTTGCTGAACCCATATTGTATGACTTTGGAACCCAAATGCAAGATCCTCCACCCAGGCTGGTTTTTCTCAAGGTCTGCAGCTTACACTAGGCCAAAGTCCTTTCCTTGGTTTGCTCTCTGTACCCCTTGCTGCAATGCTGGTCATGCTCTTTCTAGTGTGATAGTTATGAGCCAGGAAGAGCCTCTGAAGTCAGGCTGCAGGCTGTTGGTCTGCGCCCGGCTTGGGACCTGACTCATTATGCAGTTTCAGTCTTAGGAGAGGAATCCAGCCAGGTTCCTAACAGGGGAAGGCGGTTGCCTTTTATTTCTTCCCTCTTTTATTCCAAGAGGGAAGAGCCACGAGTTAGCTTAGCTTCGGCTGTCAGAATAGCAGCAAGGGTATTTCCTGGCAGTCTGTTCATAAGGAAATTTGTCTCATAATTGGAGCTTCAGAGGCTTCCCCAGCATCAGCAGCACCCATGGTACCCAGCAGCCTCCTCTCTGCATTAGATTTGAGCGTAATTATTGCTGCTCACGTGAATGCAGCCTGGGCAGGGACCCCGTGCCCATGGGAACGGAGCGGCTCCAGGCCCTGCAGCCTCGCAGTGTCCCAACACCACATGCAAGACCACTGGTCACGCGAGCTCTCGATGAGCTGCCCTGTGAACCGGCAGGGCCTTCTTCCTCCAGCCTACGGCGCTGGGACCCAGCAGGTCGCCCGTTCTCCAGACTCCCCCAGCACTGCTCATGCGCTTGGCCTCATGCCCGGCCTTCCCACCACAAAGGACCTGGAATTCAGCAACTTGCTATCTCTCCTGTCCCAGACCTTTGGCTCCCTCTGCCACCCTGGAGTGCCAGCGCCTTCCATTCTTCTGAGTGAGTGCCAGCTATCCCAGGGGGCCGAGGTGCTCAAGCACGGGCAGCTGTCTGTCTTGCCAAGCAAAGGCACGGGCTCAGACAGCCCTGGCCTCAGCCACCGTCTAGCATCAAATTCGATGTTGGTAACAATGGGACAAGAAACACCCTCGAAAGGAAGACGTTTGGCCAGAACCCTTCAAGTCCCAGGAGCAGAGGCGTCAGGCCCTCAGGCAGGTGGGCAACAAGTGTGCACCCCAGCACCGCAGCCCTGGAAAGAACTGGAAAGATCGTCCTGCCTGACCTTTCCTTACAGACCAGACTCCTAACGAAAGCCCCAGCTGTGCTGATCAAAGAGGGACCGGGTGTCCTGAGTCCCCGTAGGGTCTGTCTATCTCCGTCTCCCCTCCCAAGGCCACAGAGACGGGCTTGCCACGTGGCCTCCTCAGACATGGAGCCCAGGTCTCCTGCCTCCCGGTGGCCGGTGCTTCCTAACTTCACACAGGGATTGCTTCTACCTGCCTGCCTCTGCTGTCACGTGGAAAGCCGGAACCCAGCCTGAGAGTCGCCTGCCCTGGACTTCGCTCAGGAGAAGAAATTGCTTCCCGACTCGGCTCTTTATCAGAGCTGGCCCTTTCGCTAGCTTGCTTTTAGCACGAGGCTCAGGAGAGGCGATAGCAAAGGCAGGAAAGTCAGCCTTCCCAGAGCCTGCTGCCCCTCTCTGTTTTCAAAGAGGCCAGACTCGGGCTGCACGTGCACCCGGTAATCCTTTCAAGCAGCTTAGGATGAGCTGGGAGCCTGGAAGCTTCAGCTCATGGGCCAGGGTGGGTCTGCCCTTCAGCTTTGGCCACAAGGAGCCCTCCCTGCCCGTTTTCCAGCCCGCTGTGTCGTCTGTCTCCTCAAGTCAAGTTGCTGGTTTGCTAATGGCTTTAGCATCCTATGCATTAAAACCTACCTGAGGGATAAAGATGGGCAAGCCAAGGCTCTGGTCTGATGCAAATTGAAACTGAAAAGATACTAGGCTGAAAGAGTCGGGAAGAATATAAGGAAAATCTGCCGCATCCATTAGGCAGTGCAGCCCTGCCCGAGTGCTAGTGTCTACCCAGGGGAAGCCACACGCGTGCGTTCAGGGCTGGGCGTGCTATCACCTCAGCCACCTCCTTTCTCCAAAGGTCTGGAAACAAAATCGCAGCTAAGGTCACCAAGCACGTACCCTGTGGGAAAGAATGAGAGGTACGTACCCTCGGCTTCCTTCTGTCTAGCAACCCTGTCCTGGAGCGGCTCTCAGCGGGCCCACTTCACAGATGGGCTCACTGAGGCTTAGACGTCTTAGGCTCCTTGCAGTGGCTTGCAGAGCTAATACGCAGTAAGTCCAGGACTGGAGAACCCAGGCATCCTAACGAGACGGGCCAAACCCTGACGCCTGTGCCTCATCTATTAGCTTTCTTTAGGCAAACGTCCTGGGGGGTTACCCAGCAAGAGGCTGCGGGAGGTGCTGTGGGCCCACAGAGGCAGCGCACGCCAATGTGAAGAAGCAAATCGAAAGAGGTGTCGGGACCAGCAGGTGGCGTGGGGGCTGGGGTGCTGCACTCCCACATGGTCGACCGCGGCTTGAACTCCGAACCTGGCAACGTGCTTTCTTACGTTCCCCCTCTCTCTCTCTCCATCACTCTCTCTGGTCAGATTAAAAAATAATAATTAAAAAATTAAACGTCATAAATACTAAAGAGAGAGAGAGAGAGAGACGTCGAGGGCTTGCCCTGTACACACCCAGTAATCATGAGGAGCTGGAGCTTGCCTGGCCAACCACAGTTCAAGCCTGGCCTGGCAGCTGGGAAACGCGGGGCACATGAGCCTGCAGGCTCAGCATCCTGTCGGGAGGGAGAAGTGGGAGAGGAAGACAGTACTGAATCCCACTAGGGGTTCTTTTTCTCTTTCCTCTCTCTCCCTCCCTCTCTCTCTCTCCCCCTCTCCTCTCTCTCTCTTCTTTTTCTCTCTCTCTCTCCATCC
>NW_006160006.1:760658-805966 GCF_000334495.1 Tupaia belangeri chinensis | reverse complement strand
CGCCCCCTCTCCCCTCTCTCTCTCCTCTTTCTCTCTCTCTCTCCTCTCCCCCCCCCCAGTACTCACATACACCCTCTGACTTTAAAAAGCAATGCGCATTTTGTCATTCCGTCCCAAGATGCAGGCTCTGACCCTGTCTCTGCCCTCTCTTCTAGACGGATAAGTTCCCATGATGTAAAACGAGGGTCTCTCTCTCCTCCACAGGAGTTTCCGTTATCAAGCAAGAAGTGACACAGAAAGTGACGCAGGACGGCCACTCAGACGCAGCACGGAGCAGGCCACGTCTTTGCTACGTCTTCACTGCTGGCCCAGCTCTGCATTCAGCTGCCTCCAAACAAGAATTTTATGCTAAAATGAGAAAGGAGAAGATAAGGATGTTCTCCCACCTCACACATTTAAGAATACTAAAGCGCAGAAAACTCCGGGAAGCAGCGCCTGCTCTCTGTCACACTTGCTGATTAGTCTCGGGCTTCCCGGCAGCAGCCACACCGTATCACTCCGATGCAGCTGGGAGGACGCCGTGGGGAGAGCGCGGCTCAGAGCCCTGGTGACTCAGGCCTCGTTCTCATGCTTGCCCTGATGTCAGAGGAACCCTGGTGGGCGTGAACAGCCTGGAAGAACAAAATTACCTGCCCAGGACTCCTTAACCTTCTGGAAACGGTCTTACTAAATCTCCTGGGGTGGGCCCCTAGCCCCCGGGCACAGAAACGGGCAGCCAGACAAAGTGGTCGCACCCTGGCAACAACGCAGACATTTCGTAACGACATCACGAACTGAACACTGGGCTCCCAGCAGGCGGGCCACAGAGGGCCTGCTGTCCAGTGCTCCCAGGAACCTGCAAAAGATGGAGCGTTTGGGGACCCGATGTCCTATTGCATCAACTGTGTACTTGCAGCTGGTTTCCAGAGGTCGGCAGGAGCCAGGTCGGCAGGAGCCACGGTGTCCAGGTGAGAGGCTGCATTTCTGCCAGTGCTTCCCCCCAACATGCTGGAATCATGAGCATTCACACGGATGGCTGCAGAAACCCGGGTCTGTTGGTTTTCCCAGCAGAGTAGACGGGAGTGCCAAACTAACGGAAGGCAGAGGGTCTCGCAAAGCGGCCGAGCATAGGACAATGTGAGGAGCAGCCTCTTACTGGAGCAGCAGAGAGGATGGTGCTGTGAGGGGGCACGGGGCGGACCCCCCGGGGGCATCATGGGACAATCACAGGGTTCCCTGAGGCACATCACTCACTGGTCCTTTCACTCAGCACCTGCCACTCTGTGCTGGTCACAGCAAAGGTCTGGGGCCACGCAGGGAGTGACGTCAACGCCACAGCCCCTGTACCCAGAAGCTCAGAGGCAGGACCGGGGCGCAGAGGACAGGAGAACGGCAGGCACAGTGAGGCCCACCGGGCTGGGTGGTGAGACTGAGCCGGAGGCAGGCCTGCTGCTCCCTGGCCCTGAGAGGGATGTCGCGGAGAGTCGCTCCCCGCTGGCTCCACTGCCTCTCAACCATGTGGCCTGCCATGTCTGTCCTAGTGCCCTTTCCATGCGGTCTCCTTTCTCTCCTTCGTAGGGGACAGGCACTCAGTAACTCGGAGCCTGTGCACACGCTGTTCTCTCTCTCTGGGACGCACCCTGGAACATCCCAGGCGTCTGCCTGGTGTGCCCCCAGCCCCTCATCTCTCCCAGATCTCAGCATGAATATCTCCCCTGCGAGGCCTTCCTGGCCAGTCTACATACATTACAGAACACAAGACACGCGACCACGAGGCTGAACCTGGAGGACGTGCTGAGTGGAGGGAGCCAGCCAAGCTCCTAGAGACGGGAGGGAGGTGAGGTTGCCAGGGGCTGGAGACAGGGGGAGTGGAGAACTGTAGGTTAGTGGTGCAGAGAAGTCAACCTGGGAGGACAAGAGCATTCCAGAGATGGATACTTGTGACAGTGGACAACAGAGGGACTGTCCTTAGTGTCCCCGAACTGGACACATGCAAGGCAAGGTAAGACGGTAAAATGTTAAGTGTAGTTTACCTCCATAAAAAAAATGCTTTATTGAAAAAGCGAGAGGGCCTAAGTATGAGTTATCCTTGCAAAGGGGCTGAGGGGATGACAAGATGGCGGTGAAGGAATGGGAAGCGGGCAGGGTCCGGCCTTTGCAGTAACGTGGGCCCGCCTGGAGGCGGAGAGGGAGACCAGGTGAGCACATGCACTGCTCTCTTCTCCAGCTGCCTGGAAGGAGGCGTCGCCGGGAGGAAAGGCTTGTGGCAAGAGGGGAGGGATGAGGTTGAACTGAGGCCAGAGTCCACCTCGTTAGGGGGCTCATGCCACTCCTCTGGCAAACAGCTAAGTATTGCAGTGCACTTGTCGAGAGTATGAAATAATAAGATCGATGTTATCAAAAGACCCCTTTGCTACAACATGACAGACTGAAACAGGGCGTGAAGGGCAGAGTGCCAGTTAAGGCTCCCTGCTAGTCCATCCTGTCGCTAACAACAGAACACCCTGGAGTCTGGGTAATTATAAAAACAGAAGCTTATTCAGCTCACGATTGGCAGGTCCGAGTTCCAGGGGCCGATCTGGTAAGGGTCTCGGGCTGCATCAGCCTAGAGGAGGGCAGGAGCACGTGGTCTGTACCCGTGTCTCTGCTTGGATCTCCTTTCATCTCTATCTCAGCCCCTCAAGAGCCAATCATGGGGGCCCCGCCCCTTGGTCTCCATCCTCATCCCTACTGTTTTATATCATAGTTCTGCTCTTAATCCCATCATGGCCAGATCTCAACAGCAATCTTAGAGGGATGGTCAAAGGCTAGCAGGGGTCTTTGCAGAAGTCTCAGCAAGAAACATAGAAGGTAGAGACCAACTGAACCTAGAATCTAGAATAACTATCTATTTTGGTGGGGGAGAGAGAGATTTTTGTAATAGGGCATGTGTGCTTGTTGGAGAGACAGAAAGCGAGAAATCACGGCCTGGAAGGATGGCCACACTGCAATCCCTTTTCCTCCATTCTCCTCTCTGGATTTTGGGCACGCATGCACATGCACCCTGTGTGATTTTTAAGCCGCCTGGCCCAGGAACTGCAGTCAACTACATGGGTGTCTAGGTACACAGCCATCTGCTGGTCCCAAGAACAGCTGCATTTTTTGTCAGGCATGAAACAGGCACTCATTAAGTACATTAAAGGGTTGTCTCTCTCTCTCTCTCTCACACACACACACACACAGAAACGTGACCACGTGAGATGATGACTATGTTCACCTGCTTCACAACAGCAACCATTTGACTATCTGTGTGTAGCCCGTCACACCACAAATGCATGATGCCTTGAATACATGCAATAACACTAGTTAACTAATTTCTAAAAAATAACCCTATGTTTCACATTTCTAAATGAAAGAATAAATGAGTAGATTAGACCTCTCACTGCTCTCTCTCAGGCTCTCTGACCCAGAAATTCAGCCTTCCTCCCAGCCCACATTTATACCTAGCTCAAGGCTACCTCCTCACCTTCATCTTCTGGGAGCCAAACAATCGATATCTCATATGCACCTGTGTTGTCTCAGTACTGTTTGGGGGCCCATCGGGATAAAGAAGGAGAAAATATAACCCTGTCCCCCAGGGACCTTGGAATTTGGTTGGAGTGGTTAATGACTTCTCTCTGAGATAAGTGTCAAGTGACCAGGGCCGCAGCGTCAGAGGGAAACTGGGGCGAATGAAGTTTCTTGAAGCTTGGGGTATTTGCACTAAATCTGGAAGGGTATGGCCTGAGGCCCTCTAAGAAAATGCCACCTTCACAGAATGAGACTTCCTTTGGTCATCTAATTATCCCTAAAGTAGCTGACTCCTGTAGGTTTTAAATGTGAAGCTGGGAGCACACATGTGTGACAGCACACAGCCCGGATTCAGCCTTAGGCCAACTCTCCCAGTTGCCAGCCAGTGTCCACCCTGCGGGGAGCCCAGCTCTGTGTGGGTGTGGCCACGTGCCCAGGTAAAGGCACCCGACTTTCCAGGTGCTCTCCCAGGTGAGGTGTGCTTGGGACCCGGTTCTAAATGAAGACGTAAAGCAGAGGTTACTGGGTGGTACTATTAAGCAAGGGAACAATTACAAATAAATAACTAGGGGTCAGCAGGTGGTATGTGGTTAAGGCATTGGACTCCCACATGGCCAACCACGATTTGAGTCCCAGACCTGGCAGCTTACTTTCTCAGGCTCCTTCTTTCTCTGGTCAAAGGAACAGTAATAATGGTAATAATAGTAAATAAAAGTCAATAATTTAATAATAATAATCACCTGTTATAAAAGATACTGTCAAAGGCTGGGAAATATAGTCCTGCCTCCAGAAAAGGCCTTTGGAAGACTCAGACTCAGTGTCCTGTCCTTGGCCACTTTACTCTTCCCCCACCCCTGCCACCTGGATTATGACCCACTGGGGCACGGCAGCCATCTTGCCCTGAGAGGACAAGATGAGGGAGCAGAGCTAGGGAGAGGAGTCTGCATCTCCAAAGCTCGTGTGAGCAGCTGCCCCCAAAGACGGCCTGTTTCCAAAGTTCACATCACATTCTACAAGTTGTTCTCATTTTTTGCATCCACTTCTGGGTAGGTTTTCTGTTGCTTGTGCCTGAATGAACTCCTAACTGATATAAGCCTTGGTGCCATGTTTAAAATGTGTGATTGGCTTTTTTTAACTTGTTGGAGGGCATGAGTGCTCACCAGCGAGAGAAAGAGAGAGAGAGAGAGAGGAGAAAGCACCCCCCAACCACAGAGCATGGTCACACCACAATTCCTTCTCTTCCATCTCTCCTCCCTTAAGGGGGTTGGAGCACACATGCAGATGCAGCTGGTTTTTTCAAGCCACCGGATCGGGGACTTGAACTGTGTAGTTGGCCATGTGCAAGCTGGTGGCCTTAACTGACTGGTTCATGGTTGGCTTCTAGTTTACACACTGTAAAAGGACTTCAGGCTTACTCGTGCCTTGCCAGCTCAACCTCTCAGTGCCTGTAAGAGGACTCGCAGCCAGCAGGGGGCCACAAAACAGATGCCCTGCTATATCTTCTACGTGCTGTTGACGAGTGTTCAATCCATCCGCACAAAACAGATGGAATTCCATTGGAGAGCGGCAGGCTGTCACAACAAATACCCTCTTCTCTACTTTTAAGGTGTGCCAAGCCCTGCCTAGGGCAGTGAGAAATCCTAACTCCTAACTTTCTTCTTTGCTCAGATTCTGTGAATCTGCCCTCAGCACGGCAGAGCGCCATGTTCCCATGGCACCACTTGGCCAGCCAGTGCAGAGAGGTTGACTGAGTTGTCCAGTGACCACACTAGAAATGGATCGAGACTCAAATTGCTCTTAATGCAGTGCTCTCCTGCTCCCTGGCTGAGAAAGCAGATGACATGATTTTTGTAGACACGTAAGTAGGGGGACACCAGGAGTGTGGCGGCACACAGACCAGGAGGGGTGCTTTTGTGACAGTTGGCGTCAGGTGAGAAGAGTTTTCATTGCACGTGTGTCTAGAATACAAGGGAAAGGAGGGAGCGAGTCAAGCTGCTAACGAGGAATGAGCAATGGGAGACTCTCCCTTATGCAATCTCTGCTCAGCCAGGTCTCCACATGCACAGGGTTCTCCATCTGCTTGTGAAACAGAGGGGTGCCCGAGGCCCAGGGAAGGCTTGCCGTACACAGACCATCCTGTGTGCCCAGCCTTCTCTCCTGCCAGTTGAGCTTGTTTCCAAACTTGTTATTCCAGTGACTTATTTAATTAAATATTACAAATGTCGTTATCTTCTGTACTTGTTAGGCAATTCACCATGTCAGATATTCAGAAATAATGACTAAAAATGAGTCGTTAAAAGGAACCCTTTGCAAAAGTCTCTCATCTCTGCTCTGCCTTTAAGACACCTACAGATCTTATATCAAGCACTTCAGAAGGCGGTTTATGGGGGGAAGCCTCTCATAGAGATCCACTCGTACTCACATTTGACTCTACATCCAAAGATCAGCTTCCGGTTGTGAAAATAAAATGTTTCCATATGTAAGTAGCCTCTCAAATTTAATTGATTCTTTTTCAATTAATGGACTGTTCATTGCAGCCATGTGGGATGAGAGGGTGCTTCTATAATGAGACGGTCAGAAAGTCAGCTGAAAGGGACCTTGGAGACGGCCTCACTACAGGCTCTCCAGCCTCACATACAACGGCAGCACCAAACGGGTTCAGTAAAGTACAAATTGCTGGGTCCTACCCAAGGGTCCTGGCTCGATGGCTCTGGGGCAGAGCTGAGGACGTGCTTTTCTAACAAGTTCTCAGGTGAAGCTGATGCACCCGGTCTGGTCTGGGGGCCGCACTGTCCCAACCTCTGAGCCGACCCGTCACTGAGGAAGTTCTGAGGCTGAGAACATGAAGCAGTTCCCTCAGACACAGATGGTGAGTTAGCAGAAGAGCTCAGCCTGGAGCCAAGCTCTGCCCATTACCTCCCTGCTGTCAAAAAAGGAGAGTACAGGGACCAGGAGGTGGCATGGTGGTGGTTGGGGCAGCTGACCTCCCACATGGCTGACTGCGGTTCGAGTCCCAGACCTGACAACTTGCTTTCTCACTTTCCTTCTCTCTCTCCATCTCTCTCTGCTCAACTTCAAAAATAAAATAAAATAAAATAATGACAATGAATAAAAGAATTCTTTTTTTAAAATTAAAAAGAAAGTACAGTACCTGCCTCAGGTCACAAAGGGCCACTCTGCATCCACAGGGGGGCTCAGTACCTCCTTCCCTTGACCCTGCCATGGTTCTGGGATTGCACACCCATAATATGAGGGTTCTCCCAAAAGTTCGTGGAAAATGCACATGATGGAAAACTACAGGTAGGTTTCAAAGGTTTTGCCACTGAATTAACTCATACTTGGAGTCTGTGTTTCATGAATTTTTTGAAGTCCCCTTGTATGTGGTAGAAGTAATGGTGCACTATTTCAAAACTCAACCTTAAGAGAGAAGCAGATTCCAATCACCATTTCTTAGCATTTTCTCTCTGGGGCCTCTGAGCTCCATTTCACTGTCTGACCACGTGAGGCCACCTCTGAGTAGAGGTCATGCATAGGTACTCTGGTCAACAGCTCTGGCTGACCCCAGCTCTCCAGCCATTCTCAACATGGTCTTCAGCCATGATTCACCCCTGACCCAGCCAGCCCCAGATCATGGGCAGTGGCATGCCCCTCATGCTCAGGGACGTCTCCAGGTATGAATCCAGTGCTTCCCATGTGGGTCCACTTTGCAGAGTGTTGCATTTTATTTGCCCCCATCCAGCCCCCTAGCAAATGGTTTTTGACCTTCCTACTCTGTCACATCCTGGTTTTTTGTTTGGTTGGTTTTGGTTTTGGTTTGTTTTCACAAAACAAAAGAAATACGAAGTACCCAGGGCTGGAAATGAAACGTGTTTACGTACAACAGGGGTTCCAATCAGAATACACTTCGTGAAGGAGGTGGTATATGAAATGAATCCTAAAAATGAACAAAGCATGGTGAACGGAAGTGCCAGGACAGGGGTCCATGTCCAGGGGCATTTATTCTCAGAGATTAAGAGCACCAGGTGATCCAGGGGCACGTGCAGAAAGTGAGCTGGGGCCATCTCCGTGAGGCTGTGGACACCAAAGAGCCAAGATTGGCCTGAATTTTTCACAGTGAGAAGCTATTGAGTTTCGAGAGCTGGAGAGACAAGATTGCAGTCCCATTTGAGACTCTCCACTGTCCCTAACTTTGCACTTGAGCGTGATGGGTGACTAACAAATATGCTTCCATTGATCAGTTAACTTCCAGGGCCACTCGGAGGCACCGCTACCATCTGACTCCCCCAGAGACTTGATTCTCTTCCTCCTCTGGCGTTCAGAACACACATACTTTAGGAACTAACTCTGGCTTTAAAGGCAAAAGAGCAGAACCACTTTCAGGACTCCTGGCACTGTTAAAGCAGAACCAGGTGGAAAGAGGATGAGTTCTCCCTGCCCAGACTTCACCCCAAGGCCCCAATTCCAGAGCCCCAGGGACCCAGGACAAGTGCCCTCAGCTATCACACTCCAGACTCCAGGGACCGAGCAGCACAGTTCCCACTGGAGTTTGCATTCTCCTCACAGAGCATCCAAAGCAGATGGAAATCCTGGCTGAGATGCCTGTGGAAAGAAAGCTGAGGCAAAGGGCAAAAGCATTAAATAATATATAGGTTTTGACAAAAGATCATTTCTGCTTAAGTAGCTTACTGTTCACGTTGGTGACCAGGTTCGGCGAGGATGAAGGCTGGCACTGCTGACAGCGGGGCACAGGGCTGATGTAATCAGCAGTGGCACCATGGCCATGTTTAATGAGCTTTTAAATGCCCCCTATTGAAAGTCCAAGTTTCACGGAGGTGTAAGGTGAAGATGATTTATTCCTGTTTTATGAATCCTCATGAAAGCACCTCTCCCCATTCTAAGGTCCAAACATCTATCTAGCGGTATAAGCTGAAATCTAAGTTACGTGGTAGAAATGAACATTCCAGACTCCCCCATCCCACTCCAGAAGCCCTCTCTCCCTCCAGGACTTTAGAAAACAGCTCTTTCAGGAGAGACCGCAACGTGTGAGGGCAAGCACACCCTCTGCACCAACACTCCTGCGCTGGTACATTTCCACGGAATGAACCCCCGGCCGGTTCTGGGAAAGACGCCCCAACAGCACCCACATCTCGCTGCATGATTTGATTCAGCCTTGCAAATAACTACCTGCCCGTTCACCCAAGGCAAACGCTGATTTATGCTGAATGCTAAGTGAGTGGAAAAGAGTGATGACTCACTTCCATTGTATGACCTTTCTACTTTCACAAGGGGAAAAGCAGACAGTTTAAAAGGGAAGGCAATTTGTCTTCTGCTGATTTCTTCTTGTAGAAGTCTGAGTTCCACTGCCTTCTATTCTAGCACCCTCCTCCCAGGGCCTATGTTCCCACCTGCCAGCTGAGCCCACACTCTGGCCTCCTCTTCCTTCTCCAATCCAACCTATCTACTTCTGTTTCTTGACCGTGTTCTCTCCTCTCTGCATTCCCAGCCCACCTCGCTCCAGGTCAAACCCCACCTTCCCTGTACAGCTTCAGCTATCACTTCCCATGAGCACTGGCAAACTTACAAAAGAAAGGCAGAACGCTGCGAGGTGTTTCATTCTCATCTTTTGGGGGAGTTTACAATATTTGTTTCCCCCTAAACTAAAACCTGCTTGAGGAAGAGATGTTTGCCTTTCAATCCATGCCTCATAGTCAGCACTATGGCTTCCAAACTGGAGAGCTCAATGAACACCTGCTGATAGCAAAGCCAGGCCACGAGTTTTACAAATGAGCTCATGGAGACCAGCAGAGCAGAGGGGAACATCCAGCTCACGTGACAAGTTACTAGACTCCAACTAGCTGTGTTCTCGCTGGCCCGCCATCCCATCTTTTCACCGTGTTGACTACTGCTCTCCTGCGGCTGCCCTATTATGCGATGGTGATGATGAAGAAGTGGAGGGACGATGCTGAACACTGAGTGGGAATTTGCTAAATACTAAGCACTATTTTCAACACCTTCCCCCCATTATCTCATCTCATCCTCACTGCAATTACAAGAGAAAGTGTCTTCATTTTAATGCTCAGGAAACTGAGGCACAAAATATTAGCAACCTACGCAAGATTATCCTAGCATGAAAGGCAGAGTCAGAACTTGAACCCACACAGTCTGACTCCGGGGATAGAACTCTGCGTGGTGTATCTTCCTTCATACTCTGTTCTACGCAGTTGGTGAAGCTAGCACTTACCCCGAAGGCATTACATCAACTCCTTTGGACCTGACAAGAGGCCTCTGAGGAAAGTACGCTGAGTGTTCCTATCATCACAAGTAGAGAAGGGCATGGATGCTGTGCCCAAGAGGACAGAGGGGGTCAGTGGAGCCCTGAAGTCATGGCCACAGAGTCACAGAACGCTAGAGGAGAGGAGTTGAGCCATTTTACAACAACGTAACTGAGGCACAAAGGGGCGACTTGCTCAGGGTCCTGCAGCAAATAAGCAGAAAAACAGGAACAGAATTGGCTCATATGACTTCCGGTCCATGACCTCCCATGCAACACCATGGCCCCCAAAATGAGTGGTGACAATGGCATCCCGGTCACGTATGTCAGGAACTACTACAGGCCATGGCTGCCTCTTGGAGACTCATGGGTAACAGGCTTTGAATGACGTCACTGTGCAGAGAAGTCCACAGGCTCACTTGACCGAAGAAATGGCTTAATATCTTTCATTAATCTCTCTTTGCATAACTAGTATTCTGTGGAAGTCAATCGGGGAAACAATGCATAACAGATGCACTGGCATACAGGCATGTAAATAATCATTCTTTTTGTTAGGTTGTTAGAGCCAGAGAAAAATAGATCCTCTTCCTTCCTCCTCACCTCCTAAAGAATGCACTGGGATACAGGCATGTAAATAATCACCATTCTTTTTGTTAGGTTGTTAGAGCCAGAGAAAAATAGATCCTCTTCCTTCCTCCTCACCTCCTAAAGACCCCCTCCCACCACCACCACCAACTCAACACATTCCTCTCCTCTCCCCTGCAATGAAATGTACATAGGAAAAAATCTCAAACCACTTAGGTGAAACATAATGGAAAATTAACACTCTCCAAAGAAAGAACTCCTGTATTCCTGCTTGTATACACACACACACACACACACACACACATGCAGGCACACACAAGTTGAATCTTAAGTTTTTCAGGGTTGTTATATTACTTACACTTACATTCCCTTCATGTAAGTAAGGACTGGCTATAACCCTAGTGTTTCTCTGTAATTTTCTTGTTCGTAAAAGATTTTATTTGTCTGCTCAGGCTACCATAACAAGATACCACTGCCTGGGTGGCTTAGACAACAAGACACTCATTTCTCACAGTTCTGGAGGCTGGGAAGTCCCAGAGCAAGGTGCCAGCTGGTTGGGTTTTATTCTCTTGGCCTCTGGCAACCACCATCTTAGTGTGTGCTCATGACCTCTTCTTCACGTGTCTGTGGATCAGGGCTCCACCCTTATGACCTCACTGAACCCTAATTCCTTCTTCCTCGGCTCTGTCTCCAAATGTATGCACCCTGAGGTTAGGGTTTCACCAAATGAGCACGGAGGAGGACACAACTCCATCCATAACAATGAGAGTGAATGCAATGAGGACGGCAAAGCAGATGGTGCTGCTGGTGACCAGAGGTGACCTAGATCCAATTCGATTTGAAAAACAGAAGAAAGAAACATGGCACGTTATCCATACGCTGCTGCCTGACGTCCTTCTCACAGGAGGGAGGGAGGATGAAGAACTTGGATGAATCATAACAGCTCTGTCGAAAATGTTCATCGTTTACAAGCAGAAACAGTGGCGAATTTGTGTTAAGATCTAAATAACCGATACTCCTTCCTCCAAGCTCCTCTTTGTGGCAGAGGGCACTGGAAACCTGGAGTGGAGAGCGAGAGGCTGAGCTCAGGAGGACAAGCCTGCCCTGCACATGCCCAGTGTGGGCTGGGGGAGCCGCACCGCCCCCGCAGGTCGGTCGATCACTCCGTCCTGCCTTCTCAAGAGTAGCCTGAGCACAGCTCCAGGGATGGTGACTTCTCCATCCCTCCTCCACCCCCTCCTCCCCCCAGAGAGCAGGCAGCACTGAGGGTGCACGCGGCCTCTCCCTGGCTCCCTCCACACACCCAAGCACACAGCCCAGCCAGGCAGGAGCCCAGAGACAGGAGGGAAGAGCATGTGGGCTGGGAAAGGGCACAGCTCTCTGGGGGGCTGAGGGCGGCATTGGCGACATTTGTAAGAAGGACCTCGCTGATCACTTCCTTCCTCATTATTTCAGGATTATTGTAATTTCATGCAAACACGCCTTCTTCCCAACGCAGCTTCTGACGGCCACGGTTCTTGTTTGGCGCTGGTCCCCAGCAATGCTAATAAACGGCTTCCGGATCATTTTTATTCATTTTGTGCATTTCGCTCACAGTACTTCATGTGACTTATGTAGCCCCTGCAGCTCATATTTCTATTTGAATTGCAGGGCAAGTAGTGAGTTTTAACATTCCTACTGCACACGCATTCTTCTTTCCCTCGAAATGAAAGATCATTTGAACTTTGAATTGCATTAGCATGACATTTTTCTACTAAATTACCCTGGCTGTACTCAACAGCCTGAAAAGAAACAAACCTCTTTTAACTCTACAGGCTATGTGAGTGAATAAATACCCGAGGAAACGCCAACAGACAGGAGGAGGGAGCCACGACCTGGCAAGGCTGGGACCTGCCCCTGCCCCTGCCCCGAGGAGCCCATCGGTGAGGCCGGCCTGGCAGGCCGAGGGCTGGGGCTGACCCACCCATGCCAGGCCACGACTGGGACTGTGAATGGATGGAGCAAAAAGCTGATGCTTCTCAGCAGCTGTTGCTTTGTGAGAAAAAAAGGAGGGAAAAATGAGGTGCAGCTCCTCATCTCATTTTTAAAAAAGTAATAATGTTTGCTTTTCCTTGTATTATAATTGTAGGAAATGTTCATTGTGGGAAATCTGGAAAACACAAAAAAGAATAAAAAAGAAAATGAAATCCACCCATATTCTCACCACTTGGATAAACTATAATATTTAGAGATGCATTTTTTTCCAAATCCTTTTGGGAGGGTGAGTCGTTCTATTCAATTATATATGTGTGCAGCGCCATTTTATTTATTCTGCATAAAGTAAGCTTTATAGTGCATGCGTGTGGTGGGTGTGTGTAAACATACGTGTAATTTGAATTTTATTACTTAACATTTCTTTATGATCATTTTCCCATTTAAGTTGTCAGAGGACATGTGCACTCCCCAGAGAGAGAGAGAGAGCCCCTCCACGGGGCCATGGCCATGCCACGATTTTGCCCTCTTCCCATTTCTGCAGCATTTGGGATGCCCATGCACATGCACCTGGCATGCTTTCCAAGCCACAAGGGTGGGACCTGAACCTTGGTCAGCCACGTAGCATCAGGCTCCCAATGCATGGCATTTAACCACTGTGCTATGGGGCCGAGCCCTCCCGTGTCTTTGCCACCCGCCACCCACCACCTGCAGTAGCTGCACACTAGCTCATCATGGGACTGCATCGTTTTGCTTTCTTTTTTTGGAGAGATTTTCACTATAGGGCGCGTGCACTCGCCAGACAGAGAGAGACATAGAGACAGAAAGTGAGAAATCACCCCCCAGGGGGGATGGTCACGCTGCAATCCCTTCTCCTCCATTCTCCTCTTGGGATCTTGGGCACGCACGCACACGCACCTGGTGTGAGTTTTAAGCCACCGGGTCGACTACGTGGGAGTCCAGCGACATAGCCATTACGCTAACTGCTGGTTCCCTGGTTTCGCTTTCTTCACGCAGTTATTGCTTCATGTTGATGCCACTTCCAAAGTTCTTATTTATAAAAAGTTCTGTGATGAGGCCAGCAGGTGGTGTAATGGTCACATCACTGGATTCCCACATGGCTGACCCCTGTTCAAGTCCCAGCCCCAGTGACTTGAAAATCACACCAGGTGCATGTACATGCATGCCCAAGGTCCCAGGAGGAGAATGGAGGAGAATGGATTGAGGCATGGCCATCCCCCTGGAGGGGTGATCTCTTACTTTCTCTCTCTCTCTCTCTCTCTCTCTCTCTCTCCCTCTCCCTCTCCCTCCCTCTCTCTCTCCCTCTCTCTCTCTCTGTCTCTCTCTCCAGCGAGCACACACACCCTAAGGCAAAAACTTTTAAAAAAATAAATAAACTGCTGTGATGAACGTTTTTTTGCACATGACAGAATTGATAACCAATGATCACTTTTTGAGGCTCTACTGTATGCCAACCCTGACAATAGATCGCTCATAGAGGACATAATATATATATATATATTTAGATAATGTAATCATCTTAGGGTTATTAACCCTAGTCTTCTCCTGTAGAGGTAGTCACTATTCTCCACATTTTAAGTGCAAAGAAAATGAGGTGCAGAGATTAGCTAGCTGGTTCAAACACTCAGGTCAAACAACTCCAAGGTTTGACCCCAGGACATCCTCCTCCGACGTCCATGCTCCTACACCTAGGTCTGGCTGCTCCTCCCGACACTCCCTGCACTCCCATGCCCTCCTTTGAAGATGGCAGGACAGGTGCGCACAGCCCCAGCTCCGCCCACAGGGCCTATGTGGAATCAGTCAGGGCAGAGTCTGGCTGACCAGTTCATCAGTGTTTTCAAATTTGCCACAATCAAGGAACAGGAATTTATTTTCCCAGAGGTAGGCTGGGCTGTGGCTGCTTTGGACAGCTGTGAACACAGGTTCTCAGCTCCTCACTGCCTGCAGCAGGGGTGGGATTTGAGGAAGATGCCTGGACCGAGTCTTTAGACCACACTGACTGCAGGGTGCAGAACAAGAACGAAGGCCAAGAGGAAAACATAGGCAAAGAAAGCACATCTTGGGACCAGCAGGTGGTGTAATGGTTATGTTGCCAGACTCCCATACAACCATGGTTCAAGTCCCAGACCAGGCAGCTTAAACTCACACCGGGCCTGTGTGCATATGTACCCAAAATCCCAAGAGGAGAATGGAGGAGAAAAGATTGTGGTGTGGCCATCCCCCCAGGGGGTGATTTTTCGCTTTCTATCTCTCTCTGTCTCTCTGACAAGCACATACACCCTATAGCAAAAATCTCTCAAAAAGAAAAGAGAGAAAGAAACGGAAGTATACAAAAACCTCAGTGATAAGCTTGACACTCTCTTTTAAGAGACCTTACGGATCACCTTGCAAGCTGCCACTTAAGCTCATAAGTCCTGCTAAATGGGCAGTGGTAAGTACCTGGGTGGAGGTTTCACAGTCCACCCTGCCAAAGGCACATGGATCTGCTTGCTTTCATGACGATCCCCGACCAAGCACTGTGCTCCTCTCCCAAGTCTATCCAAGCAGCCTTGGTTTTCTGGTAGAGTGGGAATAGGCTCCAGAGGGCCCTCAACATCCCTCCAGCCCCCCACACCTGAGGGCTCAGTTCAAACTCCCTGGCTACACTTCTGCAGTGTTTCTCAGTCAGCACCAGACACGACAGGTGCTCTGCGACCCACAGGCTATGCAGGGCCCGAAATAGTCTGATTACATCACCCTTGCTTAGGGGTATTTCAGGCTGCCTCTTTACTTCTCTTCCAAATTTTGTGAAACAAAGAATAACATTTGGCACAGAACCAAACCCCTCCTGAGTCAGGCTGGGAGCTGCTCTGCGTGGAAAGCTACCCATGTGCTTGCAACAGAAGATGCCCAGAGAAAGGGCTTGCCCTAGAGCTGGGACCTGCCATCGCGTCCTGCCTGTCAGTTACCAGTCACGTGGTCATGGTGCATGACCTTCTCAGAACCCCAGCTTCTTCATCCACAAAAGTTCTAATTCATTGCCATCATTTATCTATTTAAACTCATTCATTTATTGACTACATGCTGTGATGACAAAAGGGAATATCTACTGAATGACTACTAGGTGCTGGTGTGGTGACAGTGCCCTCGAAACTTCGGGCAATAATACTACTACTACTACAATCTGGAGAAAATTAGTATCTTAATAATACTGAGTCTTCTACTTCAATGACATGGTGTCTCTTAATTCCCAGCAAGGATTTGTAATTTTCAGTGTAAAGGTCAATTTTGTCAGATTTCTCACTAAGCATTTCATATCTGTGATACTACGTTGAGTAACTTTTTTAGTTTTGAATTTCATTTCGATTTCTGATGATTTGTTGTAACTATGTTGAAATATATTGAGTTTTATGTGCTGATTCTATTTCTGTATCCCAGTTTCATTTCCTTAGATTTTTGGTAGATTCCATAAAATTTTCTTTGCAAAAAAAATAAAATTTCTTGGTAGATAATTATGTTGTCTATGAAGTGAGACAAGTTTACTTCTTTCTTCATGAGCTGGGTGTTTTCTTTTCTTTCTTTTTTTTTTTTCTTATCTTATTGCCCTGGTCACATTCTCCAGCATAGTAATGAGTAAAAGTGATTATAGTGTACACTCTTGCTTTTTTACTGGTCTTAGGAGGAGACATTATCTTCATCCATTAAATATAATGCCTGATTCAGGTTTTGGATAGATGCCTTTTATCCAGTTAAGGAAATTCCTTGCTATTTGTAGTTTTTTAATAGTTTGTTTTTATCAGAAATAAATGTTGGATTTTGTTAGTGGCTTTTATGCATTCATCAAAATGACCATGTGTGTGTTTTTCTCTTTTAGTCAGCCAATATGGTGAATTACATCGGTTAATTTTCAAATATTAAGCTAGTTGTATTTCCCTGTTCCCTTTCAAGCCTTGCAATTTTTTTTAAACTGGATGCAAGGCATTGTGATATTTATCATGTTGTTGCTAGATATTTTTACGTGCCTGTTAAAATTCTTGAGCTATGCTGTGGGATGCAGTTAAGTTAATTGAAAACAATTTGATCCTTTTATGTCCTCCTTTTAAGCTTTGTTAGGTGAGACCGGGGCAACATCAGGTCTAGTTCTATTTCTGCTCCATTACAAAATCAAGCTTTTCTGAGCTGTTATTCAAGGCCTAATGAATTCTGTGGCTTTTCACTCTGGCTGCTATGAACGAGAATAATGCCCAGGGCTCTCTACTCCCCTGGGTATGTCTCTCCAGTTCTTTTGGATATTCCTATCTCCAGCCTTGAGTAGTTTCCCTCCATGTCTGAACTGCTCAAGCCTTGAGCAAAGCCTTGGGCAGGACCCTCTGCTGCCCCCCAGAGTCCCCTCTGAGCCCTCCTCTCTCTGGCACTCTAGCTATTCTAGTCTCCTTGGCCTGCCCAGACTTCTAGTTACAGCCCCTCAACTCAAGCTCTACCTGGCTCCTTGTGCTGCGGGCTCAATGCCTCTCCAGCTGTTACAATCGGTGAAATTAACGGTTTTGCCATCTCTTAGATCACTCCTGTTTGTTGCCTGACTTCAATGTGTTGAACACTGTTTTTTCACCTATTTTGTCCAGTGTTGAGTTGTTTCCAGAGAAAACAATTAACAGTAGGACATCAACTGCATGGAAAAGCACTATAATCAGTTAGTGACAGGCAGGACACAACAATAGACAACAGAAGGGGCAGACAACAAGCACACATTGAAAGGGGAGCCCCAGCTATGACCAAGGAGAAGAGGACAGCCAGAACATCCTGGATAATCACACGAGACCTCGCCCTCTTTCTCGGCTCAGTTCCAAGAGTAAAGGAGGGAAAATGTAACCGCAGGTAGTGAAAGCAGCAACAATTCCCTCTCTGCTCCAGACCACTGAAATCGCACGTCACCTGCAAGAATGACATGAGCTAAGAATCAAAACCCAAAACCTTAAATAAACAGAACTAAACCTTAGCATCAACATCGTTTTGGCTTTAAGTGGCCAAAGATGATGGAAGTGAATTTAGACATATAAAGGGACCCCACAGTCCTGTGGGTAAGGAGTTTTTGACAAAATATAATTTAACAGCTATTGAAAAAAAATATGTATTTCATAATTACGCCTCAACAAGTTAAGATGTCTGAACCAAACAAGTTTTACATATATTTGTTCAACTTCTTTGCAAAATAATATGGCAATAAATGTGTCAAGAATAATAAACATGTTTATACCTTCTGATCGATGATGTGCTAGTAATCTGGCTCTTTAAAACAAAACAGAAAAGTCCTGATTTGCAGCATATGTCAATTGTGGTGTAAATACAGCTGATTTTTCTAAGGTTCTTGCCATAGTACACATGTGCTTGCTGGAGAGAGACAAAGAAAGATAAAGTGAGAAATCACAATTTTGGCCATGCTACAATCCCTTCTCCTCCATTATCCTCTCAGGATTTTGAGCACACACGCATACGTGTCCAGTGTGATTTTCAAGCTGCCGTGTCTAGGACTCAAGTCACAGCTGGGCATGTCAAAGTCCAGCACTTTAACCATCATGCCACCTGCTGCCCCCACTACCACAGCTGACTTTAAGAGAGCTCCCTGAATGCAGCCCTGAGAAGAGATTTCCAAAATGGTCTTTCACAAACTAAGCTAATCTAAGCTTTCACAATGTGACCCAGCACCATTGCCTTTGATCTTACCCTAGAAATTTATCCAAAAGAAATCACTAGAGAGACCAGTAAATGACATAATGGTTGTATCACTGCATTCCCACGTAGTTGACCATGGTTTGAGTCCCAGACCCAGTGGTTTAAAACTCACACCAGGCACATGTGTGTGCATGCCCAAAATCCTGAGAGGAGGATGGAGGAGGGATTGTGACATGGCCATCCCCCCGGGAGGGTGATTTCTCACTTTCGGTTTCTCTGTCGCTCTCTGTCTCTCTGGCTAGCACACATGCTCTATAGCAAAAATTCCTCTCAAAAAAATAATAACAATAATTTGATTTTGTTAAACACTTTTTCTGCATATGTTGAGATTTTTACCCTTCATCCTGCTAATATGATGTATCACATTTACTGATTTGCATATATTAAAACTTCTTTGCATCACAGGGATAAATCACGCTTAATCACGGTGTATGATATTTTTAATTGCTGTTTAATTCATTTTGCTAATATTCTGTTGAGAGTTCATTTTCATCAGCGATATTGCTCTATACTTTTTTTACACTGTCCTAGTCTCAATCTGGTTCAGGGTAACATTGGCCTCATAAAATGAGCTTGGAATTATTCCCTCTTCTTCAATAATTTAGAAAACTTCAAGAAAGATTAGTATTGATTCTTCTTTGTGCTTGGTAGAATTCACCAGTGAAGCCACTTGGTCCGGTGCTTTTTCTGTCTTGGGAGATTTCAGGTTACTGATTAAGTCTTCTTGTTATTGTTCCGTTTAGGTTTTATATTTCTTCATGATGCAGTCTTGATAAGCTGTATGTTTCTAGAAACGTGTCCATTTCTTCTAGATATCCAGGTCATGTAACTGCTCATAGTAGTTTGTTATGATCCTTTGCATTTCTACGGTATCATTTGTATTTCTTTCACTTCTGATTCTATTTACTCTCTCTTTGTTCTTAGTATATCTAAGAGCTTGTCAATTCTATTTTTTCAAAGCCACTCTTAGTTTTGTTGATCTTTTTGATTGTTTTTCTCATCTTTGTTTTTGATCTCTGTTCTTATCTTTGTTATTTCCTTTGTTCTGTTAACTTTGGGGTTTGACATAATTCAGCATTCTTTTATAACAAAAAGTCTCAACAAACTAGGTATAGAAGGGTTCGATGTATGTCAACATCATAAGAGTCATGTAAGACAAGCCCATAACAACATCACACTCTGTTAAAAAGGTAAAAGCCTTTCTGAAATCAGGTGGGGAAACACACAAACAAAAACAAAAACAAACAAACCAAAAAGGATTCCCACTGTCACCATGTCTACTTAGCCCAGTACTGAAAGTCCTAGCCAGAGCTACTAGGCAAGAATAAGAAATGAAAGGCATCTAAATCAGAAAGGAAGAAGTTAAACCGTCTCTGTTTGCAGAGGACATGAACTTATATAGAGAAAACCTGAAGACTCGACCAAAAAACTGCTAGAACTAATAAACTAATTCAGTAAAGTTGCAAGATGCAAAATCAACATACAAAAATCAGCTGTGTTCCTATACACTAACAATGAACTATCTGAAATTGAAAAAACAATTCCATTTACATAAGAACAACAAAAACTGCAATAAATTTAACCAAGGAGACGAAAGATCTATACACCAAAAATGATAAAATATTGATGAAACAAATTAAAGAAAACAGAAATAAATGAAAAGATATTCCATGTTCATGAATTGGAAGAATTAATATTTTTAAATGTTCATACTATCCAAAATGATACACGAGTTCAATGTAATCTTCTATTGAAATTCCAATGGCATGTTTAAAAGAAATAGAAAAAAATCATAAAATTTAAATGGAGCCACAAAAGACCCTGAATAGTTAAAGCAATTTTGGAAAAGAACAAAACAGGAGTCATCGCATTTCTTGTTTTCAAATTACATTACAAAGTTATAATAATGAAAACAATATGGTATGGGCTTAAAAACTGACATATATGGTCAACTAATCTTAGACAAAGTCTACACAATGAGAAAAGAATAGTCTCTTCAACAAATAGAGGTGGAAAAATTGGACATTTCCATGCAAAACAAATAAACAAATAAAACTAGACCCTTATTTTATTTCATACACAAAAATTAACTCAAAATGGATTAAAGACTCAGAATTTCTAGGGGAAAAAAAAAAACAGAGGCCAAAGCTCCTTGACATTGGTCTTGGCAATGACTTCTTTTTTTAGATATGATACTATAAGAGCACATGATATTTATCAGCAAAAATAAACAAGTGGAACTAGATCAAACCATAAAGTTTCTGCACAGCAAAGGGTTTCCTTTGAAACTAAAATGAAAAGATAGCCCATGAGGGCCAGGTAGTGCAGCATTCATAACACACTGGAAACACATGGTAAAAGCCCTGGGTTCATGTCCTGAGACCTCCCTGCTCATGCCAGGATGCAAGTGCCTATGACCTGGGCTGACTGGGACAAGGGTGGATAGTGACATGAGTACCCTGTTGGGGTTCTTCTATCTCTGTCTCTCTCTTTCAAATTAATAAACAATAAAACTGTTTTTAACCTACAGAATGGGAAAAATTTGCAAATCATGTATTCAATAATTGGTTAATATCTAAAATATATTAGGAATGAAAACAACTCAATAGTCTTACCAAGTAAGGGTTCACTGCCTGACACACGAAGAAGCCAATACTATGGCACTGGTTTTTAAGGTGGAAAAAAAAAAAAGGCTTTATTGTGAAGTGAACTTGACAAGGAGACAGGAGGCAAGGCTCCAATCTGTCTCCCTGATCTTTGGTCATAGCCAGTTTTAAGGGGTTAGAGAGTGGAAGTTAGAGAAGACAAGAGAAATTTCTATGCACAGTGATGAGGGTACAAACACAGTAAATGTACACACAGTAATATGCTCTGTACATTCACATTGGAGATGGTGGAGATGGTACATTTAGATATGAGGAAACTTGACTCTCTGCATCTAAAGGAGAGGCATAGACACAAAAACATCTTATGTGAAGCCCTGTAAATCCAGCTAAAGTTGGCCTGGAGTCCAGGGTCTCATATTAGAGAAAGTTGTCTATGAAGCTGACCTTTGATCCAATGAGAATCACTTCAGTGATCACTAGACAGTTATAGGTTAACAGGAAAACTGCTTGATTATGGGGGAAAAGTTTTGTAACAGCTAATAATTTCTTCTACCCAGAAATACCTGACCAACTCCCATACTGGAGTCAGGCTTCCACCTTCTTGGTTCCATGCTCAAAATACTTTTGGCCCCAGCCATGGCTAGGGTTACTTCAAGTCAGCCCTGTTCTCTGTGCATATTTTCCTGGAAAATGACTAGCAAAACCATTTTGGTTAAGAAAGTATGCAGAGATGGGACCAGCAGTTAGTGTAATGGCTATGTTGCTGAACTCCTATGTAGCCGACCTGGTTCGAGTTCTGGACTCGGTGGTTTAAACTCATGCCGGGCACATGTGCGTGTGTGCCAAAGATCCCAAGAGGAGAAAGGAGGATAAGGGATTGCAGCATGGCCATCCTCTCTGGGGGGTAATTTCTCACTTTCTATCTCTCTGTCTCTCTCTCTGTCTCTCTCTCTCTCTCTCTCTCTCTCTCTTTCTGGTGAGCACACACACCCTATAGCAAAAACCTCTCAAAAAAAGAAAAGAAAGAAAGAAAGAGAGAAAGAAAGAAAGGATGCAGAGGAACGAGCAGTTGGCGTAAAGGCTATGTTGCTGGACTCCCATGTAGTTGACTGTGGTTCAAGTCCTGGACCTGGTGGCTTAAACTCATGCCAGGCACATGAGCATGCATGTTCAAGATACTGAGAGGAGAGGGGATGCGACATGGCCATCCCCCCCCCGGGGGGGTGATTTCTCACTTTCTGTCTCTCTGTCTCTCTCTGTCTTTCTAGCAAGCACACGTGCCCTATAGCAAAAAACTCTTTAAAAAATAAAAAGAAAGAAAGAAAGAAAAAGAAAATGAAAGGAAGCACAAATGGCCTGAGCCAGTTTCAGTAGCAAAAGCAAAAACCAACCAACAAACACAACAAACAGCCCCGCTAAAACGTGGGAAAACACCTGACGAGACACTTTTTCCGAAGAAGACATTCGATTGGCCAACAGGTATATAAAAAATCCCTCAACATTGCTAATTATCAAGGACACAGAAACAAAAACCGCAATGAGAGGTATCAGCTCACACCTGTTAGAATGATTATTATCAAAACATCCAAAGATAACAAGAGCTGCAGCGAGGTGGAGGCAACGAGGCCCTGTACGTTGTTGTTGAAGTGTGACTTGCACCATCATTAAGGACAACAGCTTACAGAGGCCTCCAAAACTAAAAATAAAACTACGGTACAATCCAGAAATCCCATTTCGGACTATATAGCAAAGAAAATGAAACCACTCTCATTCCTAATAGCTAAAATGTGGAAGTAACCTAAGTGCCTGTTGACAGATGAATGAAGAAAATGTGATATATAGCTATATCCATATATATATATATATATGTACTCACAAAGCAGAGAGGAGAATGGAGGATACCAAGAGTGGAAGTTAGGAAGAAAGAGGAGATGTTAATTGAAGAGTTTTCATTCTAAAATTAAAATTTCTGGAGATATCGTGTACGACAAGGTGGCTGTAGCAAATAATGATTGTATTGCATACTTGAAATTTGCTTAGAGAGATCTTAAGAGTTCTCATCACAGACAAGGAGGGAGGGACTACATAAGGTAACAGATCAGTTGCTTTGATTGTGGAAACCATTTTACCATGTGTATGTATATCAAATCATCAAGTCATACACCTTAAACAGATATCATTTTAATTTGTGACTCATAACTTCAATCTGGAAAGAAAGAAATCATTTAAATGAGAAAAAAGTACGTACATAAAACCATCATTGCATGGCTGCTCTGAGAGTGCAAAAACGTGTAAATAATTCCAGATAGCTTATTTCATTCACTTCATGGAATATTATGCAGCTATTATAAAAGATACAGGGGAAAAGAATGAAATGATATGGAGAACAATTTGGTGGAATGTGTAGAGAATACAGCAGACTGCTAAGTGCCATGTTCACGATGATTACAATGATGTGGAATGTGTATGATTATGGCCAAAGTCTGCAGAAGACACAAAAAATAAAACCTATGTTGTTATAGTTTTGTGATTAAGAGTAGTGTGTTATTTCTTTTAAAAGGGCTTTAGAACTAGAATGATCTGTATTTAAACACAACAAAACAAACCCAGCCCTGGCTGAATTAACCCCATGTCTACAGATAAACCCATCCACAGTACTGGAGTAGTTGGAGGGTCTCGGGGAAAACACCTGCAGCACTGATTCAAGGGGTGCTGCAATATCACTGGGAATTTGATAAAAAAAAATCGTGTTCCTACAATGGACCTCCAGACTGAGACACCCCCACCATGCGCACAGAGGGCAGACTTCCATGACAGCACGTGACAGCTCAAATACCTCTACGGAGGCTGGTCTATTTAACTGCACATTGGCCATTTGTCCAAAGGAGTCTGAACAAGTGGAGATCCTCTGTGGCAGCCCATTGCTCACTGCCTCCGACCTCTTCTCTAAATACTCATTGACAAATTACTTATTATCGTTTAAAGTGGTGCCAAGATGTCAGCTTGTCTGGGCACACAGGTGTCTCCCTCTCATCCAACCAATACCTCGCCAATTTCTTTCCTTTCAAATTGGCAAAACTTAAGGGAGTCCTGACTCACCATCAGGCTCTGGTTAAATTCTGGAGGCACAGGGTGGAATAGAGACTCAATTTCCGCCATTGAGAAGCTTAGGATCCAAAGACAGTTGTGCACCGAAATAACCCCTGGGAAACTGCGGCAGAGAGAAGATTCCCCTTCCCTGGCAGTTCTGAAGAGCCGAGAGAAACATGTTGCTGAGACCCCTGAACGCCTTTCGCGGAAGCCTGCCCCACGTCTATTAACCTCTCAAGCTTTCTTCTCCATCTGGGTTCCTTAGGCCTTTGCCAAGATTGGGTCATTTCTTGAACCAACTTGTTCCAAAGTACACCCGGCCTGAAAGACTACCACTCTCTCAGCCACTACTGGGGGTGCCAGGCCAGCCTGCCAGCTGGCAAGGCCTTCCTCGCCCTCCCTGCCTTTATCTTTCTCCTCCAAGCAGAGCAGGTGGCAGGAACCTGGCACCGGGGAGGACCCATTCCGTGTGCAGACCTCAGCGCCTGCCAGAGAGGCCCAGGTGCCCTTGCCATCCACCAGAATAACGGCAGACAGAGACGGAGGACTGGGCAGCCTTACGGCTCCTGGAAGCCACTGGGGTTCTCCAAATGAAAGTGGCTGGAAAGAAGAGCACAGGGCTGACTTCCAACTCGGGCTGGAGGGAGGAAAGAGACACAAAGCCATGCTCCCATTGAAAGGGGCTTGAGCTGTGAGGTCGTGCTTCTTCCCACCTCTGCGCAGTCCAGCCTAGGTCAGGGCATCGGCCACCTCTGAGAGCCCACAAGGGCAGCTGAGAAGAGGACACTTGCTTCAAACAGGAAGCAAGGAGGATATGTTACTCAGTGCTAGGACGCAGCAGAGGTTGAGTGGAGAGAGCTCCTCTCCCTTCTTCTCTGAAGACAGCCTTGAAGTAGCGAGGGCTCTGTGGGGACCTGGGGGAACACAGCATCTGAGTAGGCGGCAAGGTGTTGAGCAGTGCCAGCCCTGAGTGGAGTTCTGGAATGGGTGCTCTGCCCTGGTGAGTATGGGGTGAAGATGGGGTTCACATCGCCATCGTGTAACTTCTCTCAACTGCTTCTTCCCCGAGAAAGTCGCCAAAGCACGGCTCCTCAGGCAGACCATGTGCAGAATGTCAGCTAGCCCGAAGTCACATAGGACAGCCTGAGGAAACGCCCTTTCTAGTCTGAAGCGCAGCTGGGCCAAATGGTTCTCGTCCAGTGTGTTGCACATAACAGAAATACCTGAGCCTGAGCAATCTATTAAAAAATAGGAGCTTAGAGGACCAGGCGGTGGTGCGGTGGAAACAGCTAGACCCGCTGGGAAGGGGCCTGGTTCACAGCGGCACCGCACGTGCCACGCCAGTGTGTGCCCACAATCCAGGCAGGCTGAGCTGGGCTTTGCAGTATGACAACCCTTTTGGGGGATGTCCCTCTCTCTGACTCTCAACAGAAGAAATAAATGGATACGCTTTTTAAAAAAATAAATAAATAAAAATAAAAACATTTTTTCCATAGAGCATGTGTGCTCACTAGAGACAGACAGAGACAGAAAGAAGTGAGAAATTCCCCCAGGATGATGACCATGCTGTGATTCCTTCTCCTCCTGGGATTTTGGACACACACGCACGCACACACTTACACACACACGTGCTCAGCATGATATTCAAGATGCTAGGTCCGGGACTCAAACCACAGTTGTCCTTGTAGAAATTTGGCACCTTAACCACCTTGCCACCTGCTGACCCCAAAATGAATATACTTTTTAAAAAGAGTAGACATTTATTTAGATCATGGTTTGGAAGGTCCCGGTCCAGAAGCCACATCTGGTGAGGGCTTTCTTGCAGATAGGTAGCAAGAGAGCGGAGTGTGTCCTGCGTGTTTCACTCTTATAAACCTGCGGTGTTCAGGTGCGGGCCCCACCAACGTCGATCCCAATCACCTTGCAGAGGCTCCACCTGCTAGTCTCATGGCTGGATTAATGTCCCCTCCAGCTTGAGACTGTCACGATGGCTCGCCAAATCTTAACACAGAACTGGGGTGGGAGGAGGCCTTCGAAACTGAGCCTCAGCCCCGGAAAACTCGGCACATACTCACTAGACAGAAGCTGACTGATGTAAGTTACCTGTGCTGGCAGCAGAGCTCGGTAAACAGAAGGAGTGCTTTGGAGGCACTTCTAAAACATTCAGGTTGGGGAAATGGATGTTAATTAGATGGCAGAGAAAGCAAAACTCGTTCCCATGGGAACCACCTTTAATGTGCCTAGGTGGAATCAGGAACACCTATCTTGATGGTACGAATGTCCTTAAATGGTATTGCAAATGGGGATAACGTTTGCTCTCCTAAATATAAACTGGCTGATATTTACACGGAGACCATAAGACAAGTGTTTTATAGCTGCAGTTCAACAAGACCTTAGCTGGAGGTATTGGAGATAAATCAAAAGAAGAACGCCCCTTCCTCCTAAACCCTCTCCACTGGGAGATTGCCGATTATTGAACCAGTATAAGGTGTGTTACCTCTTCAAGTAGTTCCTTTTATTTTTGCATATTTTAAGTAAAAATATTTACCCCTTTGGCCAGGAATTAAGCATTATAGTAATAGCATGTAATACTTATTGATTTCTTACTACATGCCATATGTTTTGCATGCATTTTCTGTGTGTGTGTGTGTGTGTGTGTGTGTGTGTGTATTTGCTATAGGATGCATGTGTTCACCTGAGAGAGTCAGAAGAGAGAGAGAGAGAGAGAAAGTGAGACCTCACCCCCAGGAGGATATGGCCATGCCATGATCCCTTCACCTCCAATCTCCTCTTGGGATTTTGGGCATGCATGCACATGTGCCTGGTGTGCTTTTCAAGTTTCTGGGTCCAAGACTCAAATCATGCAGCTGGCCATGTGGGATCCAGTGCCTTAACCTCTATGCCACCTGCTGGCCCAATGTGCAATGTTAATTTACCTTTCTAAATAACTTAGGCTGTTGTTAGCCCGTTTTGCAGATGGACATAACAGGCCCAAAGCTCCACAGATGATAAGGTGTAGAGTTGCCCCCTTGAACTTGAGACTGCTTATATCCTAGAGCCAGAAGGTTGAGTATAATCCCAATTTGTTTATTCAGTTCAACAGTAATATGTCTGGTGCTTTCTCTTTGCTAGAATCTGACTAAATACAGAGAAAAAAATCCAGTACCTACCCTTGGTATATTTGCAGCATAATATAAAAACAATAAATTAGAAGTTTAATTTACTTCTCTTCCTTTGAAAAAGAGTATCAGACTATTGGGGTCAATTTACAGATGGGTATGTTTTCCTGATAGTCAGATCTATATCACAGATAGACATAGTTCTCAGTACAAAGATGAAAGACATGTGTCTACAAGGACCTCTTCTTTGCTATGGTACCTGTGAGTGATGACCAAGAATGTCAGGAAACTAAGATACTCACCTGCTTGGACTTGCCATCCTGTCTTCCTCTCTCTGAAGCCCACACTTCTCTTGGCAGTAGGCTGGATCCAGATCTCCTTCTATGTAACTAAAACTGGTCTCCAGTGGCTCCATGCCAGCTTTGACCACCACCACCGCCACCTCCTACTGCACCTAATTCCGACCACGTGTGTTTCGAGTCCAGCCTTTCATCCTCCCATCTGTGCATTCACTCATTCATGCAGCCCCCACTTAATACAGTCTCATTATCTGCCAGAATTTCTGAAGAGGTAAGAACACGTGAATAAAAAGTAAAAACACTTAAATATTATGATAGGAAAGATTCAACCATTATGACTACAAAAACACATTCGCATTTAGGTGTAAGTGACTGAATAGTATATTCCTGAAGTTTGTGCTTTTAAAAAGAAGATCGTTTAAAGAAAGACATCTTTTTTTAGGCTTATGTCTTTAATGACCATGAGAGATGAAAGGAGGGAGAGAGAGAGAACAGAAGGAAGGAAGAAGAGAGAAAAGAAAAGAGAAAAGAAAGAAAAGAAAAAAGGAAAAGAAAGAGGAAAGAAGAAGAAGAAAGAAACAGACAAGTATCCTCAACAGAGTCTCATGCCACGATCCCCAACCTTCCCAGCCAACCACAATCATGTACAGGTCAACCTGGGAATGGAACCTGTGCCCTTCCAACCTTCCATATGGATGCAGCTTCACTTGAGCAGCATGTTACTGAGCCACTAAGCCAGCCCCAAGAAGGCCATCTTACACTCAGGAGGAAGGCTTCTCAGCAGCATTAAGACATGGGTACACTGAACTGTGGCCTTGGTTTGGTAGGTACTCAGAGATAGAACCTGCCCAGTGTTAGCCAGCCCTGACGAGGGAGAAGACGACCTTCTTCAGCAATAAACTAGCCCAAACGACCACAGATACTTTCTTCTTTTTATCCTTCTCCACTAGCCCAAGACACACCCAACGTCCAATGGAAGAATAAGGGAGGCACTTTGTCTCTGGGTCAAATAAAACAGTCTCTTTAGCCCCAGTGCCTCTGAGCACCAGCCTCATCGCTGGCCCGATCCCCCCAAGCTGGCCTCCTCTCAAACCACCTTCTCCCTGGCACCATGCCTCTTTCCCCGACTCTGCTTCCAGGTCCAGGTGCTCGCGCTTTGTCCATCACAGATGAGGGAAGCCCAAGAGAGCGTCTCAGTAATTGGCCCGAGCGGCACACCACCTGTGGCCTCCATCCTGCCCCTCCCCATTGTCCAGGTCTCTCATTTGGAAGTGATTCTGGAACCAGCCCTCTGTGCTGGGAGGCCCGGGAGTCAGGAGGCGGGAGCACAGCAGCGGTCATCCTCAGCCCTGTCGCCAGTCATTACCCACCGCACCTGCCAACTCTCGCTTCACCCCTCTGACACCCCAACTGGGCTCTCGCTTCATCCATGCTCACCTCCCTGCCAGCCCCCCTGCCCTCCCACACCCCATACTTCATCCTTCGACATTTATAAGCATTTCCATCTGAAAGAAGAAGTTTAAAAAAAAAAAAAACGGAGTCGGAAACACTGCCGGCCGTAACTATAGCGATGCATCAATCACACCGCAATAATTGCACAGCGCAGGGCTTCCTGTCAGGGCTGTCTACCTGCCAGAAAATGGCAGCAATCAGACTATTGGCAGCAGACAATCAGGCATCATTTGTAATTCTTTATGGCTGCATGTTTCTCGGTCCGGGAATTGGATGCTAATCAATCCGTTGTCATGGCAACCCAGCATCACACAGCTATCAATACAGAAAAAAAAGAAGGGAGAAATTACGAGGGCAGTAAGTGCCACAGTTCCCAGAAGGGGGTGCCAGGTGACCTCACTAGGTGCCAGCCCATGAAAGCAGGACCAAGAAAGAGCGGGAGACCCCAAGGGTGAAACCTCATAGCTTATCCAAGAAAGAGCTATTGTCTCAGCCACAAGGGTAATGGCAGTTGGGTGGCTTTCTGGGTCACCTCGCTGTCCTTGGATACCAGCTGAGCTCCTAGGGCCAGCCGATGTACAGGCAGTTTAAGGGATGCGAAGACAAGTGCTCGTGATGGAAGAGAAAGGTAGACCAGTTACCCAATCGACGGGCATCCTTCGACATTTAGAAGCATTTCCATTTGAAAAAAAAAGTTTAAAAAAAAAAAAAAACGGAGTCGGAAACACTGTCGGCCGTAACTATAGCGATGCATCAATCACACCGCAATAATTGCACAGCGCAGGGCTTCCTGTCAGGGCTGTCTACCTGCCAGAAAATGGCAGCAATCAGACTATTGGCAGCAGACAATCAGGCATCATTTGTAATTCTTTATGGCTGCATGTTTCTCGGTCCGGGAATTGGATGCTAATCAATCCGTTGTCATGGCAACCCAGCATCACACAGCTATCAATACAGAAAAAAAAGAAGGGAGAAATTACGAGGGCAGTAAGTGCCACAGTTCCCAGAAGGGGGTGCCAGGTGACCTCACTAGGTGCCAGCCCATGAAAGCAGGACCAAGAAAGAGCGGGAGACCCCAAGGGTGAAACCTCATAGCTTATCCAAGAAAGAGCTATTGTCTCAGCCACAAGGGTAATGGCAGTTGGGTGGCTTTCTGGGTCACCTCGCTGTCCTTGGATACCAGCTGAGCTCCTAGGGCCAGCCGATGTACAGGCAGTTTAAGGGATGCGAAGACAAGTGCTCGTGATGGAAGAGAAAGGTAGACCAGTTACCCAATCGACGGGCAGGTGTGTATGAAACAGCCCTTCATGTGAGGTGAACACTTCCTGCCAGCTCTGGGCTACCCACAGATAGCCAACAGGAGTACCTGGGACCGCAGCAGGACCTGTGCCAGCTGAACTTCCAGCCTTGACGTCCACCAGCAGGGGAGGTTAACAACAGGAACAGCCAACATGACCCAGCAGTGAAGGGCAAATCAAAACCAGACACCAGATCGGCCGGACGGGTTCACCTACCCCTTTTTAATAAATCCCAGTGACCTGGGGAGTGGACTTTATTTCTTTCTCCCCACAGCTGAGCACACTCTGGCACAGAGCGACCGAGTAAGCTGTCACGCGGCTTGGTGGGGTGCAGTGACACAGAGCTCCCCAAGGCATCGTCTTCTCTGAAAGCCAGCTCGGTGCGCCCCAGGGAAGCCACTGTACTGCTCAGGCCCTCGATGCCCTTTTCTGTGGAATGGGGGTAAGCAATTCACTCTCCATGAGTCTACACTCCCTCTCTCGAGGCTCGGCTTCTCACCTGCGGAGTGGGGCAGCGTTTCGAAATATCTTCGTCAGAAGGCCACCCTATAGTCACAACAGGACGCTGGCGCACACTCACGTTGAGGCAGCAAGAGGTGACGGGGCTGTCACCAGCAGAGAAAAGGTTGAAATCGAGCTTGGAGAACATCGGATGAAGCCGTGTGTTTCAGATTTCCTCACTGAATGAATTCCGGAACCTTCGAACAGGGCTTCCACAGAGGGGAAATCTGAACGGCAGAGGTTTCATGTTTGCTTGACCTCTGAGCCTGTTTTCTTGTCCCTGGGTGTCTCTAAAGGCTTGTGCGCCAAGGATTGAACTTGAGAAAACACTGACTTAAAGGCTCTCTGAAGAGGCATTGCCTGCAGCCTGCAGCCGCACGAGCTAGAAGTAGCCTAGGTGTCCACTGCTTGTCGACGCTGACCTCCCATCCCCAAGATGAGGACTGGGCAGCCTTATAAAGGACAAGACAGGCCTGGATGTGCTGGTATGGGGGTCCCCAACATATATTACACAAACACAAGAGGCAAATTCTATACACACGAGTAGGCCGTGTGTGCGTGCATGTGAACGTGTGTGCATGCTGAACACGATGGTTAGCCCATGCAAAGATCTACAGTCAGACGCCGTAGACTGTAGCTGCGTCAACTACAGACCGCGCACGGTAGGCAGCTGTGGTCCCCTAAGAGTATAAAGGAGCTAAAACCCTCCTATTGCCCAGCGACGTGGTAGCCAGCCCGACGTCACAGCCCAGTACATTACCCACGGGTGTGTGGTGAGGCCAGCATAAACAACCTACTGCGTGGCCAGATCAGAGTACAACACACGCAACTGCGTACAGGGTGTTCTTGGGGATGGCGCCACGTGACCAGGTCTCTGGTTCGTTTCCGCGTCTACACTCTTCATCAGTACTGTAAAACAATGTGGTGTGTTTTACTGACGTAGCTTATCCATCCCGTGTTTACTTCATCTCTTGATTAAATCTTCTTTTTAATTTTCTGTATGGGATGCATGTGTTTGCAGAGAGAGGCAGACAGTGAGAAAGCACCTCTCTTGGTTACGGTCATGTCGCAATCCCTTCCCCATTTCTCCCTTCGTTCAGGATTTGGGCGTGCATACACACATGCCCAGCACATTTTTCAAGCCTCCAGGGCTGGGATTTAATCTGCAGTCAGCCGGGAAGGATCCTGCTGCCTGAACCACCATGCCAGCAGCTGGCCCGACTGGATTATTCTCTACGTACTCTCCTTATTCTTGTGCTGTTCCACTCATCATGGTCCTTCCCGAGGGACAAGATGTGGAAGACACGATATTGCCGATCCTGATCTTGTGCAGGCCTGTGTGTGTGTGTGTGTGTGTGTGTGTGCGCGCGCATGTGTTTGTGTCTGAGTTTCTAACAACACCAAAAAAAATTAATTGTATCTGAGTTTCTAACAACACCAAAAAAAATTAATAAAATGCAAAAAAGCTTATACATTAAGAAATGTAAGAAAATACTTTATATAGCCGTATGATGTATTTGCGCCTTCTGCTAAGTGCTACGCAAAAGAGTCAATTAGTTTAAATGTTTAAGTTTATCAACTAAAAAGCTGCAGTAAGCTAATGTTGACAGATTCTTGCTCCTCTGCTTTCCACCCCTTACATTTGAACTCTGTAAGTTCACAATCACCATAAATTACTCCAGTTTTTACAAGTAGTCGTTTTTGCAACAAGCCAGTTTAGTGGTTTTGTGTCAAACATATGAAACAATGAGTAAGTGAAGAGGAGAAAAATGGCAAGCACCCTGACACTTGTCTCTCATTTGAGGCGAGCCCTGGGGTATGTGAGGGTACTGTTATCACTCTTCCACAAACACGGGGTTTGCTAGCTCACCGAAGGCCAGAGAGGGCGTGAGGGTGGAGTGAGAACGTGGACCTGCCGCTCTGCTCCTGGCCCCACCGCACTGGCACCTGGCTGCTCCCCTCTGCGCCCACCCCTGTGTACTGACTGCAAGACAGCCTCCCCTCTCCCCACGGCTCTGCCTGCTCCTAGCGGCCTCTGCCTCCTTGGGGTCTGCTGTTTCTACCATGTCATGGTCTGGAGAACCACACATGGACTCTATCTCTGAAGACGAGGAAATGGCAGGTGGAATGGGTGTGTTTCCCTGCAAGGGGGCAGGTGATCCTCAGGCCATGGGCTCTGCACAGAGTAGCCTGCTTGAGATCCCCTTCCCTTTCTTCCCCACTCCCACCTGTGGTCCGGGCCATCAACAGAAGCCCTAGGAGGTGCTCGGTGTCTGCGTCAGCAGCCGAGAGCGTGTGGCTTCCATGACAGTCTCAAGTAGTGAAGAAAGAGAGGAAGGGAAGGGAGTGATCGGACGAGATCTGGGGGCCCTAAGAGCTGTGGTGACGTTAACGAGAGCAGGGAAGGTGGTATGGGGTGAGAGGACTCTGGCTTTGTCACATCACTGTCCCAGCCACAGCCGTGTCCTTGCAATGGCATGCCATTTCTACAGAAGCCCTTTGACGTGCTGCCACCCTGTCTCTCCAACATACAACTCCGGAATGGCCGACATTCGGGAGACCTGCTCAGCACTCGTGGCTTTCCAGTCATTCCAGGCTAGGGTCCTCCCCAGGGACAAGTCCACATACTCTAATGGGTCAAAAGTACCCAGAGGTGACCAGCAGATGGGGGGCAGTTACACCACTAGACTCCCACAGTCCACCTTGGTTTGAGTCCTGGACCTGGTGGCTTGAAAGTCATGCTGGGTTCATGTGCAGATGTGCCCAAGATCTCGGGAGGAGAACAGAGACGGGATTGAGGTATGTCCCCGGGGGGATGATTTCTCACTTTCTCTCTCACTGTCTCTGTCTCTCTCTCTCCAACAAATGCACACACCCCAAGGCAAAAACCTCTACAAAAAAATAAAATAAAAACGATACCCAGAGGCATGCCGATTCTGGAGGGAGTAGTTTCCTACCTCGTCCCCCAGGCTACCAGCCCGCAGAGAGCAGGCTTTCAACAAAGAGACCTCAGAACACGCAGGGGCCACTCCAGTCCTTCGTGGCCCAAGACACATTCAGCTCCCTCAGCACTGTCCTGCACCCACTGACTCGGGCCCATTGTGGTAGAGTTGGGAGGCTAAGCAGCCCTGGAGGGGAAGGAGAGGGGGCTCCAGCAGCAGCTCTCGGCTGCCTCGGGGCAATTCACAAGGGGCGGGACTAATAGAGAGCTCGCGCACTGCCCAGTTAAAAATATAAACCGACCCGTAAGGCTGTCATAACCATCCCTGGGCAGAGATACGAGCGACACTAAAGCCGTCAAGCCAGGTGAAAGGAATGACCGCTCACACCCTCTCAGGCTCTCCCGACCCGTGGGGACCTCAGACATGACCGCCGTTTCCTCTGGGCCCCGCTGGAGCTGACCAGGAAAAGGAAAGACTCACCCTAGTTCTGCCAGGCATCTTGGGCCCTCTCAAGGTGCCCAGCCCTGTGTCAGGCAGTAGGGCACCGAAGTCCCCAATGCCAATGCACTTCAGACTGCCCACAGGCCAGAACTCAGACTCCACTTCAAACACTCAGAGTCAGAATCAGAAATCTGAGTGTTTTTTTGTTTGTTTGTTTAAGCATCCCAAGTGATTCTGTTGCAGCTTGTCCAGAGACTGGCATTTAGAAACCACTGCGGTGGGAAATACAATAAAGGTATAATATGCATTTGTCCTTAAGGAGCTCCCCATGTAAGCAACAAGATAAGACCCACTCAGACGAGGCAAATTAATTATTCCCTCGTCTGTGTTCAAGCAGCATTTTCACACGTTGCTCTTACAGGCTTTGTATCCTTGGGTTGGAAGTGCTCACTGCTGTCGCCTCTTGACAAGCGTTCTGTGAGCTCTCAGGAAGCAGGAACGGTGCTTACGCATCTGGGCTGCATTTGCCCCCAATCGGGTAGTCATCATTCCCTCATTCCTCTATTTACCCAGATGTGGGTTTCCTAGGTGCCCAGGCTCTGGGTGCAGTGGGACACAAAACCAGCATGCAGAGCAGGCGTGGTGGCACGCACCCATGTCCCAGCTACCTGGGAGGCAGAGACAGGGGGATTGTGAGTTTGAGGCCAGCCTGAACAGCATAGCTAGACTCTGTCTTTAAAAACCAATAATAACAAAAAGCTGCCATCTGCCCGCCCGGCTTTCCTGACACTTACGTTCTAGAGGGATGAAGGTAGGAGCCATAAAGTACCCAAGGAATAAGACACATGCTGGAAGGAATGGGACACAAAGCCACAAGAAAAGCCTTGACCGGGAGTCAACACTGACAATGTGGTCACGTGAGGCTTCTCCAAGTTGGTGACATCGGCGTTAAACCCTAGTGGATGACACACGTGCTGGCACGAACACCTGGAAAGAGCCTCCCAGGCCAACGCAGCAAATGCCAAGGCTGGGACAAGCTGGCCCAATCTGGCAATGGGCAGAGGATGGGGACTGAGCCCCCTGGTGACCAGAGGGGACCGGGAGATGAGGCCGGGAAGGCTGGCTCAGCCCAGCTACAAGCCACGGTGGGTCCTGTCTCTGCTTCCACTCCTGTTTAATTCGAAGAGCTGTGGAACACCACTGGAGGGTTTAACCAAGGAGATGAATCACATGATGCTGTTTCTGCCCTAAGTCACCAGTGTGTGGTGAATGGGTTGCACTGGGGCAAAGTGCAGAGGGGGACAAGAGAGATTTCAGGCGTGCAGGCACGGTGGCAGTGGAGCTGTGGAGAAGCATCAGGTGGTACACCTTCTTCTTTTTTCTTCCTTTTTTAGATTTCTCCCATAGGGTGCATGCACACCAGAGAGAAACAGAGACAGAGAGAGAAAGTGAAAAATCATTCCCCAGGAGAATGGCCAAGCTGCAATCTGTTCTCCTCCACTCTCCTCCTGGGATTTTGGGCATGCACGCACATGCACCTGGCAGGTTTTTCAAGCCACTGGGTCCAGGACTTGAACCACACACTCGGTCACACAGGATTCAGTGCCTTAACCACCATGCCACCCCCCTATTCCACAGTGCACATTCGAAAGCATCTCTGAGCTCAGTTGATCAGTCGGTCACGCACTGAGAGGACGCTACAGAGAGTGTCGCCTACATTAATGAGTAAACCAAACACCCAAACTTCTGGGACAGAATGTTAAACTCGACGAGTCAGCAGTTGGATAAGCGAGGATGAAACGACTCAGCATCCGCATCGCAGACGTAGTTACTGACAACGTGTCGGTACAGACGGAAGAAAGATGTCAGTATAGATTCGAATATTCTAGAAGGTAGGGTTTTTCTTTTTAAGTTTCATTTATTAATTTCTTTTATGGGTGGAAAATAGAGAGAGAATGAGAGAGACAGACAATACCCTCCACAGGGTATTACGGAGCGACCCACCCCAGCCTTAGCCAGCTCCTGGTCACGGGCATGAAGGTGGCCAGAGGACTCAGGTCTCCAGACATGAACCTGGACCTTCCCACATGGGTCAGCCTCGCCGAGCTCCACAGCCCACCTCTGCACCGCCATCCTACCCTCTGGGGTTTGAATTTGGACTTAGAAGTTCAGCAGCACCAGAAGAGTTGAGCGATCGTGTGGGTAGTTTTAGACTAGAACTTTATATAAAACTGAGCTCAGTACACTGTGTTTTTGTTTTTCTGGGACGTATTTCAAGGGAGCGTTCGGGAGAAGGACAAGGTGACCCTCGGTGAAAAAGAAGGCAGGGTCGCAGTTGGCTGAACGTGAAAACAGCAGCAGATGTGAAGCGCCCACAATCCTGGCCGTGGTGCGGATGCGAAAAGCAGGAGTGGAGGACACGGCCCACGGCGCAAGGGGTCCGTGGCTGCGATGTGGCTGTCGGGAGCTGGTGGAAACCCCAGACCACAGACGGCACTTACTGAAGCTTGTGGGAGTTTTCACCTGCAGATGACACGTCAGTTGGCGTGTTCCTATCTCCGTCAGAGAGAGCCCAAGCCCGTGAGTGTGTCATGTCGGGAAACATCCTCTTCAATAACCAGGGACTTAAAGGCTGGTCCTATAACCTCGTGCTTGAGGGACTCAGAATCCACATGACCAACTGTGGTTCAAGTCTTGACCCAGCAGCTTGAAAAACATGGCAGATCTGTGCGTGTGTGCCCCAAAGCCTGACAGGGCAGTGACGTGGAGAGACTGCAGCATGGCCACGCCCCACTGGGAGTGCTCTCTCCCTCTCCTGTCTCTCTGCTTCTGGTGCACGCACGTACCCTCTGGAAATCATTTTTGAAAAGAAAAAAAAAGAAGAAGAAGAAGAAGAAAGGAAAGGAAAGAAGGGAAAAAAGAAAAGAAAGGAAAGGAAAGCAAGAAAAGAAAGAAAAAAGGAAAAAGAGAAGAAGAAAAGGAAAGAAAAGGAAGGAGAAAAGAAAGAAAAGAAAGAAAAGAAAAGAAAAGAAAAGAAAAGGAAAGAAAAGAAAAGAAAAGAAAAGAAAAGAAAAGAAAAAAGAAAAGAAAAGAAAAGAAAAGAAGACCTATAGGTCTGACCTATGCCCAGCCTCCAATCTCCTGCAAGGGCAGGGTGTGGTGCTCAGTGTGGAGTGAATAAATTCTTTTCCTTTCATATTCAAGATGCAGCTGGAACTTGGCCCTTCTCACTAAAAATTAAAACGATCACACCTCCCTGAGCATGTGGACGCCCACTCCCACCCCATCTCCCAGCAGGTCACTTGGAAGCTGGAGGTGCCAGCCCTCCAGAAGAGGGCGGTGGAGCTCAGAGTGGGGTGTCAGAGTCGGGTCTCGGTAATAGCAAGAGAGAGCAGCAGCGGCCCCTGGTGGAAGCCGCTGGTCTTACAGCGAGCCGGCCGGCTTCTCCCGTTGGGTATGAGGACACAGGAGCCAGGCAGCGGTGGCAGGGAAAAGCCAGGTTCTGCACAGAGGCTGGGTGGTCCTAAGGAGAACCTTCTGCTGGGGGCCTAGACCTGGCTCGCAGCTCGGCCTCTCTGGGGCCGCCAGCTGCAGCAGCTGGGCAGCTGGTCTTCCCCGACGTGGCAGCTTCTCCTCTTTGGTTTTTTATTTTTATTTTTTTATTTTTTTATTTTTTATTTTTTGGAGAGGTTTTCACTATAGGACACGTGCGCTCGCCATACAGACAGAGAGAGACATAGAGACAGAAAGCGAGAAATCACCCCCAAGGGGGGATGGTCACACCGCAATCCCTTCTCCTCCATTCTCCTCTCGGGATCTTGGGCACACACACACGCATGCCCGGCGTGAGTTTTAAGCCACCGGGTCCGGGATGCGAACCGCGGTCAACTACGTGGGAGTCCAGCGACATAGCCATTACGCTAACTGCTGGTTCCCTTCCTCTTTGGTTTTTGAAGCACAGCAACAAGCATAGAGAAAGCAGTCTGCAGACAGAGGTCCAGTGGCCCAGGACGTTCCCGCTCACCCCAGGCCCCTTGCCTGTTCTGTCTTTCCCCCCGAGAATGTCACACATGTGCTTGGACACACAGACACCCATCCATCACCTAGCAGGTACTTTCCAAGCATCTAATACACCCCGGGCACAGGGGTAGTCCCTGGGGACATAGAGGACAAGGTCTCCAGTTCCAGGGAAGATGGCACCTTGTCAGGTCAACCTCTGTACCTGCCCAGCACCATCACAGACGAGCCCAGGTGGGCCGGCAAGGGGAGTCTCACCAAACTGACACATTGGAGGTGGGTCTTGTAAGAAAGGAGGGAGTCCCCAGTCAGAAAACAGTGATAGAGAAACTCCAGGAAGAAGAAACAGCGGGTCACAGGACTGGACAGCTTGGAAGAGTCTAGGGAAGGTCCCGGGATGCTCGGAGGATCTGTGTGGGCAGAAGCAATTGCAGAGGAGATGAAAGTGGCCCGGCCAGTGGGAGACAGATTATGAAAGGCCTGGGTTTGGAAGAGCTGGGGCCTGGGTTCCTGAGCAAGGTGGAGCCTCGGGCAGCAGCGCATGAGGAAGAGGGACCTGGGGACGTCCAGGCATGCCAGCAAGTCACCGTGCCCACATTTGTTTTCAAGGGAGCACACACACCAGCCGTGACTGTCGGTTTTACGAACTGGTTCAGAACTCACCAGACGTTTGTGTGGGACCTGTGGCCCAGGCCCTAAGACCTATGTGGGACCTTCTGTCCCCTCTGCTCCCAAAACCAAGACAGTCTTGTGTCCCCCAGGCTCTGTCTTAACCCTCCCCGGCCTACTACTTGCACAGAAAGAGCAGTGGCCAGACCACCCTAACACAGGAAGCAGACGACTGTCCAACCTGGGTGCCAAGGACCTCGTCACAGGGCCATCGAGAAAATGTGGCCATGTCCTCTGAGGGGTGATTTCTTACTTTCTCTCTGTCTCTCTCTGTCTCTTTGGTATGAGTACATGTGTCCTATAGCAAAAATTTCCCTTAGACAAAAAAAGAAAGAAAGAAATCTAGCCGGGTGGTAAATATCTAAGGAGAACGGTCTGCTGGGAGATGTGTCATTGAGCGACTGCCGCCATATGCAAATCGTGTGGAGACTCCAGGCTTGCGTAGGTCTGCCGGCCTGAGGCAGGTGGCAGGAGAGGCCATCCTGAGGAGGGGCCTGTAGCTCAGCGACACAGCCCACTTGGACAGGTAGTGTTGTGGGGAGCTCACGGACCGATGCTATTAGAGTAGCATTTCTGGAGGTCAAAAATGTTTTGACCCCCTTCTTCTGACCTTCTAGCATGGGCAAGTGGACTAAACTTCACTTTCCCAACTGTGGCCCAAACACCCTCTTTTATCCCCAAGCTTAGGGCAGCAAGACTTGACTTTTCCAAATAATGATATAACAAACCAGATAGTCCCCCAAGAAATTCCCCCAATCCTCCCAGCTGCAAATAGCTTCGACACACTGAGAACACCCTCCCTGGTGTCTACACCTGTGTTGTTACTACACACACCAGTAACTTCTCTCTCCTCCTAAAAACGATACACCCCTGGGGCAGAAGATGACCATGAATAATTAAGATTGGGATGGCAGAGACCAGCAGGTGTCATAACGTCTACATTGCTAGACTCTCATGTAGTCGACCGTGGTTCGAGTCCCAGACCCGGTGGCTTAAAACACACTGGGCGCATGTGCATGCGTGCCCAAGATCCCGAGAGGAGAATGGAGGAGAAGGGATTGCAACATGGCCAACCCCCTGGGGAGGTGATTTCTCACTTTCTGTCTCTCTGTGTCTGTCTGTCTCACTGGTGAGCTCACATATCCTATGGCAAAAATCTCTCTCTAAAAAAAAATAATAAATAAAATAAAAGAGCTCGGGATGTCAGGACTGGCTTGTGGCCCAGTGTAACACTGCACTCTGTAAGGCTGATTTCCAGGGAAGATTCAGGCCTATGTCTAGAGACCTCCCTGAATGCATGGATTGCACACGGGCCCACGATCCTGGGCTGGCTGAAGGCTGGCTTGTGGCAATGAAGACCCTAGGGTGCCTGTCTGTCTCTCCCTCTAGCTCATAGAAGAAAGAAACTTAAAAAAACAATCAGGGTTTTTTTCCTCACTTACATGGGAAGGGAAACTTTGCAGAGCTCTGTCTGGAGCTCCCAGCTCTCAACGTGACCCAGCCAAGCCTGGGGAGGAGGCGAGCGGGCACACTCAGGCAGAGCAGGAAGTGGCTTGGGTGGTATGCTTTGGGGAATGTAAGAAATTTCGAATTATGCCCCCAAATCTCCATCTCGAAAAAATACCTAAAATTCCACCTTGCATAATACATTCCTTTCAGCCTTAGAAGTTTCTGTATTTTACAGTTTTCCCTTGACTAAACACTGAACACCCATAGAAGGAGAACAGCTGAAGCCCTGGCCTTGCAGTGCCTTCCCGTAGGTACCAAGCAAAGTTTCACAGTAGTGTGTGCACGTGGGAATTGTAAGGGGTCCCTTAAGGCCCCAGGGATCTGAGAGGGTAAAAATCCCTGACATAAGGCTTGCTGCTTCTTTTGTTTATCTCTGTAAGTCCCAGAACTCTCCAGAAAGCCTGTAACAGAAAGCTGCTCAGTAAAGGTAAGTCAAAAAAAAAAAAAAAAAGAATGAATGAAAGAACGCATGATGAAGTCCAAAAGACAAAAATCTCCCAGGGAGCCAGAAAGCCAAGAAACCCCATGGCCATGATCGCCTCTTCACTCTTTTGTTGTTGTTGCTGCTGGGTTTGGCTTTTTTTTTTTTTTTTAAGAAGTTTTTGCCTTAGAGCATGTGCACTTACCAGAGAGACAGAGACAGAGAGGAAAAGAGAGAAATCACCGCCCCTCCCCGAAGGGGGGTAGAGTAGCCACACCCCAGTCCCTTCTGCTGGGATTTTGGGCATGCACGCAATCACGCCCAGCGTGAGTTTCAAGCCACTCAGTGAAACAGGGGTCGGCCATGTGGGAGTCCAGCGACGTAACCGCTGTGCCATCTGCTGGCCGGCTCACCCTTCTTGGATCACTCCACAGTGTGGGAGGCTGCAGAGCAGGTGCTCAGTACATTCCCCTGAAATGGCAAACCCTTGTCCTCCACAGTCTTGCTAGATGCTCTGGGGCCTGGCCCAGAAACCGCTTGCTCTGGCTGTCAAAAAGGAGTCTCACCACTAGGGGGCAGTGCAGACCAGATACTGCGCCAGGATTCTTTTCCTGTCCCGGCGGCTAACAGCAGGGGGCCCCCCAGTGCCATCGTGCGCCACCAGAAGCAGCATTCCCTCTGCACACCCATTCATTTCCAAATTGCGCGGAAGCATTTGTTTCTCTGACCTGTAGCCAAGGCAATAGTTTAAGGCTACTCCAAAATTGATTAAAGCAGTGGCCTGTATTTGAGGGAAAGGAAAAACAAAAAAAACAAAAAAACCTGCTGCCAATACTGTGCTCCCTGTTAGGAAAATGCCCTAATGTATTTTTCCAGGCAACTGAGATCTGATCCTTGAGGAGTCCACATCCCCCTGATGACTCATAATTAATCGACAATTAACACGCAGCGGGTGCCACTTACCACCTATGAAAAGCACCCAGAATCCTCCTTGGCAACGCCAAGCCTTGAAGTTGAATCAAAGTAGCTCAGGATTTTAGGCTGTCCTCTGACCTCTTCACTGTTCAATCATAAAACAATGGGTCCAGGGCCAGTGAGTGGCAGGGGGGTTAAGGCAGCCAGATCTGACATAGCTGATTTGGCTATTCACACGCCGGGCACGTGTGAGTGCATGTCCAAAATCCCGAGAGGAGAATAGAGGAGAAGGAATTGCCATGTGGCCATCCTCCTGGGGGTGATTTATCATTTCCCCCTGTCTCTGTGTCTCTCCAGTGAGTGCATGTGTCCTATGACAAAAAAAAAAAAAGAAAAGAAAAGGAAAGAAAGAGAGAAAAGAAAAATATTAATGGGCCCAGTGTGAGAGAGACATAATATTCTTATTATCTCTGCGGATACACGCTCTCTTTAGCATGGGGTAAACCCCTTGAAGCATGGAGCATTCTTGTCTGACCTCTGTTACCCACAGAGCAGTGCTAAGCAGCCTCTGGGTGCTCGGTCAAAGTTTGTGGAATGAACAGTACTTTTCCATGTTTGTATTCTCTCTCCTGTTTTTCTGACAAGGTTTGGCAGGTGAGGTTTGGGGGCCTTTCATAAAAAAGAACAATTCGAAGAAAGGCAAGTGTCCGGGGGGATCTAAGTTATCTAGAAGCCTGGAACATGGAAGCCCCAGCCCCTGGGGCAAATCAGTGAGAGCCTGTGGTCTTCAGAAGAGGCAGCTGGTCCCAGCCTGTAGGAAGGAGGAGAACAAACCGGCCATGTCTCCCGTGCCGTCAAGGCGTAAAATAGTCATTACTCAGCCACATTTTGATGATACTTTTTAGGGAAGAACACTTGATCTAAAGTTTCCTGAAACATGAAAAGTGCAGACAAATCGCACACACACACACACACACACAGGAACCCAAGCAGCCACAGGCTAAGACCAGGCTGGAATCTCCAGAAACTCCCGTGAGAGACCCCAGAGCCTCTGGCGCTATCACAGAGGACATTTCTAGCTGCCCAGGTGTCTCACACTGCCCACGGCCCCAGGCCTAGCGAAGGACATCCCCGAGAGCCACAGGGCTGCATGACTCTGGGGAGAGGTCACCCTGGGCACCCCAGCTCCCAGGACCCAGGCAGCTGCAGAGCAGGGCCATCGTGAGAACAGAGCAATTGCTGGAGCGAGGCCTGCCCAAGGACCGCTGGCCTGTGAGTCTTCACAGCCCTGAGAACCCATCACATCCCACCAGGACCATGTGGGCAGCTGCAGCCACCACCCAGGTAGATGGAGCATGGAGCCGTGACCAGGGCACCAAGCCCGCCCACCATCATGCGCTCAAGATCATAGGCAGACCAGCACAGGAGGACAGCTCCAAGGGACAAACAGATAAAAATGCAAAATAAACATGTAGACCCCGGCTTGAATCCTGACCCCGGCAGCTTGAAGAACATGCCAAGTGCATGTGTGTGCTTGCTCAAAGTCCTAAAGGAAGGAGAAGCGGAGGGAAGGGCTTACAGTATGGCTGGACACCATGGGAGGGTGCTTTCTCTCTCTCTCTCCCTCTCTCTCTCTTTCTCTGTCTGACTCTGGCTAGCCCAAGTGCTCTATAGCAAATTTTAAAAAAAGAAAAAAAAAAAAACATAAAGGGCTACAGAAGCTTCGGCCCCTGTCCGGAGCCTCATTAGAGACCACCAACCCAAAAGCAGGTGCTCACTATGTACTGGCCACTTCTACGAGGGAGTACGAGGCATCTTCACGAAGTTTACGGAAAGTACGTATCATTCAAAAAAATTTAAAAAAAAAACCTACGCACAGAACAGTAACTGTTTTGCACCCAAATAAACTCATACTTTAATTCCATTCGTCCATAAAGCTTTTGGTGCCCCCTCATGTAGAACATGGTCCCTGAACCCTGAGAGTTTCACTTCTAGGCAACATAAACATACAGAAAACAAATAAATGGGACCAGTAGGTGGCATGGTGGTTAAGGCACTGGATTCCCACATGGCCAACCGCAGTTCAAGTCCCAGACCTAGTAGATAGGGCTCTCTCTCTCTCTCTCTCTCGTGCCCCATAGATAATTAAAATAACAACAATTTTTTTAAATAACACATAAATGCTGAATTTCAAGGTACCAACTCATGGTGCAACAAAAATAAGAAGAGACCCTTAAGGACTGGCACAGAGTGAGGTTTTGCAGAACACAAAGTGTTTGAGCTGGTCCTTGAAGGACAAAGTGTTTGGGCCAGACCCCCGCAGCAGAGCTAGCATGACGATGGCCTGGAGGACAGGAGGGACTGGCTTTGCACGGAGGGCATGAGAAGACAGAGGTCTGTGTGGCTGGGGCTGGGAGGTGGACAACCTGGGCCCACAGTGGGGTCAGTGAGAGGGAGACGGGGCACCAAGCCTGCTCCCTCGCTTTCTAGAAGACTGAAGCCAAGTCACTCGACCCACACAAGACCTACAGACTACAGACAGATGCACACACGTACACATTTGTGCACGCACACACACACACGCACTCACACACCCCTGCTGTTATGTTCTCGCCAAAAACCAGCCTGCGAGATTCCAGAGCAGGGCGGGAAGACCAGGACAGCAGATTGCTGAGGCTCTAATTACATATATCTGAGGTGGAAATTTAGTATAACCACAGACTTGGAACAACTTAAAAGTGTAGAAAACAGTTTCATCCGTTCATTATGCAAAGGAGTTGCTCATTTGGGGAGTTCGGATGGCAGCAGAAAGCTTCCAAAGGAAGGCCGGGGAACGCCAGGGAGCTCCAGGGAGCCCCAGCATGGCAGGGTTCTCCTCCCAGTGAGCAGCCCTAGGAGAAGCAGCCCAGTCGAGGTGCTGGGGCTCCCCCACCCACCGAGGACTGGCCCCACAGGACCACTGACACCCCTCCTCCCGGTCTGACGAGGAAAGGCAAGGGCCATGCGAAGTTTGCTAAGAGAAAAGCCTGGGACAAAATGAGATGATGAGGAAAGGGGCACAGAAGACAACCGTGGTAGACAGTGGAAGTTGGGGTCACGCTGGGACGAGGCTTACAAGAGGAAGACAGCTGCCTGCGCTGCCCTGGAGCCCTGCCGCAGCTGCAGTGCACAGCCTTCTCTGCTGGGAGCCAGACAGAGACAGGCAGGGAAGCAAACGGACAAGAAACGTCCTGGGTTGGGTCCCAGATCCCTGTGGCGCCCGCGGGCTGTGGTCTAGGCCAGCCACCGGGTGCTGCCTCTTTCTCTTCTCTGTGATGCAAATAAATGAACCTATTTTTCAGAGATTTTTGCTATAGGGCACATGTGCTCTTGGGAAAGACAAAGAGAAAGAAAGTGAGAAATCACCCCCCAGGTGGGTTAGCCATGCTGAAATCCCTTCTCCTCCCTTCTCCTCTTGGGATTTTGGGCACGCACACACATGCGCCCAGAGTGAGTTTGAGGCCTCCAGACCCAGGACTCAAACTACACTCAACCACGTGGGAGTCCAGTGATATAACAATAATGCCGTCTGCTGGTTCCAATAAATAAATGTTTTTTAAAAATATTTGGGACCTGGGACCAGCAGATTCTATAATGGTTACATCACTAGACTCCCACGTAGTCGACTCCAGTGGCTTAACCCTCATCTCCTCTCCAGATCTGGAGAGCACGTGTGTGTGCCCAAGATCCCGAGAGGAGAATGGAGAAGGGATTGCGGCATGGCCATCCCCCCGGGGGGTGATTTCTCACATTCTATCTCTTTCTCTCTCTGTCTCTCTGGTGAGTGCATGCACCCTATAGAAAAAAAATCTCTTGGGAACCAGCAGTTAGCGTAATGGCTGTGTCGCTGGACTCCCATGTAGTCGACCACGGTTCGTGTCCCGGACCTGGTGGCTTAAAACTCA
>NW_006160006.1:756690-760521 GCF_000334495.1 Tupaia belangeri chinensis | reverse complement strand
TCCTATAGCTAAAACCTCTCCAAAAAAAAGAAAAAGAAAAAGAAAAAAAATCTCTCTAAAAATAAATAAATAAATAAATAACCCCTAGGACCAGGATTTCCTGAAAAAAACAAACAAACAAACAAACAAGCAAGCAAACAAACAAACCCTGAATCTAATTTAAACTTCATTTTATGTAGGTGAGGCGGCTGTGCAGTGTAAACTAACAGCCCACATGGAAAGGTCCTTGGTTCTGTCCAGGGCTTCCCTAAGTAGCCAGGTACACCTGTGCCCACCGCAGGCAGGTAAACACCGCATGGATCGTGACACAGACTTCTTGCCCCCCCCACCCCGCCTCTGTCTCTCTTGGGAGAAATAACTAAACCCATCAAAATAAATAAATAAATACAAACTAATTTTATTTTTTTTTAATTTGCCTTGGGAAGGATTGAGTCAGTTAAAGAGGATTTCTTGAAGCGTGTTCTCATGGAACCCCAGTTTACAAGAGGAAAAAAGAGGTTTGATACTTAAATTGATCAGAAAATGCTAAGTAAAATTTATCCCATTGAATTTATAGTGAACGTTAAAATTCACATCTTAAAAATCTCTGAGAAGTCTTACAATAAACTAAAATTTGTTTCTGAAATTTAAGTAATCCAAAACATCTGCAGTATTTTGGGTTTTGGTTTTTATTTGCAAAATACCTATTATTATCCTGAGGAACACATGTCTTATAAAACAGGCTCTGGGAAATACTGACATTTTGGGCTGGTTTTTCAAGTTCTGTCTTTGGAAGTAAAGTTGAAAATCATTCAGTAATCCAAGACCTGTTGTTTGATCCTGATGTTTTAGTATGTCCCAAGAAGGTTCTGGCTAGTATTATTCAGTCCTTCCCCTCTCCCCTCAGGCCATCTGATCAGCTATAAAGAGATTCAGTTATCGGGTTTCCGGTGGAGCCAGGGGACCTACAACTGCAGGCTCTCTGGGAGCTAGAGAGGCATGGCGCCCAGAGAGGGAACTGAATCACCATGCTCCGGGCCGAGCACTCATACCTAGGGACCAGAGAGAAGTCACATCAGCGTATCCTGAATGTCCTGGTCACATGTGTGAAGACCAATGGCAAAACTGAGGACCAAAAGCCCGTCGGCAGACGAGGACAGACGTTGGTATGCACACACAATGGAATGCTGCCGGCCGCAAAGAGGAGTGAGCTATCGACACTGTACCCTGAGAGGGTCAAAACCATGATGCCGGGTGAAATGACCAGACTAAAGGAGTCCAGACCACATGACCCACTTATGTGAGACTCCAAGAAGTGCAAACAGTCTGCAGTGGCAGAGAGCGGATCAGTGGTCGTCTGGGGAAGGGAGTGAAAGGAGGAGTGAGGGTCGAGGGCACCAGGGAATCACTGGGGATGGACGATGGCAAGGTTTGGTGTCATCATTGCGGTACTGGTTTTGTGGGTGCACACCTGTGTCAAAACTCTAAGTGCTATATTTACGTAGGTGCCATTTTTTTTAATTTTTATTTTTAGAGGTTTTTGCCTTAGAGCATATGTGCTCACCTAAGAGACAGACAGACACACAGACAGATAGATAGACACAGAGAGAGGGAAAGTGAGATGTCAGTCCTGGGGTGTGGAGCGGATGGCCATATAGCAATCCCTTCTCTTCCATTCTCCCCTCGGGATCTTGGTCATGCATGCACACACACCCAGTGTGATTTTCAAGCCACCGGGTCCAGGATTCGAACTGCAGTCAGCCATGTGGGAGTCCAGTGACATAACTGCTATGCCATCTGCAGGCCCCAACATTTTTTTTTTAAGTTTACTTATTGACTTGCTACAGATACAGGAAAACAAGTAACAAGGGGAGTGGATTATGGAATGGTGTCCACGGCAAAGTGAAAAATGTCATTAACGATTCAATGTCTATTTCCAAAAATCTAAAGAAAAAACTAGTGGAACTAGTATCCCATTCTCAGAAGGACACAACGAAAGATACAGTTAAACGCCAACTAAGACAAAGATGTCTATATCTGTTGTGTGACAGTTAGACACTACGTGTGTATGTGTGTGTGTGTGTGTGTGTGTGTGTGTGTGTGTGCGTAAAAAACAAAAACCCTTTTGCTCCAAGAATCGGTTAACCTCAGCTAATTCTATAATCTCTGACCTGTACACAAAACTAACATGGTCAATAAGATATAATACTTCATTATAAAATAAAGGTTTACTAATTTATTTCTTTCATGAGAGTGAGAGACACAGAGAGAGAGACAGGCAGGCCCAGAAGAGGTCCCGGGCCATGATCCTCCCCGTCTCTGCCAACCTGGCTCACAGGCCTACAAGGGCCTGGCGTACTCAGGGAGGACCCCGGATGCGTTCCCATGACCTTTCTCGTACAGATCTGGCAGCGTTGTCGCTGCACCACTCCCCGGACCCAATTATGTATAAGCAATACATTAAAAAGTGGCGAAAGTACAACTTGGAGTTTTTCTATGGAAAAAATCAAGCTAATGAGCAAAGCCATGCCTTCTTGCCTCTCATTCAGGTCCCTGCTCATCGGCGACTTTCAGATCGTCAACCTTCACAATAAAGCGAGTCGGTGAGTTTGAGACTCTGCTGGGCTCCCCTTCTCGAAGCTGCCTGCTAAATCCTTTCACAGACCGTGTGCAGAAAGGGAGTAACTCTGCCCAAGCCCCATAAGGAGAGAAAGCCCTAAACCCCAAAGTGACCTGGCCCAGGGCGCATGGCCAATCACCGCAGGGCTGAGCCTGGACGCGGAACACCCGCAGACCCAGGGCAGTTTGTATGGCACCAGCATGTCTCCAAAGGGGCCAGACTGGACCACAAGCCGGTGGGAGGGTGGGGGGGTGACTTTGTCTCGGAAGCACCCTGCCCTGACCGAGGCTTGTACCAAGTACAGCCACTGTGCACCAGGCCGCGGGCTCCATCTCAGCAGTTAGGCCGAGGGCTCAGGTGCGGCGGTCACAGCTCCGAACACTTAAACGTGTTCACTTCTTTAGCTCCCATCAAGCCCGGGTCTGTGTGACTGCGAAGCCCGTGCCTTCCTCCAGCCCCGAGCTACCTTACATGAGAATTAATGGTAAGAAATGGCCCTTCAGACAGCCCCTTCCTGACACCGCTGAATGCCTAAGAATTATTTAAAGTATGGCAGGACTTCGAAGATGTCCACCTAGGCCAGGAGTTGGGTAACCACAGAGGACGGTCTCTGTCCAGCAGCCAGCAGACAGCCAATTAGCTGGGAGCCTTCCAAAGCCAAATCTTTAAATGTCCCTCCAGACCAGGACAAGGAATGGGCAATTAAGCCATTCCAGCTGATTGCTGTGGTTTCTGGCTGGGGATGGCAGACAGACGTGTACCAGCAGGCCCAGCGGGTCAGTGCGCGGTGTAAGCAAGCTCTCCAGCCCGTTGCAGCTGAGACAGGAGGAGGAGGCCATCCTACAAATGGCCAAGGTTTTTGTTTCTGTTTTTAGTTTGCTACAGGGTGCACATGGTCGCCAGAGAGCGATGGGGGTGGGGGGAGTGAGAAAACACCACCCGAGGGGGATGGTCACACTGCAATCCCTTCTCCTCTGTTCTCTTGTCAGGATCCGGGGCACATACGCACCCACAACGGCATGATTTTCGAACTGCCGGGTCCAGAACTAGAACCATGCAGTCCATGTGGGATCCGACTGCCTTAATCTCCATGACACCTGCCAGCCCCCAGCCCAGGTTTGTTTGTTTTTCCTATTAGATGTTTTCGCTAGAGGGTACACAGGCTTGCCAGAGAGACAGAAAGTGAGAAATCATCCCCCCCCCCCCCGCGGGGGGGGGGGGGAGCGCACAAA
>NW_006160006.1:748990-756574 GCF_000334495.1 Tupaia belangeri chinensis | reverse complement strand
TACGGCGGTCACAGCTCCGAACACTTAAACGTGTTCACTTCTTTAGCTCCCATCAAGCCCGGGTCTGTGTGACTGCGAAGCCCGTGCCTTCCTCCAGCCCCGAGCTACCTTACATGAGAATTAATGGTAAGAAATGGCCCTTCAGACAGCCCCTTCCTGACACCGCTGAATGCCTAAGAATTATTTAAAGTATGGCAGGACTTCGAAGATGTCCACCTAGGCCAGGAGTTGGGTAACCACAGAGGACGGTCTCTGTCCAGCAGCCAGCAGACAGCCAATTAGCTGGGAGCCTTCCAAAGCCAAATCTTTAAATGTCCCTCCAGACCAGGACAAGGAATGGGCAATTAAGCCATTCCAGCTGATTGCTGTGGTTTCTGGCTGGGGATGGCAGACAGACGTGTACCAGCAGGCCCAGCGGGTCAGTGCGCGGTGTAAGCAAGCTCTCCAGCCCGTTGCAGCTGAGACAGGAGGAGGAGGCCATCCTACAAATGGCCAAGGTTTTTGTTTCTGTTTTTAGTTTGCTACAGGGTGCACATGGTCGCCAGAGAGCGATGGGGGTGGGGGGAGTGAGAAAACACCACCCGAGGGGGATGGTCACACTGCAATCCCTTCTCCTCTGTTCTCTTGTCAGGATCCGGGGCACATACGCACCCACAACGGCATGATTTTCGAACTGCCGGGTCCAGAACTAGAACCATGCAGTCCATGTGGGATCCGACTGCCTTAATCTCCATGACACCTGCCAGCCCCCAGCCCAGGTTTGTTTGTTTTTCCTATTAGATGTTTTCGCTAGAGGGTACACAGGCTTGCCAGAGAGACAGAAAGTGAGAAATCATCCCCCCCCCCCCCCGGGAGGGAGTGGTCATGCCACAAACCTTTCTCCGCCATTCTCTTCTTGGGATTTTGGGCACACACACACACATGTCTGGCGTGAGTTTAAAGCCACTGGGTCCGGGACTCAAACCAGTCGACCACATCTGAGTCCAGCGACATAACCACTACACAACTGCTGGCCCCCACCCCAGGTTTTTGAGGCCTGATGGATCCAGGGAGCACTGGCTCACTTCGTTATGTGCTAGGGGGACCGTGGGCCGTAATTAAGGATTACCCCGTGACATCTCTGACCATGAGGAGAGGCTCAGGCAGCTGCCCTGGCTCCCAGAGGGGCAGAGCGGGAGAAGGTGAAGGCCACGCCTGCTGGGCACTCCGAGAGATGCTGGAATGCCGGGAATAGAAACGACAGGAATGGCGTGGCCTTGCCACTCCCACTGTAGCGACGGTTCTTATTTGAGACCAGGACGAGGCACATGTGAGGACCTTGGAAGGGGGGCCTGGATTTATTGTGCGATCACAACCAGATTGTTCTTTAATTTGCCAAAGTGTGCATGCACTCACCAGAGAGAGACAGAGACACAGAGAAACAGAGACAAAGGGAGAGGGTGGAGGGGAGAGCAGCCTCCACGGGGCGCGGTCATGTCACAATCCCCTCTTCTCCATTTCTCCCCGTCAGGACTTAGGGCACACACGGTCACTCCCAGGGTGTCTCTCAAGCCCGGGAGGCCAGAATTTGGACCGTGCAGTTGGCCGCATGGACCCAGTAGCCTTCGGCACCAGCCCACAGGCGCAGCCCTGGGCCAGGTTGTTAGAGGCACCTGAGCACACAGCGACTGCCGGCTGCTTCGCTCAGTGAGAGAACAGACGGCCCCTCACGCAGGGAGACTGAGGAAGCAGCGAGTGGCCAGGGCCCGGTGCCCTCGGAGACTGTAGCCCGGGCTGGCCCCACTGCGGCCTTGGTGGGTCAGCCTTGGACTCTCTCGGGTCAGGAGAATGCTGTGTGGGCTGTCCTTCTCCTGGGGCTGCAGTGAGATGGGGGCAGGAGAGCGGCCATGCTCAGAGTAAAGCACCATTTCAACCATGGGGACAGAAAACCATGGGGACAGAAAGCACCAAGGACTAAGAGCCACGGAGACCACTGGCCCCAACCACACGGCTAGGGTAGACGCAGAGTCACATGAGGACAGCCGGCTCTGCACATCGGGCCACGGTGGCGCAGCTGCAGCCCCAGAAAATGCCCGTGGAAACAAAATGTGTGCGTAAGAAAAAGCTGCCTGGCCGCTGAGGGCCCTGGCCAGTGCACAGACCCCCCAACACACACACACCCCACTCCCTGAGAACGCCGGCCAGGAGCGAGAAACAGCCAGGTCCCCACTAACATACCGTGAGCAGGACTGCCTCCGTCCCTAGGACCGCTCCCAGCAGGTTGAAAGTGCCAAAGAAGCCGGTGCCTCGTGCTCATCGCACCCCGAGAGGGATACTGCACGCGGTGGAAATAGCCCTCAAACAGCCTGGGCCAGTCTGTTCCCAGGGCCTCTGCCCCTCATCCTGAACGCGCTCTAAGCCCGGGCTTGATCTTCCCCCGCGCATCCCTCCATATCTTCCCACCCACTTCCTGCCTTTCCGAAATTCACCCGTACCTCTGGCACAGGGCTGCGCCTGCCTTTCTCTGCGCCCTCAGAGAGGATTCCTTGTTCTGTCTTTGCTGTCGCTTCACCGGGATCCGGGAGGGAGCCGAGGCAGTCGGGCAAACTCTGGTTGGAGCCAGAAGGGGCCCAGTGAGAGGCCCGGCTGGGTTTGCAGAATCCTTCACGCCCTCTGCTCAGGCCCGAGGGCAGCCCCTGAGAGCCAATGCCACGCAGGCACAAACCCAGCCGCGGAGGCCCGAAGCAGGAGCAGGAGAGGATCCCGGACCGCAGCAGCCCAGGTCTCCGTGCAGCACCTCGAGCGCGAGCCCGTGCCCAGCAGCCTGCATTCCCGCCGCCATCAAGAGGCCTGGCGCCCTCCGCAGGGAGCTGCACTGCCTCGGCTCCTGGCACAGGTGTGAGCACTTACCCTGGGCGCAGGTATGTTCTTTTAAGCCTTTTCCCATAGAGTGTGTGCACTTGCCAGAGAGAGACAAAGAGACAGTGAGAGAGAAGGTGAGACGTCACTCCCCAGGGTATGGCCACCCTGAAATCCCTTCTCCTCCATTCTCCTCCCGGGATCTTGGGCACACTCACGTGCACCCAGTGTGATTTTCAAGCCACCAGGTCTATGAACCAGTACCGGGACTCATTACTACACTGTAACAGTGCACATGCGCCCAACGTGAGTTTCTAGCTGCCGGGTCCGAGATTCAAACAGCAGTTGACCAAGTGGGAATCCAACACCTTAACCATTAGACCACCTGCTGGCCTGCCGACTCTCCCATTTTTAAAAGAACATCAGTCAGAGACCAGCAGATGGTGTAATGGTTATATCGCTGGACTCCCACGGAGTGAACTGCAGTTCAAGTCCTGAACCTAGCAGCTTAAAACACGCCGAGAGCATGTGTGTGTGTGTGTGTGTGTGTGTGTGTGTGTGCGCGCGCGCCCAAGATCCCAAGAGAATGGAGAAAAGGGATTGTGATGTGGCCATGCCCCCCAGGGGGGATTTCTCATTTTCTGTCTCTCTGTATCTCTCTGGCAAGCACACAGGCCCTATAGCAAAAATCTCTATTTAAAAAAAAAAAGAAGAAGAAGAAAAGAAAAAAAGACATCAGATTAAATCAGAGCCCACCCTACTGACCTCATTTCAACTTACATTAAAGGTCCAGCCTGTATCCAGACACGAACGCTCTCTGAAGTACTGGGAGTTAGGACTTCATCATAGCCTTGAAAATCGGAAGGGACCACAGTCCAGCCAAAACAGGGACCCCTTGGTCTCCATGGTCTCTCTAGGTCTAAATTCTGATCTCTTTAATGGTGAGCCAGGAACTTTGGCCCAGGCATTTCTCCTCCAATGAATAGTCCTGGTGAGAGCCCTGCCCCTGCCCCCAACTCTGCTGGCTAGGAAGCTGTCTGATGCAGACACAATTGGAAAGGAGACTTCAAACTTCTTTGCAAACAGGGGGGATACATTGTTTGTTTTTATTTGTAATGGAGATGTTTAAAACTTCTTCACAATTAGGGAGATACATTGTTTGCTTTTTATTTGTACTGGAGGTGTGAAACTCCTTAGCAATAAGAGGGATACATTGTTTGCATCTCACCTGTAATAGAGATGTTTGAAACTCCTTAGCAATCAGTGGGATACATTGTTTGCATTTTATTTTAACTAGGAAATTGTTTTCTGAAACTAAAACACTTGAATTGTCAAAATAAGGTGCTGAATAGAGTTGCAGACAACAAAAAGTCCTCAAGGTGTATTCTATGTGAGCTATACTAGAAACTGCCAACGCTTGCTTCCGGAGTGATAGAAATGTCCCTGTTTACCTGGGGAGCTGGGTGCGGGAGGAGGTCACAGGGCATGAGGGCCATGTTGGGCCATGCTGGGCCATGCTGGGCGTGGTCTCTTAACTCAGTTGTGGCCATGGCCTGCCCGGTGAAGACCATCAGATCACATTGAAGAATGCACTTTAAACATGTGTGGTTTATTGTGTGTCAAATATACCTCAATAGATGTGTTAAATAAGAAGGGTTGTTAGAATGACAATTGATTTACCAGAATGACAAGTCTTGCAACTTAAGGCTTACTGAGAGGAACACCAAAAAGTTGAGAGCATTTTCCTGAGTGGTGCCTGACGGTTTGAAGAGGGTGTGAGAGGTGTCAAGGGCTTGGAGACGGGCATCCCTGTCACTGTGATCATGGGTGTCTCGGACCCAGCTCTAGCGGGTCTAATGCAGTCTGCGGAGAGAGGAATGGAGAATGAAGAGGTGAGGCACCCTCAGCCCTCACCCTGCCCCAGCTGTCCTTGGGAGTGGCCAGGGCTGTTTATCTGGGGGAATGTGAGAGGCAGAGGCTATTCGGTGGGAGGTGAGTATCTATCCCGTTGCCGGGCTCTGGACACCAGCCCTGTTCCTTGGTAGTGTTAAAATACTTTATTTCTCTGTTTTTATTTTTCAGTTTATTTTATTTATGATTGTGAACACATGTGCATGAAAGAGAGAGGGAGAAGTACCCTTGAAAGGTCTCCTCGCACCTCAACCCCATTTCCCCAGCTGTCCAGCCAGCTCTTTGGGAAGCTGTGTGTTTCAGGTTGACCAAGTGGGGATCTGAACTCATGGCGGCCATGTGGCTCCGTCCATGATGACCTGCACCACCGAGGTTGGGCCAAAGTGTGTAACTTCACTGGACCTTGGTTTTCTCAACTGTAAAGTGGTGCCACGCACAGGACCTTCCTCACACAACTGTCACAATGTATGGGACAACACACTGCTGTGCAGGCTGTTTTGTCTAGTCCAACTGATTTTAAAGTTAGAGGTTGAAGAAACTGAGTAGAGAGCAAGAGAGGCGGAGAGAAAGAGAGAGAGAGAAGAAAGAGAGAGAGGAGAGAGAGGAGAAGGAGAGAGAGAGAGCGCGCTCGCCCAGGAGTGATGGGCTAATTGTAGCAGGGGGACAAATCCAAGTCGCCAGACTCTTTCAAGAACCGTCCCTCCACCCTAAGAACGCTCTATTAAAATGCAAATGTCCCCCAGGAGGTCTAGCTCCTAGTTATTAGCGCCTTAATGTGATGTGAATTGGGTTAACAAACACCTTTTTGTTTTGTTTTGTTTTAATTGAGCTTGGTCCAGTTAGAAAGGAGGGGGTGGAGAGGACCTTCTGCCAGGCGAGGGCAGCCCCTCACACTTCACACTGCCTCTGGAAACACGGTGCCCCCCATCACAGAACCAGGCCAAGATGCAGGCCTGGGGCACACGGCACTGTGGAGTGCTGGTCCAGGGTGCCCTGCATGGTGCGGCTCCCCCCAGTCCAGAACTGAGTCTGTAGGGGCTGGGTAATCACGGGGCAGGAGAGAGAGAGACCGCTGGGTTGACCAGCTGTCCAGGGGGCGGGAAGAGGTGGGCGAGACCAGAGTTCCTGTCGGTCGGGTCGGTCGGTCGGTCAGTCAATCAGTCATTTATCACAGCCACGCACTAGTTCCTGTCGGTCGGGTCAGTCGGTCGGTCGGTCGGTCGGGTCGGTCGGTTAGTCAATCAGTCATTTATCACAGCCACGCACTGAACACACCTCCTCACACCAGGGATGAAGGACAGTCCAGACTTCAGGGCATGGCTGCCCCCCAGCCTCTAGCAGTGGCAGCCAGAGGTGGGCCGCTGATGGTGGGAGGGACGTTTACTGCAGGCCTCAAACCGTCAACCGAACAACCACTACACAGCCAGAAAATCTGTGGCTAAGCCTGCAGTACCCTCCTTCAGGGAAGGAGGGGCCAGGCAGGTCACTGGCGTCCTCAGCCTCCCAGCTTCTTAGAAAACAGAAGTCTGAGTAGTTTGGTCTTCTTCTTAATTAGACCTGTCTTGAGACCCGCGCTTCCTCTGGGGAACAGGGGTCCAGAGCAAATGCGAAAGGGGAATATTCAGTGGGAGAAGGGATGCTGTCTTCTCATTATTCAGCTCAGACTTTAAGGACGTACAGCGACTTTAAAATAATATTTCTGTGATCCTCGGGAGCTCTGTGAAGGCCTAAGGTGACAGGATGTCGGTTACTCAAAGCCAAAGACCGGGGCTTTGAAACCAGCTGGGCCAGCTGCAGAGTCCGGGCTTTCCCTGCGAATCCCCGGATCAGTCCCAGAGCGGCGGACCTTGTTACCGCCGTTTTCCTCAAGAAACTGAGACTCTGGTGGGTTGAAGCAACCTGTCCGGTTTTGCTCAACCAGGGAGGGGGAGGACAGACAACTGCAGAGAGGAGCGGCCCTTCCTCCGCCCTGCAGTCAGCCTCTCCCACCCCTCCCTTGCCTTCCCTCAGTCCTGGGATGCCGGGGTCCGAGCTGCCCGGAGAAGGCTGAGCTGCCTCCTTCCATCATGGCTCTGGCGTCCAAGGCTCCCCACCACCGTGGAGCCACAGCGCTGTTGGTGGCGGGGACAGTTTTGCTCTGCATTCCCTGTCCCCTTGGGAAGCACAGCGCCTTTGTGAGGTGGGGTGTCTGCTCAGAGCCAAGGCTGCGGAAGCAGCTGCGGACAGCCAGCCAGCTCAGTCCCCTGTTTCTCTGGACGTTACTGCACAGTGGCCCCTGCAGCTCGGGCAGAGCACGGGCTGGGGGCCAGACAGCCACAGTCTCTCAGGCCGCCTCTTCCCCTCCAGGACGTCCCCTCCAAATGGCCAGTCTCCGGGAGCTGAAACTGCAGGAGCAGAGGTCCAGGACACCTGTCTCTGAAGTCTCGCCCCAATTCACAGGCACCTCACACCTCGCAGCAGATACTGCCCACTCTGCTCCACCCACCTGCAGAGCCCTCTCAGCCCGCCCTGAATCGCCAAGCAAACAGTGGCCCGATACAGAGCCTCCACTCCCCCCATGTGACTGAGGTTAGGACAGAATTCACACCTTGAGGCCCAAAGGCTGCAGCCCATCTGGCTGTCCCCCTCCCTCTTCCACATGAGGTGGTTTCAGGCAGAAGGTGGCCAGCTGGGCCGAGGCCCCTGGAACTCTGAGGAGTAAGGAGCCCCTGGGGGAGGGGACAGACGGAGACATCTGTGCTTGAACTCCAGGAACTGGGCAGGCTTGCCCGGCCTCCAGGATCCTCCTGGCTGGGAGAAGTTCTGCCCGCCCTGCCAGGCGCCCCTCTTCCCCAC
>NW_006160006.1:718563-748901 GCF_000334495.1 Tupaia belangeri chinensis | reverse complement strand
CTCGGCAAGAGCACAGGGGAGATGCTTGGCGACTGTCCTTCCACTCCTGATGGGGTTCAAACAGAGGCTGGTGACACAGCAGACATGGAAGGAAAGGTGAGGGGACCTTCTTGGGCCAAAGTGGAGCCAGTCTGTAGTGAGACGCAGAGCGAAGATGGTGCCGCGTTCCCCCGTCACCAACTGCACCTTGCCCCAGAATTCTAGCACAAGCGTGGCCCGGCCCAGCTGCGGTGACAGCGCTCAGCTCTGCGGTGCTGGGCCCGTAGGGAAATCGGGCCTGGTTCCTAGGTGCACCTGAACACATGGGGCACCTGCCCGGGTCCTCGATGGCCAGGCAGGCTCCCGGCACGGATGGGGAGGCAGAGCTGTGGCGTGAGACTGTCGGGAGTGCTGGTCTTCACTCTTGAAAAAATAAACAAGCTATTTTTAAAAATTCCAGAACAGCAAATAGATCATATAGCTCCTTTGAGGCCAAGCTTTACTTTTTTTTTTCTTTTTCTTTTTTTTTTTTTTTTTGGAGAGGTTTTCGCTATAGGGCGTGTGCACTCGCCAGGAAGACAGAGAGAGACAGAGAGACAGAGAGACAAAAAGCAAGAAATCACCCCCCAGGGGGATGGCCATGCCCCAATCCCTTCTCCTCCATTCTCCTCTCAGGATCTTGGACAAGCATGCACACGCGCCCAGCGTGAGTTTAAGCCACCGGGTCCAGGACTAGAACCACAGTCAACTATGTGGGAATCCAGCAACATAGTCATTACGCCAACTGCCGGTCCCGGTCCAAGCTTTACTTTCAAACCTGGGCCCAGAGTTGGGGGGTTACTGCGCTCACAGCCGTGAGCCCCGCATGGCCGCCGTCTCCCCTCCGTACCCGCTCCTGCCCCTTGTGCAGCCCCACTGGCCTGAGTTCATCACCCTTCCGCCCCATGCCCCAGTTTCTCTGCCTGGAAAGTACTCTCATCTACAAATGAGAAGGGGAAGCTGGAGGACGAAGAGTGTGTGGGAGACCGCCCTGGAGACTCCTCAGAGCTCTCACAGGACGGCTTCCCCTCCATGTGGAAGGAGGTGCCCCCAAAAGCCAGCTCCCCCTCTTAAATGAAATTGGAGTCCCCGGGGTGCGAGGGCAGTGGTGTTACAGGTACAGCTCTGGGCTCGAACCCCAGTTCTGACACTTGGACAGCCTTACCCTTTGACCTCCTGATCCCCGTGCAGAAAATCCAGCTTCAGAGTCACGTGGAGCGTGTAGAGGTGGCGCTGTTCTCAAACACCGCACGGATGCCTGCCGGTTAACGTCCTTCCTGCCCTGCTCCGATCGGGGCCTGACCAGGTCTCTGTGGTCTGTAGCCCAGACTGCCCTGCCCCCCAGGGAGAGGAGGGCCCAGAGACCAACGTGCCTGCCTTCCTTCGGCCTGGGGCCTCCCCGGGAAGAGCTGCCTCCCCTGGCTCTCTCCAGGGGTGGAAAGGTCATGCCCACTTTGACCTTGGTGCCAGCCTGCCGCTGAAATGTTCCCCTTCCACCTGCCGAAACGGACCCATTCACAGTCTCGCCTCAGGGAAGACTGTCCCCAAGCTCACTGACAGTCTCCGTCTCTAAACCCCCACTGTGACTGCACATTTTGTTAGTTAAATATCGTCTTTAACCGGATTATAATTTGGGGCAGCGGTGGGCCACCACAACACCTGCTAGCCCCTGTAGCCTGTTTATTTTAAATGTCTGTCACTGAGTCAGGGGATGCAGCAGATGGAAAGCCCGAAGGGGCAGGAGGGTCATCTTCCCCTTCTGTCACTTAGTCAGCAAGCCTCGCTTAGAGCTGGCCCTGCACCGCCAGTCTGAGGACACCTTCTAGAATCACGGGACCCTGGGCTGGAGGGACCCGGCCAGAGTCTAGACCTGCCCTGGGGTCAATTACGATGCTGGGTTGTAACCAACAGACACAGGCGTGGGCTTAACTTGGCAGGAAAGGACCATGCTTAGAGGACAGAGGGGGCTGGCCCTGTGGTCTGGTGGTTAGGGGAACTGGATTCCACATGCCCGACCACGGTTCAAGACCCAGTCCTGGCTGCTAGATAAACATGCCAAGCACACATGTATGTGTGCTGAAAATTGCAATGGATGGTGACATGGAGGGGAAGGGATTGCAGCATGACCACTCCCTATCGGGGGTGCTTTCTCCCTCTCCATCTCTGTCTCTCTCTGGCAAGTGTGTACATCTGCTAGCAAAAATAAAAACAGGTAGTGGAAGCGCTAGAGACTCAGCCTCCAGAAAAAAAGTCTAGTGTCAGGTCACAGAGCAGGTGAGGCGAGGACCCTGCAGAGACACCCTGAATGCCACAGTTGCCCTGTAAGGGGCTTCTCCTGCCCTCAGATGTGCTGGGGGCACATGTGGGAGAACAAGGTCCCGCCTCCGCCCTGGCTGCAGAGCAGGGCGGGAGATTCACCTGTTTCCCGTCGTTACTGAGATGTGGACTCTGCTTCGAACCCAGACCCTTCAGGTGGGGGATGAGAGAAAGACGCAGCCCCAGAGGTCTCTCCTTTCAAACCACAGCGCAAAAAAAGCCATATGGCCAAAGCCTTGGAGCAGATGCCAGGCTGCATGGCGGGTCACCGGGGCTGGGCTAAGAGCCCTGAGCGCTCAGCTCTCCTGAGTCCTGACTGGGTCACTTGATCACCTACGTGTGCAAGGAGCACCTATGAAAGAGGGGACATAGGACCCATCACGGGGATTGAATGGCCAGTGTCTCGTGTCCCTGGAAGCTAGTTTAAGTGCTAACCACCTCTTCGCTCACTACCATTCACGACAGCCTGTGCTCAGACCCTCCATCTCTGCGACCTCAAGGGTCCCAAAGGCCCCGGGCCACAGCGCAAACCTTTTATGTAGCCACCAACTACATAAGGAGCTGTCTGCTCCTCACAGGCTGTGAGCCCGCCAAGCACCGAAGCTCAGCCTTCTCCCTGTGTCCATGTGGCATGCAGAGGGGTGGGGAGGGGCTCCCCGGGCCCAGATAGACCTGCTCAGGAAAGCCCAGCCTGGGGAACTCCTGTCCCCACCCACGGACCGATGTGTTATCCTCATCCTTAACCTGTGCGCCTTCCTTCTCCCTAACACAGCCTACCCCACGGCCAAGGGTCCTTTGGACAAGGTGGCCGGCGTGTGTGCACACGTAGGCTCATGCAAGAGACAGTCTGGGCTCCTGCGGTTTCGTTCTCTCGTTTACTTAGACTAGAGATGGTACAGCACAGGGACCAGCAGAGGGCGTAGTGGTTACGTCGTTGGACTCCCACATAACCCACTGCAGTTCAAGTCCCAGACCTGGCGGCTTAAAGCTCACGCCAGGAGCCAGTGTGTGCGTGTCCAAAATCTCGAGAGGAGATTGGAAGGGAAGGGATTGTGGCGTGGACATCCCCTGCCCCGGGGAGTGATTTCTCATTTTCTGTCTCTCTGTCTCTTGGCAAGCACACCCACCCTATAGCTAAAGTCTCTCTCTTAAAAGAAAGAAGTGGTCCAGCGTGGTGTGTGTCCGATAGACAGGGGTGGTCAAGGTGCAGGGGGAGAGCGAGTGTTGGTCACCCCGTCTGCAAGATGAGGAAGCCGAGGTCAGAGGAGCTACATGAGGTCTAAGGACAGCATCGGAGCCTGCCCCAGCCAGCTCCACCCCGGTCACCGTGGACCCTGGCTCCCGGTCCTCCTGGGGTGACAGCCATTGCCACAGCACTCCCAGTACACAGCACAGCAGCACCCCCACACTTCCCGGGGAGCGCTCGGCCCTTGATCCAGGACGCCCAGCCCCCTTTGTCCATCCTGTGAAGGATCCCAGCCCCACCACGAGTCGGAGTCAGGCGCTGGCCTTCAGGTGGTCTCACAAGGTCATCACGGAGCTCTCTTCCGGGTGGAGGGAGAAAGCAAATGGCAGAGCAGGGACACAGGGACATGAGACCAGGGCCCGGGCTGGCAGCCAGGCAGTCCCTGTAGGGGTGGGAAGTGCAGGCAGTGCCTGATGGCAGGAGTAAGACTTTGAGCATCCAGGTCCCTTGGACCTGACAGGAGGGGCCTGCAGAGAAGCTGAGTCAGCAGGCCAGATGTCACCTGGATGCGCTCAGAGCTGCCCGGAGGGGTACTCACTCGCTGCCTGTGGGGACTCCACGTGGCTGTCACCACGCTGGCAGGGCCCTCTCTCATGCCCGCCCTTCTGAATGCTCCCGACCTCTGAACCGAGCTCAGGGGCTGCCCCTCTGGGGAGCGCCTCCCGCCATGGCCCTCCCCGCGCTGACATCTCGGGCAATGCTTTGCCCACCGTTGGCTTTCACAGACACCCCAGTGGGGGCGTCCGGCCGCCATCCACCCCCAGCCTGTCCACCCGTTGGTAAGCTTTCCTACAATTCCACTCCAATGGCTTCGTCCCCTAGTTGGAAAACCTTGCTGATTCTTGTTCCAGCCTGCCTTCTATTCTAATAGCTGGCCCTGTGATTTCCCTTCACTGCATTCCGGCCTCGACGTTAATTCTGCTTTCTGGGCACAAAGCACAGCGCCCCAGCTCTCTTCCCTCTCTCAGCTCACGCATGGTTCAACTCGCTAGAATACTTCTCTTTCCTTTTTTAGTAAAAAAATAATAATTTCTTCCATGAGAGAGAGACAGGCCCCCTCGGCTGGGTCCTCACTCACAGTCTCCCCCAGCCTCAGCCAGCCCAGATTATGGGCTGCACAGGGAGGTCCTGGGATATGACCTTGGGACCGTCCCACAGGGTGCAGCACTGCACCGTGCTGTTCCTGCCGTGTCACCCTCCAGCCCCAGGGTGCTTTTCTTATCCCAAATATTCACACCTAGAGACATCACCATCTCTGAAAGCCCCACCCTGAGACCGCCATGTACATGAAAACCTTCCCATTCTCGGGTGGGGAAACTCCCCAACACATACACAGCACTACACCAAACCCCCATGCCCCCTGCACCACTGGCCCCTGAGCTCACACCCCCCAGGCCCCTCAGGCACGGGCTGTGCCGATGACCCTGTGGCTGTGGAGGCGTCGCGAGCTGACCTCACACGTCTGCTCATGCATGCTTGCTGAGCATGTGAGTGGGCGAGCAACTGCCCGAACGTCCAGAGTCTCTGGTGTTGCAGCCGGCTCATTTGCGATGCATTCATCTGAATCAAATGAAATTACTGCAGGTCGAAAACAGTCAAATATCGGGAATTCCACATGGTGAAATCGTGTATATCTTCCACCCTGTTTTAATACAAACTACCCTTCAGAGAACTTTGTGATATTATTATATTATTATTTAGAGATTTTTGCTATAGGGCACATACGTTTGCCAGAGAGACAGAGAGACAGAAAGTGGGAAATCACCTCCTGGGGGGCGAGCATGCCACAATCCTTTCTCATCCCTTCTCATCTTGAGATTTTGGGCACACATGCACACGCACCCAGTGTGAGTTTAAGTCACCGAATCTGGGACTCGAACCACAGTCAACTACCTGGAACTCCAGCAACATAACCATAATGCCATCTCTTGGTACTGAGTATTGTATATTATTAAATTCATAGAGCTTCTACCCTGACAGGGGCACAGGGTTCTCACTCATGAAATAGAAGGTTGTCTGAGGTCACTGTTTCTGAAGGCAGAGCTGAACGTGAAACAGACACGGGTTTGAGAAGAGGGCATGTGTCACAGAACAGGGGCCGCTCCGGGGAGCCAGTGCAACTCTGCAAGGTGGGTGCAGGCAGGGCACTGGGGCAGCTCAGTCTGAACGAGGAGAGCCTGGTGAGCGTAGGAGTTGCCAGCCAGGTTCCTGGGCTTTTCCCTTTCAAACCCTAACCCGCATCTGCTTGGATTTAAATCCAGAATCCCTGTTAGAGATGATCTGAATGACCCAGGCTGTGCGACGGTCCACAGTGCTTAGTTAAGGTGAGAAACCGGCCAGGGTCGGGCCCATAGCCTTGTCAGTGGGTAGGAACAGCAGGTACAGACACGTGACTTCAGAGACCAAGAGCACCCAGTGCTCAAGATGCGTGTCTGTGCCACTCCTGGGAAGACTTGGCTCCACTTCACCTACAGGAGCAAGTCCGAGAAGCACCTAGCTCCCCGCTCTCCACGGCATCTCCTGAGACTGACATTTCAACAAACTCCAGATACGTCTCGAAGTCTTTTCCTTTCTCCCACCTACCTGGAGATTTGGGAAGTCGATCTGAGGTTGCTGGTCGGCTCTCCTGGTTATCTGAGGGGAGAAAGATAAGGGACGTTGAATTACTGGCACGAGTTGCTAGTGGAACACACGAGTGCTCAGCTCAGCTCCAGTCTGAATCCATTTACTTCCTACCTTTTCAGCATTTCCTGTGCAACGAAATATAGCCCATGACAATGCAAAAGCCACAGGTCCAGCGTTGCTAGAGACCGTGAGACACAGGAAAAGCCTAGGACTAGATCCTGCAGCCAAGAAAGCCGAGATCTGACTAGGAAGCCAACGTCGGCCTCCAGGAGACATTAATAACCCTGCACGCTTCATGGCTGTGGGTGAAAACGTGTCACCTCAGATGCAAGTACAAACACATATTAGATGTCATTGCAACTACGTGGACATGGACCAAAAGACTCATTTACCACACGGGGTTATTTGCTACAGAAAATTAGCAGTAACCAGATCAGCAAGCCCCAAGATTTCTGAGCCACTGCCAAGCCTTGGAGATAGAGTGTCTCAAAGCTCGACGTGGAAGGTGACCTCATCTGGCCTCCTTTGGCCTGTTCCACTGCCCGTGCTGGACGGCAGTGAGTTCAGGCTAAGGACTGAGCAACCTCACTCTCTCCTTCCCACTAGTGAGGACAGACCAGCTAGGGTTCTGTGCACAGGCTTCGGAGGGGCAGCAAGGCCTGGAGAGGAGGAGGAAAGAGCCTGGTGAAAACAGTCCCAGGAACCCCTGGCTCGGGTCTTAACCTCTGACCCTGACTTGCCGCAGTACATTGGGCAAGGCAATGGCCTCTCCACACTAGTGCTGGGGCATCTGTGAACCACACGGGTAGGAAAACCTGTCAACTCGAGGACACCTGTTAGGAACGCTAGGGGAAATGCTCTGCTCCGTCCAATGCTTGTGGGCAAAATTAAACCTAACAGGAATCGCAGACCCTGGGCTGTCTAACAATAGGCGATTAGAGCTGCAGCATTGGCGATTTTCCAATCCCTGGCCCTAGCTGCCCAGGCAGAGCACACGCCTCCCCTCTGAGGCATGAAACTGAAAAGCTGAGGAAGATCACCTTTGAGACTTGCTCGTGGCTCCAGCCTAACTCGGGGCGTTTGGGCGTTTGGCAGACACTCCACTGGAGGGCTCTCAGGCTGGAGTCTGGCCTGTACGCCTTTCTCCTGGAAGCTCTTCACAGAAAGCCGTGGGCTTTGCTAGCACGTTCCCGGGGGACTCCTCCCTCTGCTCCAAACCCTCCTCCTCTCTGCCTCTGTTTGTGCCCTTAGTTCTGATGCAGCAGTGAGCAAGGAAGAAGGGTCAGCTCTGACTCAGGGGAGCGCTGTGAATACTGTGACCCTGGTGGGCTGCAGGGTCCGAGATGTTTATTTCATTGCCCTTCATTGTGTGCTCAGCTCGGCTCTCAGGGGAGGGAGCAAAAGTCAGGGGTCCACGCTGACTGACCAGGCGGGAGACCCTGAGGGAGTGCTCACCCTGCACTGCATTCTAGGGCAGCATATGAAGGCCAGGGCTGAGAGCTGAACTTGGCAAGCCCTGACTTCCTTGAGTAAGGCCGCCAGCCCTGAGAAAGCACTCTGGCCTTGCTGGGGTGTGCGGGATTGAGAGAGGTCGAGGCCGAGGTTGCTGGGGATTGCTAAAGACCGAGGGCCTAGGCGCACAAACGCGTTTAAACTGGCTTTTCTCCAAATCCAAAAGGTGAGGAGGGTCTGCACTGAGCGTTCTCAGAAGAGCCAGGGCAGGAGAAACCCCTGAATATGCACGAAGGTACACCCTAGCTAGATGCCAAACCTGGAAGCCCCGCCTTGGAAGTTGCCATTTGGCAAGTCTGCAATGGGCTGAGTCTCCTCCCCTGGCAGAGCAGAGCATCGGGGACAATGCTGCAAGGTCAGCCCTGTGGGACCGATCCCCACAGCCCAGACCAGAGCTGGGGATCAGCACGCCAGGGACCTCAGCATGCACCGTTCAGGGTGAGCTCTCCGCCAGTCCGAGGAGGAAGCTACAGCGACTACCAATTCCAGACCACTCCCAAGGGGCCAGACACCGCGTGAAAGGCCTCCTAATTCCATCATCTCATTGCGTCTTCACGCCACCCACCCCCGGGGAGCTGTGAGTACCTCCATTTACTAACGAGGAAAATGAAGGCTCAGAGGGGGTAAGTGACGTGCAGGGTTAGCAGACAGCGCCCACAGCGAGAGGAGGAGGAACTGCTGTGTTCTTCGTAGCTGATCCTGCTGGGAGGGGGAGAGGCCGGAGGGGTCCAGGAGAGGAGGCTTCCGCTCTGAAACAGGGGAGAGCTCGTTTTCTGGACACCCACGTGGGTAGGTGTTCAGCACAAAATGGGGTGCTGTTTCCTGTGTCTTCATCTGTGCATGGAGACTGTCCGGTACGGAGGGCGGGCAGCAGCCCCGCTGGGAACTCCTGCCCTGGGGTTCCATGGAGGCGCCCCACCGACCAGACAGCATGGTAAATCGAGGCGCTTACACAGCAGTCCTGCAGCATGGTGAGCCACAGCGACAACAAGAAGGGACCAGCAGGGCCGGGTTAGGTCTGTGGGCAGTTTGCCACATAGCATGTGCCGTAGCCACCGGCCCAAAGGGGAGAGGGCTGACTTCCCAGGGCCTGCTTTGCTTAGTGTCTCCAGACCCACCTCTCTCCCAGTGCCTTTACAAACTTGCAAAAGCGAGTGGGAAAGCCTAGAGAGGTCAACTTTCCTTCCATCCCATGCGGTCTTCAGATGTTTCATTAAGAAATGGAACCTTGGGACCAGCAGATGGCATAATGGTTTCGTTGCTAGACTCCCACATAGTCGACTGTGGTTTGAGTCCTGGACCTGGCTTAAAACTCACTCCAGGGGCAAGTGTGTGTGTACCCAGAATCCTGAAAAAAGACTGGAAGAGAAGGGATTACGGCGTGGCCATACCCCCGAGGGTGACTTTTTGCTTTATATCTCTCTGACTCTCTGTCTCTCCAGCATTGCGCACATGCCCTATAGCAGAAATCTGTCTCAAAAAAAAAAAAAGAAAAGAAAAAAGAAAAAAAGAAATGAAACCTTTTGGGGCCAGCAGATGGTGTAGTGGTTACATTACTGGACTCCCACCTAGTCGACCATGGTTCGAATCCTGGCCCCAACAACTTCAAACATGCTGGGCACATGTGCATGTGTGCCCAAGATCCCACAAGGAGAATGGAGGAGAAGGGATTACAATGTGGCCATCTCCACTGGGGGTGATTTCTCGCCTTCTGTCTCTGTCTCTCTGGTGAGTGCACACACTCTATAGCATAGAAATCTCTAAAGAAAAGAAACAAGAAAGAAAGAAAGGGAACCTTTCCTGGCTTCCGGTGTGACTGCGCCTTGTGAGGAAGGAGCTGAGCCAGGCGCAGTGTCAGCGCGGCCCACCCCCCTTGCTCGTTTTCACTCACGCTCAGAGCTCAGAGAAGCGTGGGCTAGCCCCGTGGCCGAGTGACTGGGGGAGGCAGGTTCCCACATGGCCAACCACAGATCAGTCTCATCTCTGACAGCTCGGAGGACACACTGGGCACATGCAGATGCATACCCCAAATCCCAACCGGTGGTGAAATGGAGAAGGGCCAGCAGCATGACCAAGCCTGTTGTCGGCTGTTTTCTCCCCCTCTCTCTTTCTCTCTATTTCTCTCTGGAGAGGACAGGCACGCTCTGGCAACTAAAAGAATAAAAACACAGTCTTTGGTCTTGAGAAGTACATGTTTGTTTTGTTCTGGTTTTTTAAAGCTTTGCAGAGCTGCATTCACACCCCACAACGTTCACCCAGTTCAAGCGTGCCGTTCGGCGTCTCTCGTATGCTCGCTGAGCTGTGAAGCCGTCACCATGGTCAGGTTTAGAACATTTCACCAACCCCCAAAGAAACCCTGCATCCATTAGCGGGCACTCTCAGTTTCTCTTCCAACCACCCCTCCCCATCTCTCTACTTTCCATCTCTGCAGGTTGGTTCTTTGCAACAGTTCATGTAAATGGAAAGATGCAATACGTGGTCTCTTCTGTCTTTCACATTTATGTTGTAGCATGGATCAATATTTCATTCTTTTTCTATGCTGACTTTATTTCATGATATGGGTATACACATTTTATTTATTTGTTATCAGGCGTTAGCATTTGGTCTGTTTTCATGCTTTGGTGCTTACGAATGGCTTAATCATTCATGTGCAATTTTTTGTGTGGATGGAAGTTTTTTTAATTGCCAAAGGGCGTGTGAGTTCACCAAAGAGAGAGAGAGCGCACACCCCCAACGGGCATGGTCATGTGGAATTCTCTCTCCTCTCTCACTCCCTCCCGTTAGGATATGCCCAGAATGTTTTTCAATCTGCCAGGGCCAGAATTTGAACAGGTGTTGGCCATGCACGATCCACCCCTAAGTCACTGCATTGGGACCACCCTGGATGTAAGTGCTCATTTTTCTTGAGTGTATAACTTGAAGTGAAATTGCAGGGTCGTGAATTGACTCTATGGATAGCTTTCTGAGGAATTCCCAGGCTATCTTCCAAAGTGGCTGTACCATTTCTGCGTGCCCCTCAGTACTGTGTGAGGCCCCAACTTCTCCACAGCCATCATCGTTTTGATCATGGCCGCCCTAGTGTCTAGTCTAGCGGTACCTCACCATATTTTGATTTATGTTTTCCTAATGACTAATGGTGTTGAACATCTTTCCATGTATTTCCGAGTATGTGTGTGTCTTCTTTGGAGTCATGTTTACTCAGATCCTTTGCCCATTTTTAAATGGGGTTGTTAGTCTTTTTATTACTTACTTGTAAGGGTTCTTTATATGTCCTGGATATTCTGATATACCTTAGCGACATGATTTGAAAATATTTTCTCCCATTTTGTGGTTGTCTTTTCATATTTTTCATTGACTCATACACAACACCGTTTTTAGAAAGTTCTCTATTTATCGGTATTTATCTTTGCTTTATGCTTGTGGCATCGTATATAAGAAACCACCATCCAATCCAAGGCTGTGACGATTTCACCTGTTTTCTTCTGAGAGTTTTGAAATTTCAGCTATTACATTTAAATCTGTTATCTATTTTGAATTTCTTTCTCTCTCTTTTGTCCTTGTATGGTGTGAGGTAGGGAGACAAATTCATCCTTTTGCATGTGGATATCCAGGTGTCCCCACACCATGTGTCGAAAATCCAGTTTTTTCCTCTATTGAATATGTAGAGTTTTGTAATTTTAGCTATTACATTTAAATCTTATCTATTTTGAATTTCTTTCTCTCTCTTTTGTCCTTGTATGGTGTGAGGTAGGGAGACAAATTCATCCTTTTGCATGTGGATATCCAGGTGTCCCCACACCATGTGTCGAAAATCCAGTTTTTTCCTCTATTGAATATGTTGGCACTCTTGCTGGAAAGTCAGCTGCCCAGTTTATTATCTTCTTTGAGAAGCAAGTTACATAACTGAAAAGGACAAGAGAGTCTATGAAACTAGAGGAAGGATAGGTATTGCTGATATTGTGAGATTTAACAACAAAATTCAGGTGACTAAATATTTCAGAGACAAATTAAACAGTGCTAAGAATGGCAGAAGGTTTAGAGGCAAAGTGAACTAATGCCTATGAGATGCAAGAGTCACAACATAAAGGGTTTTAGTAGACTACAAAAGCCCTAGAACAAAAACTATGAGAAAGAAGGGGTGGACTCCCTGTGTAAGAGCTGTGCTGCACACAGACTTACTGAACACCACTAAAGTATTTCTGGATAATATGACCTGTCCCACATGAACGAGGGAGCACTTCTCCTCATTCTAGATGCTTCTTCTGTAGGAGGTATGACTCTCCTGGTCTGTCTCTGTGTCTCACTTCCCAGGGGGAAAAGCATGACTTCATAGGGACTAAAGGATTTAGAGAGAATGAACGAGGCATGCCCCGTCCAGTTCAGTTCTTGCATTTTCTTGTTGGGAATGAGCTGCCTGCAGTTGAACACCAGCTCTCTTCTGCTCCGTTCTGGGTCTTACCTCCTTGGGAGGAAGAGGAAAGTGGTAGAGACTCCAGTGTGGATGTGTGTGTTTAACTCAGGAATTAAGAAACACACTTGCTCAAAGACATCAGCCCCATCTTACGACTTCAGAAAGCACCACTACGTAAACAAGCAGAGATTGTTATTTGATACTTGGGCTGGGCGCATTGAGGAAGAAAGCGAGAAATGGAGTTTTGAGACCAAAGTACCATCCGGAAAGGCTTTTGGTGAGGCTAGGACACCTGTGGCTGGCCAGGGAAAGGGACTGGGGGTCTTGGGTATGAGCAGAGACTTGTCTTAGGCCCATTGGGCTATTAGCATTGAGCAGCTCGCTCTGACTACCACATCCTAGCAAAGCTTGTAATGTTTTCATCCACCGGAGAGCAGCTAATGCTACACAGTCAAGACCGAGTCGTGAGTAGCTTGAAGCAATTGTTCTCAGGCTGAACCTGCCTGAAGCAAAGTTTCTGGAGCCATCTGGTGGGCTGGAGCAGACACCTGTCTAGCCAGACAACTGTGGCCCCCACAGACATAGGCGCTCCAGGAGGGCTGAGGGCATTGCCTATGCAAAAGCAACTTGGTGTGTCACAGACCAGGCTGAGATGAGATTTGATCTTTTCAGTCCTTAGTGAGCAAACTAATATCAGTTCCTTTTAAACCTCAAGGCAGCCCGCTTCTCTGGGTGCTACTGGGCACCACCGAGATCCTAAGTTTAACTGTTAGTGCCTGGCACAGGTTGGCAGAGCCAAATTCACTGCCTCAAATACCACTCTGCATCCAGGATAGAGGAGAGGTCACCGAAGGATGAGTTTTGTATTCTTGAGGCCTGTCCTGAGGAGCGAGGGACAGACATCAGGTACATCAGGTGAGTTTCAAGATAACACATTTACCATAGGTGGGTGTTAGTCACTGTGAGGGCCCCAGGGAAATGTGTCCCCAGGATGTATTGAATCAGAAGTCAAGAAAATACAGTTCTCAGGCTTGCCCCATAGCACAGCAATAAACCACAATGCAGAAAAAGCCAGATCCCACATGGCCAACCACGGTTCAAGTCCTGGTATTGGAGGCTTACATGCCAGGTGCACATGCACACACATATGCCCACGATGCTTATGGGACAACTAATTGGAGGAAAAAGGCTTATAGTGTGAAGACCCCATTGGTTGTTTCTCTCTCTCTCTCCTTATCTTTTTCTCGTGCACATGCACCCACTTTCTGCCATAATTTTAGAGAGGGGAAAATACAATGTCTTGAGAAGTGAGTGAGGAAGAACTGGCTCTTTCTAGGCTGCAGGGGCAGAAGGTTCATAAGCCCACAGTGCTCCAGCCGGAATCATTACGTGGCGGCTTTCCAGTTGAAACCAATGTGGGCATGAGCTGAAAACCTTCTCTAAAAGGCTCTTGGTCCTAAGAAGTTCCAAAACCACAGGCGGTGCCAGCCCTCTCTGTGGCCCAGAATAGAAAACATCTGCTCCCTGGACAGAAAGGGGCCCCATGCTACCGGATGGGGCTTGCCCTCAAGGAAGCAATGGCATTCCAGGAGCTCGGGCCAGGACAGTGCCAATGCCAGTTCGGGAGCTGGGTAAGAAGACGCCGGGTCTCAGTGCCCTACTCAGAGTGCAGGTGATGTACCCAGAGGGATTCCTGCCCCAGTTTAGGCAAATCCAAACACTACTGCGCTAGGGGGATTTCTTCCATGACGGTGAAGCCATCAGCTGTCAATTTCTGACAACAGACAGCAATGGGAGGCACGGTGGTGGAGGGTCTCCTCTGCTCCTCCTCACCTCAGACTGAACGGTGCCGGGGCAGCCCTGAAGACTGGAGTCTGAGAACAGCATTTTGCCTGGGGTAAGGCTGGAGGTTGGCTGATTTCCTTAATTGAGGTGTGGGCGAATATGAAGCCTACCCTGAGCTAATGTTATGTGTCCTGCTAACTGATCAAGCTCTTTAAAAGGGAGCTGTCTAAGACTTGGCATCGAATGATAGAACTCCCGAGGCCCTGAGGGAATCACCCATCTAATGGGAGTCGAGGTTGTGGCTGTTGAAAGAATTCCAGCTCAGCCCAACTTCAGGATCTCCTCGGGCTGAATCTGAAAAGAAGGGAAAACTGGAAAGGATGAACTTCAGACTAATTGCCTTGCCTGCATTTTTAACTCATGAAAGCAAGAGAATTGGATTATGGAGATGAGATTCTTTGAACTTTGACATCGCAAAATGGAATTTAGTCTTTGAACGGTACATTCACTTTGGGAATTCGATAAGGAAAAGGCATTTACACTCACCTCTGAGATGCGCTTAAATCGTTGGCATTTTATTGTTGGATTGTCGTTTGCAGCTTATAACTGGACGCTCTTATTGGGTCATTTAATTTCACTGAAGAACGTCCCACGTGCTGTGTTGGAGAATGTGGTTAGGCATCATTTGGGATGGGAAAGGGAGTCAAGTTTCAACCATGGGTGCAGAGGCCTTTGAAGTTTATTTAACTCGTGGCCTGTGTGACTCATCTCAGAGACTTCAGGGGTCAACTTCCAAGTGTCCTGCAGGAGCCCAGGACGATGCCCAAAGACGCTGTAGCTGGTACCTGGGAAGTGGGCCCTGAGGGATTTCAGGCTGACCTCCGGTCTTGAAGAAGAGCCGTATTCCTGACTGGCTCTTGACTGAATGAATGGCTTAACCCAGGGATTAAGACTCAGTGCTATGGGGCCCGCAAACCACCTCCCCCTTCTGAGACAGTCCTCATGCATCCGTGGGTCTGCATGTTCCCACGCAATGCCATGTCCTCTGCAGAGCTGTTTAGGTCCGTTGCCTGATCCAGCCGGAGCTATGCGGGCTCATGATCCCTGGTAGGGATGGTTGGCTTCATCAGACCTTCTGGGCATTCGCAAGCAGCAAATGCAGCTGAGAAGGGCGTAGGATGGAGAGCCACAGAGGAAAAGCAACAGGAATAGCAACACACCGCAGGGAAGCAGAGGGAGGGGAGGGAGCCGAGCGGGAGGACAGGGCACAGGGGCACGCAGGTGCCCCCGGCCCCAGGTCCGCCTTCCTCTCTCAGTTGCTGTGGCCCGCCCCTCAGTTGAAGTCCTTGCTGGGGTCTGCAGAAGCTGCTTTTTGGTTCTGACTATAAACTTCCATAAACTGAGATAACCCGGGCTTGTTTTCAGTCCTTGCAAACTTACACTCGTTACTAGAAATAGGGATGGGAGAGATCGTTAGCATCTTGGGTCAAATACAAAGATGAAATATAATATGAATAAATTGTGACTTGCTTTATTTCCATTGAAACCACTGAACAGGTCTGACTGGATGGGAGATCGTGTCGTTTTGGGGTGACCTCAGGTTCTAGAAGCCCGCAATACAGTGTGTCCATTTGAGAAAGAAGCACACTCAGCCCTCGTTTCCCTGGACCCAAGTCCCACGTGTGCAAAGAAAGAGAGAAAAGGGCGGCTGCTTGCTTTCTTCATAAATCATTTGGATGAATTGGAACTCTTCAGGGTCCCACATTGTGCAGAGACCCCAACAAGGCAGTGGGTGGGTGTCCAAGCGACAGGACGGTGAGTGGCGGCCCAGGTTAGGGGTGGTCCCTCACCTGGTTCCTGACCCCTGTGCTTCCTCTAGCAGAGTGCTGGCCTCACGTCATCCACAGCGTTGCCCTCCGGGGCTCAGCTTAGCTGTGCCAGGGCTCCCCCTCCACGCAGTACGTTTCCTGAAGACAAGGGCACGCCCGTCTTGTCCACCTTCTGTTTAGCATCTAAACGCAGCGTGGAGCAGAGCTGGTTCTCTTGAAATGTTTGTTGAGTGAATGAGGAAATACTTCCTGGGAGCAAGGCTCAGGGGAAGTAGAAATGCTACATTCGGAAAGGAGGAAGCCCAAGGACTGGACGTGCTTTGCAAACATCTGTAAGACTTTCAGGTGGGAGATGGGTAGGCTTCCTAGGGTCGCTCCAGGGGGCAGAACTGGCACGGCGTTAGGACTGAGAAATGGGGCATGCGCTTGCATGCCCGAGATTCTGAGAGGAGAGTGAAGGAGAAAGGAAACTGGGCAGCTTGGCAGAGCCCTGAGCTCACCCCCCCGACTCATGGGAGGCCCACCGCGAAGACCCGAACCGTCACTGTATCACCGCTAAGCTCTGTTCTAGCTTTAACATTTAACGAACAATGAACTGGTGGTCAATTAAGGCTTCCTGGAAGAAAGATTTTTACTTTTATTTCACCAAAACTCCCCAACATTTACAGATGTCTAAGAAGGTTTTGTTCATAAAGTGCTGAGTTCTTTGCTGATGTAAATGTCCAAGCAGACTTGGGTGGCCAGCACCATGCATGCTGTGGCGAGGATTCTTGCATGGGGTGAGACACTGGCTAGCCTCGCCAAATTCTTTTTGTTAATTGTTTTTAGAGAGATTTTTGCTATAGGGTGAGTGCGCTCGCCAGAGAGACAGAAAGCAAGAAATCACACTCCCTCCTGGGGGAATGGCCACGCCACAACCCCTTCTCCTCCTCTGTTCTCCTCCATTCTTCTCTAGGAATCTTGGGCACGCATGCACACACACCCAGCGTGAGGTTTATGCCACTAGGTCTAGGACGCAAACCACAGTCAGCTACATGGGAGTCCAGCGACATAATCGTTATGCCATCTGCTGGTCTCAGCCTCGCCAAATTCCGTGAAATTCTACTTACAGACTGAGTGTTTCAATGTGGGTGTCATAAATCCAAACGAAAGAAAGAGCCCACTTCTGCTTCATGCTAAGTCTCGTTAGGTGCGCCACTTTATCTCACTGAGCCTCCATTTTCTCACCTGCTAACGGGGGATGATAACACCTGCGCTTCCTGCATTAAAAGGTTGGCAAAGATCAAATGAGAGAACGTTTGGATTTTGAAAGTACCGAGCGCTCTACCAACATATTAAGTCTTCGTTTCCGAGGGAGAACAGGAAATCTGCAAGGACACATTGGTCGGTGTTCAGTCCAAGATTCTGTCTGTCTAAAACAAGAGTCTTTCTCCTCCACCTCCCGAGACAGCTCCGAGAGGGTTGGTGCCTCTCTTGCCATGCTCGGTGATGATAGGGCTGTTAACTGGTATTTTCATGCGTGGTGATTCCGCTCGCTGTGTAAATGTCAAGTTACACTTGACTAGAAGTTAATATATAATGTCTCTTCCCTTCCCTCACAAGTGCAATCCTGTTAAATTATCCCTTTATGCTCGCATCGATTTTTTTCCCTAGTTCTTTTTTTTTTTTTGCTTTTCAGTTTTCAGTCCTAAAATAGCATATTCTACCCAACTGCCTTACTGCTTTCAAGGCAAAGAGGACGGCGCCTGGCATTGTGGGAGCTGAATGCAAATCACAGGGAGGTTGGCGGTGCTTCAAGAGCACGGCCAGTGGGTGTTATGGAGGCCAGCCTGACGGTCCCAGGAGGCCGGATTACCTTCCCCCTGCAGCATCTCAGTCCCCTGCCACCCTCATGCGAGCCAAGTGGAAACACAAGATGAGTTTTCTTACCCCCGGTTCACTGAGAGGAAAAACTAAGATACAGACTAAGGAAGCGCGTTTATTTATTTATTTTAAAAGAATGATTTATTGATTTATTTCATTCCATTTGTTATTATTATTATTTTTTAATTTGACCAGAGAGAGGAAGAGAAAGGGAAAGTGAGAAAGGAAGTGCTCCGGTCCGGGGAGACGTGGACGGTGGTCGGCCATGTGGGAATCCAGTGCCTTTGACAGCCATGCCACCTGCCGGCCCCAGGAAGTGCTTTAAAAACGGTGCCGAGTGCTGGACCTGGCCTTGCCAGCACAGCCTCCTATTGGCACACTACTCCTGGTTTGAAGCCTTCCAGGGACGCCAGAAGACCCTGCCTTTCTGTAGGTCAGCAGGACTCCCAATCCAGACGCGGGATCATGGCTCAGAGGTCTGGCAGCCACTGGCCAGTCCTGCCAGGAAAGGCTGGTGGGTCTCGTGGTACCTTCACAATCGGTCAGAGACTAAGAGGAGGGCAAGCTCGTCTCCTGCCATGTAAGTGTTTGGCCCTTCAGCAGAGCTCACGGACAAGGGCCTGACGGGGGCGGGCGGTGCGAAGGGAAAATGCAACACTTTCTGAGGCTGGAAGATCCTCGGTTCATCTGGAGACCTCCCTGAGTACTCTAACACACACGTGTTCCAGGGCAGGCTGAGGCTAGGCACGGATCGTGCTGCCAAGACCCTGTCAGGGGGGTTCAGTCTCTTATTCATAGAAGGAATAAATAAATAAATAAAGACTTCTGAAACTTAATTTGAAATAAATTTTGTGGAATTCTTGGTGGCAAGTAAGAGCCATTACTGAGGTCCATACCAGGGAGCCAGCACCTTGGAATGGGAGGGGTGCACCTGTCCTGTGTGCGCAGCTGACTTATGGTTTGCCTCGTTTGGTCTCGATAACCCAGTGAGGTAGGGCTGGGGGTCTCTCCACCATATGGCTATGCCAGCCGATATTTAATGACTCGTCCATGGTCACGTACTGTCAGAGCCACCCCTGACCTCTGGTCTGCAGACAACACTGAAAAAACTTGTCTTGCCCAAAGGTGAAACTCAAGCATTGACTCTCAGTTACAGGGACATACTTAGAAAAAGAAGTGTCATTTTGGCCTCCTAGAAATAAAGCCATATTCTTATTCTTATTATTATTTGTAGTAATGCATGATACAACATGAGAGAGAGAGAGACAGAACCAGGCTTGCCTAGTAGTTAAGGGAGTCAGACCCCCCAAGGTCAGCCACATGGTTTAAACCCCCAGTAGCTTGAGAAACACACCAGCCATGAGCGCATTCGTGCCCCATCCTGACAGACAGAAGGGTGGAGAAGGACTGCAGCATGGCCACACTCCAGCAGGGGCGCGTTCTCTCTCCTCCCTCTCTGACAACATTAAAAGGAAGAAAAAGAAAGAAGAAAGAGAAAGAGAAAAAAAAAAAGGAAGAAAGAAAAAAAAAGAAAAGAAAAAAAAAGAAAGAAAGAAAGAAAAAGAAAGACAAAGAAAGAATAAAAGGGAAAAAAAGAAGAAAGAAAAAAGAGAAAAGAAAGAAAGGGAAAGGAAGGAAGGAGAGGGAGACCCATTTCCCATTCTCCACAGAGTCCCTTTTCTCCTTTTCTCCTGTTCCCCAGCCCACCAGGATCCCGGGCCCCTGAGCACCCCTGAGCACGTACCTGGTGTGTTCTTAGACCTACCAGGCCAGAGACTCAAACCGTGATCGGAGGCAGCCTCCAGCCTTGCGGTCTGTCCCCTGCTGCCTGTGCCACAGGGGCTGGGAGCCATTTGTGTCTCTGCATTGTCCGTGAAGGGCTCACTCGTACTTTTCCCCTTCAAATGAGGGGCTCCTCTCCCTAGAGCCCGTTCTCCTATGAGAAGAGAAACAGGAAATGAGTGTTCGAGGCCTCCCTGTGCCTTGAGGGAGAGGGGCTTTCCTGGAAAACACTCTGGCCCAAGAACTTCCTCTCCCTGTCACCCTCCCCCACCTCCGAGTTGCTGGCCAGTGGCCTTTCTTCAGCACGGCTTTATTACCTGGGCAGCCAGGCTGCAGCCACACCTGCCTTCTCAGCTAGCTGCCTCTTCCCCAGCAGAGGTGGCCACAGTGGGCCAGCCCCATGTGGGGTGGGAGGCCCAGCAGGGCTGTGTTCCTGGGGCCTGAGGAAGGCCCCTGCCTCTCCCAGCCCTGCGCAGCTCAGCCCTGCGGCAGACAGCAAGGAACCTCACCTCTGCAAGTTGAAACAGGACTCCCGCCTCCCCTCTCAGCAGCCTGGCTTTAAATAGGATTAATGAGAGAGAACATTCTAAACACTGCTCTGAGAGGTTCCAGAATAGGCAGCAGCTACTTCCTCTCAAGCTGCCATTTTGGATGGGTTCCCCGGCTGCCTCCCGCCTCCCCCCTTCCATCCCGACTGGGAGCTAGCGCTTTGACAGGGCATTCCAGCCTGCTCTGAGCCGCGCCCTGGGACTTCCAGGGCCCACGGACCTCCATTGTCTTCCCAAGTACCTCCTCTGCCCACGACAAATTCCCGAACATTCACTCTTGCCTCATGTACTTCGATTCATTGATTATCTCTTTTGATAAAAGCCACAGACTATGGGAAAGGTGGCGACGGTGTGGCGGAAAGGAAACAGCGAGAGACCTTCTGTGCCAGACGCACCGGACGGAGTGCACAGCCCAGAGCCCGAGGGCTCCGTTCCTAACCATCACGGCCTGCCGAGGTCTGTGGTAGCCGGGCTTAGTCCATACACACTTTGTCCATGTCCAACTCTGAATGATGTTGCTGTCACTCAAAAAGACCAGAAACTAAGCCTACAGGAGCCAGAGACAATGCCAGGTCAGCAGCCACGAAGCACAGAGTAGAATTCAAACCCGGGTCTTTACTCGCATGTTGCAGACCCAGCTGTTCTTTGGCCAGTCCATCTTGCCGAGGGCTGGGGCCAAGTCATGAGAAGGCCACGTCTGAGGGGAAGAAAGAGGGCAGAAAAGGCTCTGGGTTTCTGACTGGGGTGGGGGCAAAAAGAGCAGGTGGCATAGTGGTTATGGCTGACTGCGGTTCAAGTCCCAGACCCAGCAGCTTGAGACTCACACCAGGGGTGTGTGCGTGCCTGCCCAAAATCCTAAGAGGAGAATAAAGGGCTTATGGAGTGTCCGCCCCCCTCGGAGAGTGATTTTTCACTTTCTTTCTCTCTCCCTCTGTCTGTTCTGCAAGTACTTGTACCGATAGCAAAAATCTTTCAAAAAAAATAAAGAAAAATAATAAAGAACAGAAAAGAGAGACAGAGCAGCTAATCCTTCAAAAGGGAGTGCCTGGGCCAACCGGTGGCACAGTGGCTGTACAACTGGACCCACACGGGAGGTCCCTGCTGTACCCCTGAGGGCCGTCCTCTGTAAGCCAGGTGCACACGTGAGTCCACTGCGTGGGTTGGCCGAGGCGGGGCAGAACAGTGGCATGAGGACTCCATTTGGGATGCTTGTTCGTCTCCCCCTCTTTCTAGCAGAAGTAGCTAAATACGCCATCAATGGGGGGGGGCAGGGTTTCTACACATTGGACAGGTTTCCAAGCCCTTCATGAGCACGGACTCACTTAACCCGCACAGCAGCACTCCGAGGAAGATTCAGTTACCCAGAAACCTTGAGACGCTGATGCTGCTTCATGCTTTTGTCTTGATCAAACCCTGAAGGCAAAACGAATCTAAGTCTATCAACATCTTCTGGATGAAACACTTCACCTGGCTGCCACAGTAGTCATTCTTTGCCATTCTCAGCAACTTCAGAACATGCTGGAGGACCCCCAAGTGGTGTGGGTGGTCAAGGCGCTGGATCTCACGTGGCTGACTGTGTGGTTCAAGTCCTGGACCTGGCACTTGAAAAATTACACCAGGCACATATGTGTACATACTCCAAATCCCAAGAGAATGGAAGAGAAGGGATTGCAACATGGCCATCCCCCAAGGGGTCTTTCTCACCCCCCTGCTCCCCCGACTCTCCGTCTCTCTGGTGAGCGCATGAGCCCTATAGCAAAAAAGTTTTTTAAAAGAACATTCTGGAAGTGATTTCAGAGGCGTCCCTGAGTAACCACCTGCAGCCTTCACTCCCCTACTCCCTCTGCTACAGTCTGGATACCTCCTGGAATTCATGTGTTCAGACATGGTTATGCTGTATAGGTGGGAAATGAAAACCTAACCCCTTTGTGGTGTCCCAGGGTGGATCTCTGCGTCATTACAACAGGCCCTGTGGTTGAAGGCTGGGGCGTTTAAAAGCAGAAGGAGTGAGACCAGGACGAGAGGGAACGACATGGACACAGCCCGTGCTCGGCCCTGCTGAAAGCTCTGCCCGCCGCCATTCTGTGATGCCTTTGCACCCTCCGGCTAGCAGAATCTTATATTTTGGCAAATGAGCCTCTGTTTTCTTTACGAATCACTGTTTCTGATACTTCTTTTAGCAACACCAGGAGGACCCTTCCGCTCCTCCTAATTCTGCAGATAATCAAATGGAGCTCTTTTCATGGAGACTATGGTTAGTCTTGGGAATAAAAGCAAAATATCTGGTCAGTACCTAGAGAAACCAGCCCGCGGAGTGAGCGGAGTGCAGTTAATCCTGAAAGCCACCAGGAAGGAATGAAGATGCCTTGGAGAGGCGCACTGACCGGGGGAATCTATCAGAAGCCAGGCGGCCCCAGCAGACACCCCCGGCCAGAGCAGTCCTCATCCCAGACACCATCCCTTCATCCCACCAAGCCCCCTGTCTAGGACTCCCAGGGCAGCTTCCTGAGACACAGCTGAGTCAATGTGTAAATCAAATTGCGGCCCACAGGTTCTCAAAAGCCTCTGCTGTTTTTCCCCCTGGGAAGAGGAAATGAGCTTGCCAACACTCCCCATAGGGAACTAAGTGATTCCCTCAAGTCAGGGGCTCATATGCTCTATCTGTCTAAATGAGTTTACGCTACAGACAAATGTAGGCTCACAGGGCCATTTGCTGAAGGCCTCCTCCGCGCTGACCAGGGTCACACCAGCTTCTTTGTGTGTTCCGCCCGGGGAAGAAATTAGCCCAAATCCACTGAGTCCATTAGTGCTCAGCCATGTGCTCAGCAGCAGGCTGAGTGCCACTAGGGATGCCAAGGAATAAGAGGTGCCCTTTGCTCTCATTTATTCATTAAACGTTGATTGGGTGTCTGTCGTGAGCCGAGCACTGAACATAGGATCCAGAAGGAAACAAATTCGTTCTTCTTAGACAAGAGAACACACAGTACAGAGCAGAGAGGGGATGAGCAGAAGGCCACGGGTGTGCCACTGAAGAGGACCTCCAGGGGCCTGGGTGGGAGGCCAGGGACTGCCTTGACAGGCACTCCATTCTGGCTTGAAGAAGAGCGAGGAGATGGGTGTGGAGCAGCCTCGGTGGGAGTGGAGGAGGCAGCCTGCGGCCTTGGACTGACTGGCAGAACACACATCCAGGCTGGGAGCTGTGGGAGGCAGTCTGACTGCTGAGCAGAGAAGTCTCAACTTGATCAAAGCGCGGGAGGCTACTTTGCGACTGGTGCTTCCCGCGCTGCGGAAGGCTCCTGTCCATTTGGCTCTAGCCTTGGGCCGAGCCGAGGAGCCAGCCTGGAGGAGCAGAGAGCAAAGCTTTGGATGGACCTGGACCCCCATCCCTTTCCTCTGCTTACTAGTGGTGGGATTTAGAGCACGTCCTATTACCACTCTGAGCTGCAATTTCTTCATTTGGAAAATAGAGAAAATGATTTCTGCAATTTTTTTTTAAGTTTATTTCTTCCATGAGTGAGAGAGACAGGAAGACAGAGACAGAGAGACAGCACCCCAGCTTTAGCAAGCCCTAGACCATGGGTGTGTATGCATCTGGGGTGCTCAGGGTGGTCTCAGGGTGCAAACCCAGAACCTTCCACAGCCTCAGCGAATGTTGTATTTGGCCTCTGCAGCACTTCCCAGCCTCCTCTAAGAGCCTTAAGGAACATAACTAGGGGAAGTATCCAGCAGAAACGTGGCCTGTAACGGCAATCCTGTTATTTCTCTCTTCAAGGCACAGGGAAGGGGTACAGGTGTATCTGCTGGTCGATGCCAACGCGGGTCATTTCATCGTCTGCCAATGAGTGCAGCAAGCCCCTTCAATGTCAGCTGGAGGCTTTCCCAGCAAGGTCTTCTCAACCCTACAGAAGACATGCAGGAGCAAAGGCCTTCTGTTCCTCAGCCCATCGCAGGTTCTGCCTGTGACAACTAGCCTGACGGAGCCAACCTGTAATCATGCAGCAGCCCTCCCAAGCAGAGCCTGGGCTCTGAGGATGGCAGAGCAGAGAGATGGAAACAAAGACTCAGTCCCTGATCCCGCTGTGAAGCCACCGCATGCGCTAACCTGGGATCTGATCTCTGGACTTACTAATTCATGAGACTCGTTTTCTATTGTTGAAGCCATTTGAGTCCGATTTTCCTGTGACTTGTTCAGAAAAACATCTTTGTGATTCAAAGTTTTAGACACCCATGTCAAAACCACAGAAGAGATGCATTTCAGAACATGTAACAAGGGCGAACCTCTCTAAGAGAGGATTTGAATTAGCAACAGCCAGTTAGAGCATATTGAAAAAGGGGGTGTTGGGGGGAATCACTCCGAATACTCCCTTCTCACTTCTCTGTAGTCTAGTTCAACGCTGCATCTACAAGGGAGGGCTTAGGACACGATTTTCACATGCACTTCACTAGACCGTAGCAGAACGAGGTCTCTCCATACCAGAAGCCTGTTTCTGCCATTTGGGTCCAGGTATTGCACTAGCTGAGTTGGCTGGCTCACCCTTCTCTGTCAGCGGAAGGCCACCAGCCTGTGGTCAGCACCGTCCGGATCAAACCCCATTCAGGAATCCTATCAGCTCCGAGGTTTCTGAGACTGGTGTGAGACGTGTACCATTAACCCTGGGCTCCCGGCTCCTGGTTCCACAGCCGGGCCAGTTTCTCATCCTGTTCTTACACTTGGTGGTCCTTTAAAAAATAAATATATATATACACATTAACTTTATTTCATTATTGTTATTTCAAGTTGGGTTTTTAGAACATCATCTGTTAAATATGCTGTAGGGCATGTACACTCACTGGAGAGAGACAGAGAAAGGAAAGAGAGAGGGAGAGGGAGAAAGCACCCCCGGGGAGACGGCCGCACCATCACCTCTCCACGTTTCCGCCCGTGATTCCGGACGCACAAACGCACACGTGCCTGGGGGGTTTTCCAAGCTGCTGCATCTGAGACTTAAGACATGCAATCGGCCTTGCGGGATCCAGCCGCCTTAAACACCACACCACTGGCTGGTCCCCACCCCCCCCCTCAAAAAAAAAAACAAACCAAAACATTTCTTAAGCATTCTATATCACCAGAAACGAAGCAGTAGAAACCCATGTCTTTATAAGCTTGTTACATAAATAACCACACTTTTTTTAGTGCAGGAACTGTAGGTACTATGAAATACATGATGAAAAGACCTGATAGAGTAGTTACCTATGGATCCTTACTTTAAGATTTAAACAAAGCTTCTGAATATACAGAATCCTTTGCTGTCATTCTTATATTTAAATATTTTCCTGTCTACAAGTCAAAGTACTTGACTGAAGCGTCTGATTTGGAAAAGCACTGCGCTTTAAAGCAAAAGTGTCTCCATCTACGGTTCTCACCTTCGAAGGAACTGACCGGTGCTGGCAAAATCTAGTCTCTTTTGAACAATGAGCAACAAACCCATTATGTCGACACTACGGTAACAAACAGGGACCAAAAAACGGAAGAGTCACTCAGAGTTCAGTCAGGTCTAATGTTGATGTCCCTCCATTTAAAAGTAAACAATGGAATCGAATATCAACTGCAATTGACTTGATTTCAGGACTCCACACTGGAATGTTCCGATTACATTATTTCCTTCATATCATTCCCAGTCGTCGATGAGGATTTTGTAGGCCACCACGCTATCGACCCTGTGGATTGTAGTCGTAAATGAACGAAGACGGAGCCCCTCGGATTGGTGTGGTCCTCACTCTTCCCATTTGCAGGTGCAATCGAATCTACATTTGCATAAATCGGCAGATCCGATGAAACTTCCAACAGTGGCAGTGATGTCACTGCGGCCGTTACCCGTGTGAGCGCGGGGAGGATTTCTGATTAGCTTTCTGAGACTTGTCTCTGGGCGCACTGTCGTCTTTCCAGACTTGTCATACTTAACACCCAACTGCCATCTCTCAAGAGCCTCACCACTTTCGGTATCTGAGATGACCTCCAGTTTCTGAGCTGAATACTTGGATAACCGATTTTTCAGTCGCTCCATTTCATTATTTAGACATTTCATGAGGTCGGGGTCGGTGGTTACAAGCAAGGCGAGTCTGCGTTTCTGCACTGAAGCCAAGACGTCGGTTGGATGTATGCCTCACTGACACGATGTGCTGCTGATGCCGAGGGAGAAGAACCTGGCCAGGACCTTGGTGCTTCCGCGGAGGGTGATGCCTGCTCTCTGGCGAGGACTGCGGTGCCCTGGCTGGGTCCACCCATGAAGTGCATGCTCCCACCAGGCAGATGGCCGCTGAGCTGCTCCCATGGCAGCCCTCCGCTGTTCATTTCAAACCGTAAAGGCGAAGCAGCACAACTTCTATTGTTGGTCTTCATTTGCTAGAGGGTGCACGGGTTCAGAGAAGCAGAGAGAAGGGGGGAGAGTGGCACTGCACCCTCCGCAGGAGATGGTCATTCTCCAATCTGTCCTTTCCTTCCTTTTGGGATTTTGGGCACACAAGCACATGAGCCTAGGGTGTTTTTCACGTCACAGGGTCTAGGACTCAAGCCACTACAGTCAGCCATGTGGGATTCAGTCACTTCGACCCCACACCACCAGCTGGCCCCAGCCTTCTTTTCTATGGAACAGTCAGGAGGACGCATTTCCTGAGGGGATTTGAGCTTCTTAGCGGGGAGGGAATTACAGGCCAGCCAGCTCTCCCAGGCCTCCTGAGGGCAGTTGGTCTCTCTACAACCTTTCCGACTTCCCTAATGGAATACAGTTACAGATAATGATGCTCCTGATAGTGACGATAGACCATTCCTGGAAGCCACACGGCACTTTCCTGGAAAGAAGCAATATGACTTGCATCTTATCTCCTCTGTCTTTGTAACACCCAGAGAAGGGAGGGAAGAGATCTCCCTTTCAATTCAAGGGGGAGTTTACTGAAGCTCAGAAGTAAGAGGTACGGGCCCTCAGGATGGACAGGTGAGGCCTGTAAATTCCGTTATAAGAGCTACACAGCCAGAGCTGCTCCAGGGGAGCGTTTTCTACCCCAGAGGGTGAGAAATCCTCTAAGGTCAGGAGGAACTGGCTCAGCCTGCAGGAGAACCAGCCTTCCTGGCCCTTACTGGGTAGCTGGGAGATGAAGGAGTGGCCGGCTTGCTGATCCCTCAAAGCTCTGCTCAGTGGTCTAGCCTGTATCCTCCCATCTACTTCTGGAGATTACCCGGCATCACTTAAATATAGTCAGCCTTTTGGATCTACCAACATGAAGCCCTGATTTTTAGACGTGAAGTAGTATTAAACAATTATTTGACTATTTTTTTTTTAATAAAAAAGCTTATGTGTTTATTTCCTCTGAGAGAGAGATGAGAGAGTCCCCTCGGACAGGGTATGCACCCTGCACTCCAACTCCAGGCTCGGCCAGACACACTCCAGACACACTACTGACATGCCGGGAGGTCTCGGATGCAGACTCAAGACCCTTCTGTGGGTACAGCTGTGACACTATCACCCTAGGGCTTGGCCTCAGACCAAGCACTGGTCATTTTTTTTTTTACCACCTTTGATTTCATTCATTCTTTTCGTCTTTGCCTCCTTACTACAAGACAGATGGATGCTGCTAGACCCATTCCACTGCTGAGCACGAGGAGTCTGTCCAACTTTGCAGATGTGGGACTACATGGAGGTCTTGAATCCGTTCCTCTCTGTTATCCTGTCCCCTCCCTGTCACATCGTTCATCTTTCTTAGTGTGTTTGCCGTGTACCCGCAATGTGCTTGGTCCTGGGGATTTGTGCTGAATAAGAAAGACATGATCTTTGGGCAAGAAACTTACAGAAGAGTTGAAGAGATAAACTCGCCGGGCAAGTACTTAAATTCTGACAGGTGGACGTACACTGGAAAGGGCAGAGTCGTTTACAATCCAGACAAGCTGCTGGCTTATGGAGGCCTCAGTCTGTCCTGCATGGGCTATTTCAGGCCCTAGAGATGGAGATCAGGATGACAATCCAGAGCAGAAAACCCTGTAACTCCGGTGATGAATGGCTCAGGAGGACAGAGGAGTTTTACAGAAACATGCACCGTGACCCAGCTTTCTAGACTTCGGTAAGGGAGAAGCCAGAGATCCAGGCCAGGCACCCTCCTTCGCTAGATGAGGACGAGGAAGAGCCGTGCTAAGAATCCCACCCGTGGTGTCAGGGTCGAGCACACCGGCCACTGCATTACCATACCCAAGCGCTGAGTCAGGAGCTAATTATGGCTTCGTGCTGCTGGAGACCACATTCCTGAGGCTTTTCTGCGCGCACGCGCACACACAGCCACACTGTACACACACATGCTCAACCGCCCATCTCAAGCTTCTCCCCTACTCTGCTTCCTTATTCCCACCCACACTCGCAAGGCACTGCATCTCATCCAGGGAGCACCCCTTCCACAATGTCTCTGCTGTTCCATGGTGTACCTCAGTTTACCCATCACGCGCTGCTCACACCCCAACTCAGCAATCACGGGAGGGTTCCACAGCACATGCCCTTGTTGCCCGGCATGTCCATGACAGGGACAGCCGTGCTGAGGAGCTCAGACTACTCACTTTGCACAGGAGGGGGCCGAGGCCTCGCTGCAGACAGGTTTAGTCTGAGAGCACATCAACAGTCAGCGGAGGGCCAGGGCAAGGAGGAAGTCATCAGGCTCCTGGCCTTCTGTGGAGGTCCACGTTTGGAGACAGGACAAGTGTGATTGAAGTCTGGCGCCCAGCTGAGCCCTCCCTCGCTCTTCCTTAGGCTGCTGAGATGCTTGGTCCATAGCAAGCCATGCAGCAAGCATTTCCGAGACCTCCCACCTGCAAGCATGTACATATGTGAGAACAACAGGACACAGGAGGCATGGGGCAGAGGAAGGGCGCTGATTCTGCATGAAGCCATCCAAGACGGTATTAGCAAGGACCGCAGTTGGGGTCTCGAATGTTGACAGGTGGAGTTAGAGGAACAAGACAATGACTTCTCCGATGGAGGGACAGATCTATACAAAGGAAAAGGGGATTTTCAGAAAAGGCTCAATCACCTTGGGGGCTGACACCTTAAAGTGTGGTGTGCTTGTAGGTAATGGCTACCATGTGAACGTGGACTCAGCACAGGCCGGAGAGTCTTGCAACAGATGATACGCTAGGAAGCCATTGGCCTGGTGAGCACTTACTGAGCGCCCACGCGTTCTAGGCGTCAGAGGATACATTTATAAACCAACACACAGGGCCCTCGGCTAGGAAGAAGAGTCCGTCCCAGCCTCAGGGAGTGTATATTCTAGAAACTGTTACCTTATTTTACAAATGAAGAAACTGAGCCGCTGGGAGGTTAAGGTCTTGACTCTGATGATAAGCAGCAGAGCCTGTGTTCAGAGACCTCTTCTGCCTTCCAGAAGCCCAGGAGTGCTGGAGCCTTCAGGGTCAACACCTAGAGGCGCTAGGGTCCCCTACAGGAGAGGCAGGAACAACATTGTTTCCGTTAGGGTTTTACTTTCTCCATTTCTATTCATAATCAGAGGTCAACCACCTCCCCCTACCCCCCTCACCCCCACACACACTCTCCCCTCTCTCCCTCCCCTGGTGTTCAGGGATTAGCCTCTGTACCCCCAGGCCTGAGCCCCATCCAGCAGCACCTGGCACCCTATTTAACCAGCTCTTTGTTCAAAACGTGTAAGCTTGGCAGAGCCGTCAGAAGTTAAAAGTGAGAGTGATAGAGGAAAATGATAGTGTTCCAAAGGGACTGGTGAGATTAATAGCTGGAAACTTGACACAGGTCTTGTTCCCCCAACCGCGGCCTCTGGGAAGGAGCTGGAAAAGTTGGCCTTTGAAATGCCCAGGGAGTAGGAGTGCCCAGGCGGGACTCCGGCCTGGAAACCCTGCGAGGTGGAGCAAGGGCGCTCACTAGGCTACCAGTCCCGTCCTGGAGCGGAGAAGCCCGTCCTTTCGCGGAGGTGGGAAGGTGGGAGAGGCACTAAGAAAAGGAAACCGGCGAGCGCTGGGTCCCGCAGGGCCGGCTGTGCGGTTCCATTCCCGGACCGAGGCCGGGGCACTGTGCCTCCACGCGCGCAAAATCCCGAGAGGAGAAAGGATTACGGGGTGACCATCCTCCTGGGGGGGAGGGTGCTTTCTCGCTTCCCGCCCTCCCCGCAGAGGGCACGCGCCCTACAGGAAGCTAAAACAATCAAAAGAAAAGAAAAGAAACTGCTGAGCGAGAGGAAGGGGAGATTGCAGAGGAGGAGCGGGTGCGGAGAACGCAAGGCAGAGGGCAGGTAAGGAAAGGCAGAGGAAGGGAGGGAGGGTCGGGGAAAGGGGCGAGTGCGAAGCCGGCGCAGGCAGGGACGCCCGGAGCGGGCTGATGGAACCGGGAGCGGAGAGCTGGGAGACCCCGAGCCCCGCGGGC
>NW_006160006.1:704068-718534 GCF_000334495.1 Tupaia belangeri chinensis | reverse complement strand
ACCGCGCAGAGGCCGGCGCGCAGGAGCGGGCTGGCTGCCGACCCGCTGGGAGGCCGAAAGTTTCTCTGCCCGCCGCGTCCAGCCGGCCAGCGCCGCCCGCGGAGTCCCGCGCCGCAGGATCGTCCGGCCCGACAGCCCTGGAGGAGGGAAGACTGGGACACACCGCAGAACGCCCGGGAAAGCATCTCCAGTTAGCCCCGAGGCGCCGGGGGCAGGTGAGGTGCAGGGTCGAGGGTCGCGCCTGCTCCAGGGGAGTGTCTGCTGCCGCGTCCAGGCGTCCAGGTGGCGAGACAGCTGCGCTCTCGGCTTGGGCCGGTCCTGGCCTGCGTCCGCGCGTCCGTAGGTTTTTGTCTGTGTCAGTGTGTCTTAGTATCTTTGTCTCCGCGTGGAACTGTCAGGGTCTCCGCTCTGCCTGAGCGGGTGCCGCCGATCTGATCCCCGGCCAGGGGGAATGCGGGTGCCTCTGTCTGGTCTTTGTCTCCTCTCTGCAGACAGGGTTTATCCCCTCCCAAATCGGACCTGGCAGACCTCCGAGTTAGTGACACTGGTGTTGGAGGCGAGGAAGTGGGAAGTGAGCTAGTGAGATGAGTTGGGTGGGTCGCGACCCCAGTCGGGTCCGACAGCTGCGGGCACTGAACTTTGCATCTGGAATTCCGCGGCGCTCCTCTGTGTCCACACCGGTGGGAGGACACGGGTGCAGTTAGAGGTTAGGAGTGTTTCCCCAAGGAAAAAGTCACCATGGCTGACGTGGGAAGAGAGGGAAGTGACAAGCCTCTATCTGAGTGGCTTTTTGGGGGGGCGGTCTGGAGCTGCAGGTCACCAGGGTCAGTCCTGGATGAGCAGTTGGGGAATTAAGGGAGGCAGGACAACACACACACCACTCCCTCCCCAGCCGGCCCTGCTGCCCCCTCTGGAGAGCTGGGATCCCGCAGCTTGGCAGCAGCAGCAGCCACACCAAAGAAGAAGATGCTGCTTCTGCTCCAAGTGGAAAGGATTGAAGTGGAGCAAATGAGTGTTCCGCTCGCCCACGAGCATGGCAGGCCTGGGAAAGTGCTGTCTCCCAGGAGCAGGCAGTGGAGGGCTCTGAGCACCTGAGAGCTGGGGCTCTTTTCCTTCCCTTCCCTCCGGAGCCCCAGCTCCTCTGCCTGCCTGTGGGTGGCGAGCTCCTGAGGAGGCAGCCTGTTCTGGGAAGCACTTGGCGGGGCTGCTCAGAGAACGGTCCTGACCCCGCTGGAAGCACAGGCCAGACCTAACGGGAGCCCATGAGCTCTGCAGGGAGAGGCCTATCTGCTGGCAGTCCCCTGGCTCCAAGGCCTCGGAGAAGAGTCTGCAGGTAGGGGCAGGCTGGCACGTGTAACCTGAGCTTCCTCTGCTCAGAAATGATTTTCTGCGGGCATGTTGAGGGAGAATGGAGGCTTGAGGGTGTGTGAACATGGGGGCTCGAGACAGCATCTGCAGACGGGAAGGTGTCTGTGTTCCAGGGTGGGAGTCTGTGGCCAGAGCCCGCACACTAGCCGGGCATGGGGCACCCCTTGAGCTTAGCCAGCGCTTTCTGGACGGCGCTCTGTGGCCATCATAGACGTGATCTCATTTGCCCTCGCCACATAACTACCAAGTGGCAGGAGACAGTTTATCCTGTCTGCCAGTGAAGAAACTGAGGCACCAGAAGGTAAGCGTGTTCTCCAAGGTCCCTTAGGTAATAGGGGCAAGTCAGGCTTAGCAACCTGGAGTCCAGGTAAGAGGTCTCAACTTGGGGGCTAGTAAATGGTTTGGAGGCTAAGGCTGCTGCATCCCAATGTGGTCAACTGCACAGTTCGAGTCCCAGACCCGGCAGCTTGAAAATCACACCCGGCACATGTACATGTGTGCCCAAAATCCTGAGAGGAGAACGGAGGAGACAAAATTGTGGCAAGGTCACCCCCCTTGGGGGATTGGCTTTCTCACTTTCTCTGTCTCTGTCTCTCTCTGGCGAGTGCATGCACCCTATAGGAAAAAGAAAACTTTAAAACAAAAGAAGTTTCAGTTGAATAGATGGGTGTGGGGGCACCTGCTCTGCTGGAACATGAGAACCAGGGGAAGATGAAGGGAGGCGTTTCCTGAGGGTGTCCGGTGTGACCCTGGAGAGTGCTTGAGATGACTGTTAACCTGTAGCAGCCACTGTGTACACCGCCGGTAAGCCTGTTATAACAATTCAGCTTTTGCATTTGTCCATAGGGGTGTCTCCGTGTGTCTGTGGGTGCCCCAGTAGATGCACATCGTGAACTGCCAGACACGGGGTGTGCCGGGAGAGCTGGTGCTTTCAGAGTGTGAAACCTTGAGTCTGCAGGGGGAGGCAGGGGTGGACGGCTCCAGCCACATAAAAATGGCCCTAATCCTGCAAACTTACTCATTCACCTTTGCATTTGTTCAAACATTCATTTAATAAATTATTCTTTGGCTACTTGCAGAAGGCAAGTGTCTGGGCCAGGCAGTAAGGCTGCAAAGATGAATCAGGTAATGAACGCATAATGTGGTAACGAAGTTTAATGCTAGGTGCTAAGCACACTGTGTGTTATTCATTTTCTTATTTCATTTTCACTGTGGCTCTGCAGGGTGTATGTGATTATTAGGCAAAAGGAGTTAAATAATTTAGCAAGGTTGGAAAACAGAGGAGCAGGGATTTGAACTCCAGACCCCTGGCTCTTTCCACCTTCCTCTGTTTCCTTTAAGCACAGAAACACATTCTTTGTTGTGTGTACAGTATTCTTGCCTGATTCTTCCACCTCCTCCACTTAACTTGCTTCCACTTGCTCTTTGGATTTAACCAGAAGATTCACCTCCTGTCCTTTCCTTAAGTCTGGGTCAGACACCTTCCCTGCATCCCTTCTGTACATGACGACCCATGTCCTCTGGCTCCAAGAGCCTGCCAAGTCCCCAGAGGCAGCAACTGTGTGTGGATTCCCAGCTGGGGTCACAGTTTGGCCTCGGAGCAGGCCCCTAAGCGTGCTTAACCAAGTAACGGGAGGGAGGAGGCTGTCAGCGATCTCCGGGAGCACTTCCCCAGCAGTGGGTTTCCGCATAGGTACACTCCTGATAGTAGCTCTCAGTATAGGGGCGGCTCCTTCTGGGCCTCTGGCTGCTTCGGGTTGCTCCATCCTAGGCCCTGCCTCCAGGGTTGCTGCATCCTAGGCCCTGCCTCCAGGGTTGCTCCATTCTAGGCCCTGCCTCCAACAGTCCGAGAGCTTAAGGGAACCCTAGTCCCCACTCACTCTATCTCCGAATCAGTCAACTCACAAGGATGGTTCTAGAGGGAAGCCGTTAGGTATGAGCTAGGTGGAAGGTGGGGTAGTGCTGGTGGAATCCAGAGGGAGATGGTTTCTGGTGATGATGAGGTGTTTCAGAGGTCTTGCCCAGCAAAGAGGGATCTAACTGCTGGGGGGACCTTTAGAGAGCTTCCTACTAACTCTCCCCGTTTGCTTCTGAGTAGAAGACATTCTGAATGGATCTTTGTGCTGGTCTACTTCAGCGCCACTGACCTACTACCTGGTGGACGGGAGTTCATAGCCCCCAGGTTTGAGGAAGTGATTTGGCTGTGATTCTCCAAGGCCACACAGAGGGTGACTCCCTTCCCTCGCCCTTGGCATCACCCTGAGCTTTCTCATCGTGGGTGCCATTTGTGTTCTCAGGAGCCCATGAGTTTAAATTTCCTTTCAAAGCTCACTCGTCAAGTTTGAAACCTCTACATTTCACCCTGTGTTAAAGGCCTTATTTATGTGAGGTGACAGGGAAGGGGGTGGGTGTTAAAAAGGAAAGACAAAACGAGGCTAAAATTTGTGATGAGAATTGGGAAGGGGAACCGACACGCGTGAGCCGGTGACAAGTCAATTGGAACTGGATTGCACTGGCTTCGAATATGGCAGTTGCCTGGCCCACGGGAGACGCGGCAGGATGCACCAGGAAGGAGGGGACCCGAGCTAGGCCTCGACTTTGACCCGAGGAGGGCATGAAGAGTGTAGGAGCAGCAACAGCGTCTCAGCGCCAGCTCTGAGTGGTGCTTTCTCCTCTAGGAAGAGAGAGACAAAGATGCCTGTCCTGAATAAGGAAAACCTTTTTAATTTTATTTTTAGTTTAGTTTAGTTTTCAGTTTTTACCATAGGGAGCATGTACTCGGATTGCGAAAGTGAGAAATCTCACACACACACACACACACACACACACACACACATCCCTGAGGAGGGTGACCAGCCTGCAATCCCTTCTCCTCCATGGTCCTCTCCGATTTGGGGCACACATGCACACATGCCTGGAATGTTCTAAGCTGCTGGTTCTAGGACGCCTTAACCAGCATGCCACCAACTGGCCCCAGAAAAACTTTTTTTTTTTTTTAATGGGAGGTAGCAGCCCCTCTCACCACCACCTCCAGCCACCAGCCTGTAGCGCTCCTCCCTGGGGCTTAGGGCAATGGGTGGGGACATGGCTGAGGTCACGCAGGGCTGGGCTGGGCTGGCCTGGGGCTGGCTGCCTTCCTGCCCTTCAGAGAAGCCACCTCTGTATTGTTGCCATTTCCCCTGACTCCCTCAACTCCTGCTTCCCAGGGGACCCTGACTTCCAAATTGCGATGACTTTCATAGCTCTTTTTACCCATGCAGACTTTACACTTTAAAAAGGGACATATTATTATTGTAATTATGAACACCTCACAGTTCTATGAAAAGAGCTCTTCTACCATTTAGCAGATGCGGAAACGGAGTGAGCCCATCGGAGGTGACAGTTTCCCCTCAGAGACTTTAGGGGGCTGCTGAGATTGGAGCCCAGCTGTCCTGACTGTCACTCTGGGGCCATAACTACCGAGCCACCCAGCCTTGTCAATCAAATGGATCGAGGTTCCCTGAATAATTGGCAAGCTTTGAATATACAGGGAAAAAATAAGTCGTTCAAGCTGTAGGTCCACTTCCGTAATTATTGTAATTCAAGCTCGATGGTGCCTTGCAGTTTTCTCACTCTCCTGGCGACCCTGTCCCACGCCCCCACCCCCAGGCCCTTCTTATGTGAGTCCGCTAACCTCGGGACTCAGCGCCCTGGGAAGGTTGAGGGACTGCCCCCTTGCGACTTGCTTTAAAGAATGAAATTGATCAGTGCTTTCTCTCTTTATTTTTATGTTTTTTTTTTTTTTTTAAATTTTGCTAGAGGGATCCTGCATTTACCAGAGAGAGAGAAAGTGAGACAGCCCTCCCCAGGGAGGAAGAGGATGGCCATACCGCAATCCCTGTCCTCCATTCTTCCCTCAGGGCTTGGGGCACACCTGTGTCCTGCATGTCTTTCAAGCTGCCTGGTCAGGATTCAGTCAGCACAGTCAGCCATGTGTGGTCCACTCACCCTAATCACCCCACCACTGGAAGGCCCTCGTATTTTAATTGTTAAGTTTATTAATTTCTTCTTCTGAGAGAGAGAGAGAGGCCATCCCAGCAGGGTCTTCACGCTGCATGCCCTCCTGGCCCCAGCCATCCCCTGATCACAGGCCGGCGTGTGCCAGGCTTACTCAGGGAAGCTCCCAGTGACAAAGCTAGAACCTCCGCATGCAGATGAGCCCCTGCCCCATTGTCTGCCCCACTGTTTCTGTCATTGCCGGCCAAGTCACCGGGCTTGGCCCACCCCACATTGAACTTAGAGTAAAGTTGGCCTCCAGACTCTGAACCAATGGTATTTCACTGGTACCCCAAACGGTATTCCATAGTCTAGTTCCGTGTTTGCAACTTAAGTAAGTCCGAACTGAAACAGGACAGCTGTCCCTCCCCTGGTAACTTAAACTCCTCCAGTGAGGAGCGCCTCAGATGGAGGGTCGTGAGACGCAGGCACCACGGGCCGCGAGGGAGGAGAGAGGCGCGCACAGAGGGGAGTGTGTGTTCGCCAGCAGCTGAAGCTAATTGCTCTAATCAGTCCAGCAGAGAGGTGATTTTTCTTACTAAGTGACAGGCCAAATTGGTGTCTGAACAGATGCGCGGTGGGCTGCGTCCAGTACCTAGAACAAAGACGGCAAAGACCTGCCCGTGCCGATGGCCACTAGATTTCCTTCCCTGTCAGTTCATCACAGTGGGGGAGAGCACAGCCTCCGGGCTGCCAGGGCACACTCATTCATGAGCCCTGGGAGAGCGCTCTCCCGCCTGCAACTCACAGTCTTCAGAGACTCCCCAGATGTTGGGACCAGAAGGCCCGAACCTCTGTCCGGGAGGGCCTCTGGGCAGTGTGATCGGCAGTGTGCTCAGTCAGCCCCTCCCCAACACCACAGCGCCTCAGTTTCTCCCATGCCCAGGAGCCCTTTAGGGCTGCCGCTCTCCACCCCCTATGCCAAGCAGGTCCTCCAGGAGGTGAGGAACCAGGCCGGTGTGACTCTCACTCCTGGCCTGAGCTGCACAAGAGCACAGGCCCTCGCAGGTGTCAAAAGCAGGGCCGAGGTGGGGGTGGGCTCGGACACCGCCCCTGCTTCGCCCTGGGCATGGCTCTAACCTCACTGCACAGACTCCGGGTGGCCAGGGCAGTACCTGCCGAGGCCCACAGGGCAGGACCGAGCACTGGCCGGCCAGCCTGCCGGTCTGGGGCCCTCTCCACACTCGTGCTGCTGCAGAGCCACTTGCTGCTAAATCACCCTCCTCCTGGCACCCTGGGCTGCTAAATTGGTCTCGACTTGCTGTACTTCCACCCACCACCTTAGTCATTATTCGCTGGCAGCCTTCGGAGAGTGGGCGTAAAGCAGCCGAACATTATATTACTGCTGTGAAGAGAGAATTGAGTATAGACAGGCACGGGGAGGGGAGGAGAAGGGGGTCAGAGGCCCGCGGAGGCAGGGGCAGGCGTGGGGCCTGCCAGCACCTTCCCCTGGTGACCTCAGTGACATGGATGTGGGCTACGATGCGGGGTCCTGGCTCGGTGGGAGGAGGCGCAGGGACCATGCACTGCTGAGGGGCCGCACCGTGCAGGTCAGGAAGGGTGGAAGGGACAGCGATGTGGGGAGGCAGGAGTCTGCCCTCCATGCACCCCAGTTCCCCAGATGCCACAGTGCATCCTCGTCACTCCCGTGAACACTCGTTCCCGTGTGCTAGGTTTGTAGCTGCTCACCCTAGCCTCTCCCGTTAGAGGATGAACCCTTGGAAGAGACGGCGTGCCGTGCCTCCACGTCAGTTCCAGGCCCTGCGGAGTATGGCCTTCCTGCCCTGCCATCCCGGCTCTCCTGTGTGGCCCGAGGGCCGTGCGGGCTGGGAAAGCAGGAGCTGGAGACCTGCTGTCCCAGTGCAGAGGGCTCCCCATGAGCTCCACCCAGTTCCCCACGCTGCCCTGGGCTGGCAGGAGGAGCAGAACACGGTTCTCATGGCAGGGGGCAGGGGCAGTGCCAGGCAGGCAGCGTGGCCTGGACTGGACGTTCTCTGAGTCGCTGATAACACATTTGGTCACTCAGGGAGAAGTCAGAAGGGGACATGGTGCCAGTTCTATCTTGGCCTTGAACTCGGTGGCCCCCAACCCAGATTCCTTCCCTCCCACCCCTGCCTGAGGGAGATGAGGGAAACCCCGAGCGGGAGCCTCTCACTTGTGGAAGGCAGGGTCAGGGGGCTGGCTGTCAGGGTGGGTAGGGAGCTCCAGCTGGTCCCTCCTCACGACCACCGTCCCCTGAGCAGCAAGGTCATGACCGCTGCCACCTCAGACACTCCAGCTGTGGCTGCTCCCTCCTGGAAGGCCAGTCCAGCCCAGCCAGGGGCGGCGGAGGAGGACTGGCCTGTGCTCCTGTCTTGGGATGCCTCCCCCTGCTTGCCAATCAAACTCCCCCAGCCTTAAAGCCTCGGTGGCGCCAGCAGACAAACCACACCGCAGGCAGGTGGGGAAAGTGGAATTAGACAGGCGGGCCCCCCTCCACCTGCCCTGTAAAGCGAGCTCCCCACCTCCACCCACAGAAGCCTCAGCACAGAGTCCCCAGCTGCCTGGCGCCACCCGGCCAGCGTAGCTGCCCCTGCTTAAAGGCCCTGCAGCTGGCTGGTGGCTGGGGCGGCAGGTGTGGGCAGGGCGCATGGCTTTCCCTGGGACTGGATTTCCCCCTCTGCCAGGACCAGGACCACCGGGCACCTCAGGCACCTGTGGGTAGGAACCTGCTTTTGGTGATGGAGTTACTCCTCTGCTCGAGGTCCACACAGGACCTCCCCAGTCCAGGGTCCCAGGATTTATCAGGAGAGTAAAGAGCCGGCATTGAAGAACTGTCGGCTACCTGGCACACAAAACAGAACTCCAGGGCTGGAAGGTCATGGATACCACACTTCCACCCCGAGAGCTCTTCCCTAGGTGGTTGTCTTTTCTCCAGTCACCTCCAAGAAGCCCTGCTCGGACCCCAGGAGTCCTGCTCCGTAGTTCCGTACTTTTATAGTCAGGGAGTGCTGGGCCCATGCTGCCGCTGCCATGGAGTCAGCCCAGTAGAGACAAATCCGAACAGAAAGACAGCGTTGGACGGTAGAGGCAGTATAAAGGGTCTTTGTGGGAGATGGAGACTCGAAGAGGTCCGGAGGGCAGGTGGGACTTGGGCGCAGATGAAGTAGAGGGGCTGGCAAAAGTGGGGCGACCCCCGGAGATGATGAGAAAGGTCTGGCCCACCCAGCTGGGCAGCCGCTCTCTGGCGGGCCCTGGAGAGCCGAGGAGCAGCCAGCAGGCTTGGGCTGTAGGAAGGTCCTGCAGGGAGGACCATGGAGAGCTTAGGGTGGAAAGATGCCTTTCTAGAAGGAGTACCTTTGGGTCCTCTGAAAAGCCATGATGTGTTTTTCAATGTAAAACTGCATTACGACTTGGCCGATGGCTGAATGTTATTAGAACCCGTTTCAGTCTTCGCTCGCTGTCTCTTACTTGGTAACACATGTTCTTATTCGGCCGAGAAGTTTCTGCGTGGCTGAGGCCTCGAGGAAGGCGAAGTTCCCAGTCCGAGGTCACGGTGTTGGGTTCAGGACTTTTTATTTTTTAAGGTTTGCTATTAGGTGTGTGCACTCACCAGAGAGACAGGGGGATGGTGGTAGGCTGAGGGAGGGTGAGAAAGCACCCCTAGGGGGGCTGGCCACACCACAGTCCCCTGCCCCTCACACCTCTCTTGGAATTTTGAGCATGTGTGCGCACGCACCCGGCACGGTTTTTCACGTCACTGGGTCTGGGACTCAAACCTCTCAGTTGGTCATATAGGATCCAGCTGCCTTAACCATCATGCCAACAGCTGACCCAAGAACGTTCTTTTCTTTCTTTTTTACACATGAATTAGTTAATTAATTAATGTTAGAGCTGGGACATTGCCGTATTGCCCACGCTGGCCTTAGACTCACAATCTCCCTGCCTCAGCCTTCCGAGTGGCTGTGATCCCGGAGACACGGGAGACTGAGGATGGCTTGGACGATGCAGCAAGACCCTGTCTGAACAGAAGCCAAGCATGGCAATGCGTGCTTGTGGCCCTAGTGGGAGGCTGAGGTGGAAGGACTGGACACAGTGAGCTCTTAAAAAATAATAATAATAAGCACACAAGCTCTCTGCCTCTGTCTCAGGGATGACAGGCGTCTACAGGACAGAAAGGGTGCTGGTTCCGGTCAGCTGTGCTCGTCACCCAGGACAGCAGCACTGCATAGCAGAGACCCCCCACCCCTGGCAAAGGGCAGAGGCGTGTCCTGTTGCCGGGCGGGAGGTCAGCAACAGGGCAGCAGAGGAGGGACATCCCTCCTCTCGGAACAGCTGCCTGGCATGCCTGTCACAGCCAGGAGACTGAAAACTGCCTTCACAGCCTTCCTCTGGACGTTTCCTCCACCTGGAACCTGCCCAGGAACTTCTTCCTCACTTCCTCACCTGCTGAAAACCGAGCTAGCAAGGGAGGGGACAAGGCCGTGGCAGTGTGAGATGAGGTGGCACCTAGGGACAGGGCTCTTCAGGAACCACCTGGGTTCCTGCTGTGCTCCCTGAGTCCCCTGAAGGAGCTCACCCTCACCTGGAAAGCCCGCAGCTCTGGTAGAGAGAGGTGAGTCCCCCAGGTGAGGCCCACAGTTTTTCCTGTGTTTTAACCCTGTGGACAAGTTGGGAGTGGAATCGAACCAGTGTTAGGACCTCTGTTCCCTGTTGGCTGTGAGCCATCAGGTAAGTCACTTGGCCTCTCTGAGCCTCATCTATAAAATGCACTGTGTCTCCTGTAGGATTATTAGTAAAATGGCAGGAGCCAACAGAAGTAAAAGCACGTGAAAGGTTGTAGGCAGTCAGGTTTGTTACCCTCAGCCCCTTCCCACCATTCCAGAGGAAGGAGACCGGGCTGCACAGGACGGTCCTAGCCCTCGGTCCAGGCACGGGTCCAGGGTCCTGGAGGGACAGAGCTGAGGCCGGGCACTGCTGCCTGGGCACCTGCCTGCCCATCCGCTCAGGCGGGCAAGGGGAGGTGGTTGTAACCGAGAGCAGTGTGGAAGGAAGTGTCCCCACCTTATCACTCTGTGTGGCCCATGCGACGAGATGGAAACAGCCCCAAAGCCTACCAGTCACGGCCACACCGCACAGCTCAGTGAGAAGCCGCTCAGTGTCCCGAAGTAGGACCTGATATGGAAAGCAGATCTCGTGCTCAAGGTCTTAGGCCATGGGTGTGCAGGAGGGGGCGGGGGAGAGGGCCAGGGACCATCCAGGTCTGCAGGGCTTCTCCCCACCCTCAGGGAGGACCCCACAATCGCTCGGGTGGGGATGTGGGCTAGACCTTAGGGGAGGGAGGTTTCTCCCAGAGTGAACAGCGGCAGAGAGGGGACTTATTCTCCTGTCTTCCTTTCTTCCTCCTGCTTCTGCTTCCAAGCCAGCGTCTTTCCCATCTGGATCATTATGTAGCACCTAAGATCAGAAAAGGGGGAGGAAGGAAAACAAATAAAATGGAACTTCTCTCTCTATTCTCTCAGCTTGTGGGGCTGCACAGGTGGGACAGGGCCCAGGTCTGGCAGAGTCTCACCCAGGAAAATGCAAAAGACACTTGCCCTTTCTCTCTCTCCTTCAGGTCAAGTTGAAAAAATAAAAATAAGAAATGGAATTAAATACATACATTCTTTTTGTAAAAAGACATGTTAGAGAGTCTAATTCTGCGTTTGAAAATGGAAGAAGCATTTGTTCTGCCTGGCTGGCCTTAAGTGGGAGTGGGGGGTGCCTAGCAGGGGCGGCCAAGGAGAGGCTGTTGTTGGCTCACGGTGCCTCCCAGGGCACAGGCTCATGCCCCCTACATGAAATTCCTTCCTTTCTTTGCTTTGCTTTTGCTCTTTTTAGTGGGAGAAGCTTTGCCCCATCGTGGTGTGCCAGGGAGGGTAGCCTTCTAAGGTACACGGCTTTGGGTCTCCGATCTGATGCTAGAACCCGAATGGACACGGCGTGGTCGTTTCTTCATCTAACACGGTCCCTGCTGGGGAGAAGGCAGTGTCTCCACAAACGGGTGTCGTGTGGCTCGCGGGACATCTAGAAGAGGAGATTGCTATGGTTCAAGTTCATTCCCCCGGAATTCGTGTGCTCGAGACTGAATGCTTACTCTGAGTATGCCTTGCAATCAGGGCCTTGGGGAAGAGTTAAGTGATGGGGTGGTTAGGGCGGGCCCCCGTGATTGGATTCTCGTGGGTTTACATGGGGAGGACAGAAGACAAGAACGGAAGAGAGACACCCGTGAAGAACACCGACCCTGCTCTGCATCTGCCAGTCATGTTGTAACAAACCCAACCTGACGCCAGTCTCATGAGGGTCGACTTTCCAGCCACTAGAATCGTGAGTCAGATAAACCTCTATTTTTATTACTTACTCGGTCCTGGGTGTATCTATTACCAGCACAGCTGTGGCCCAAGACAAGGACGCGGTTGTTTGGGCCTGCTTGGTTTCAGAACCATTGGATTCCAGGACTAGGAGTGCTCGAAGAGATCTTGAGAGATCTCAAAGATCTGCTCAGAGAGGGAGGAAGCCCTGGGACTCCCTCCAGTCTCAGCCTCCCTCCTCAATTATGTGTGCTGGGAACCTCCCACCTGTGGGACCCAGACATAGTTCAAAGGGCTGCCCTGAGCACAGTGCTGAGGACGGCTATTAAACTCCCACCTGACCTGGCCTTGGGGTTTCAGACGCTGTCAGAGATATGGAACTTGTCAAAGAAAGGCAGGCGGGGTGGAATTAGGCCTCAGCTCTGGGGCCTAAAGCTTGCAGGGAAGCTAGCCAAGACCCAAACCTAACGCTGCTTCCCTGAGGTCCCCTCCCGCTTAAGATGTCTCTACCCAGGAAGGCCCCAGGGCAGCGTGTCCCAGGACAGGAAGACATGAGCACTCGGCAACACAAAACCCAGCCTTTCTCCGCCTCACCCACTCCTTTCCACCAGCAGCTGGAACTGGGCTCCATTGCTGGACCCCAGGCAGCTGAGGGAGGAGGGCCAGAGGCAGCCGAGGACCTGGTGTAACTGTGATGCTGGCCGCCAGGCCTTGCCTGGACCTGTGTTCCCAAGGTGGCCGCGACCGGAGTGTGCAGGGGGTGACGCAGTGACCCAAGCCTGTCTGCTTGGCCCACTTGCCCTGAGCATCAGGAAGGGTTTTCCAGAGCTCAGCCTCTGTGGGGAAATTGATTTCCACACAGAGCAGTAGCCGGGCATGTGCGGAAGGTGGAGTCTGGCTTTGAGGATGGCGACTGCAGGCTTGCCTCCCCAGAAAACTGTGGGTGTTTTTTTGTTTGTTTGTTTTTGTTTTTTGAGAGGTTTTTTCGCTATAGGGCGCGTGTGCTCGCCAGACAGACAGAGAGAGACAGAGAGACAGAAAGCGAGAAATCACCCCCCAGGGGGGATGGTCACGCCGCAATCCCTTCTCCTCCATTCTCCTCTCGGGATCTTGGGCACGCACGCACACACATGTGCCCGGCGTGAGTTTTAAGCCACCGGGTCCGGGACGCAAACCGCGGTCGACTACGTGGGAGTCCAGCGACATAGCCATTATGCTAACTGCTGGTTCCCAAAACTGTGGGCGTTTTGTGTGCACTGGAGCCAGAGCAAGGCCAAGCTGCGCTTGGTGCAAACTGACTCCTGTGCTTCATCCTTTCAGCCCAAGCCAGGCAGGGGAGAGGTTGCCCTGGGTTCCTGGCCTGGACCCACAAGTGCTTTTGTTTGGTCTTTCTCCTGAAGGTGTGAGAAGGTAGGCTGGAGAGCAGGGAAGGGGACAGGAAGTGGACACACCTCATGCTGCACCCAGCAGAAAGGCCTCTGGGGAGAGACAGAGGCAGTTGGTGTGTCTCAGGGGGGTGCAGAGGGGAGACTCACTGAAGACACCTGCCCCTGTACCCTACATTTCCAAGGGAGGGCTGGGTCCGCCCGCTCCGTACACCTGGGCTTCCTTTCCCCGACCCAGGGAGTCCTTCCCACGGGCAGGCTTGGGGCCAGGCCCTCGGGGTGCCTCAGTGGGCCAGACAGCACCTGTCCTCAGGGAGTGTACATCTACTTGTTAGATCAGTGAGCACGTGCGCCCCACAGCAAAAATAAAAAGAGAAAAATATCCAAAAGAAAGAGAAAAGGGGGGTTAGACGGCTGAGAGCAGAGGGTAGGAGGGCATAGGAGGAGGTGTGGGGGGACGGGAGCAGGCACAGCGGCGAGCTCTGGAGGAGCAGGGGAATCTGTGGGGAGGGGTATGGATCACTGGCCTGTGGTGGAGGTCTGCACTGAGCAGCGAGCTGCTGCCCGATACTGCAGTGTGTGTATGTGCATGTGTGTGTGCACGCGTGTATGTGCATGTGTGTGCACACGTGTATGTGTGTGTGTGCACGCGTGTATGTGCATGTGTTGCTATAGTGACGTTGACCAAGCTTGGGATGAAAGCCGGGCACTTCCGCTTGCTGGACTGAAAACCCCATGTCCTTGTCTGTTGGTGTCCCCTCCCAGGGTAGGACAGACTCTCACTGGAGCGTGCGCTGTGCCTGTTCTGATTCCAGGTGCGCAGGAAACGCCCCTCGAGTGGGAGCCTCAGAGGAAGCCTGACCAGGGTTGCCATCCAGGGCTCCAGGGTCTGCTCTTTCAGTGTGGATATCGCCCCTCGAGGGAGGCCAGCTGTGTCCTGGCAGCTGCACCCCCACTGCTGGCCATGGGGGTTCTGCAGCCAGCTTTTCAGAGGCCCCTGGCAGCATCCTGGTCCTATTCTTTGGCAAGGAGGTGATCTGAGAATCCCTCTACGTGGTGGAGACAGTGGGAGGACAGGCAGCTGCTGGCACCCCCGGCCTCACTCCCTCCTCTCTCTGGGCAGAAGGAGCTTGCTGGGTGGAGGTGGAGGAGGTGAGACTAGGCCCCAGGCAGGGAGGGATGGAAGCCGGGGGCTGGGCAGATCCCGAGTCCAGATCCCCACCCTGAGTGGAGGACTGCCCCCAGCTTGCTCCACGATGACACGACTGTAGGAGGCTGGCGTCCAGGGTGAGATGGTGACCCCACGGACAGGGGCCAGGGCCACATTCTTTCTTCCCCCCCCCCCCCCC
>NW_006160006.1:702179-703001 GCF_000334495.1 Tupaia belangeri chinensis | reverse complement strand
ACCATTCAGTCCTCTACCTCTGGGCGTGTTCTGCGACCCCTGCCCTAAAGGTGGTACAGGCTTTCCAAGTATGACGGGAGAGTCAAGAGCCAGGGCAAGCTCAGGAACCCCCTTCAGAGCCAGGAAGGAGACATGGCAGGAGGGACAAGAAGGTCAGGTGTGCGGAGTCCAGCTTTAGCACCTGGCCCACCACCACTCTTCCCCAGCAAGGCCTGAGTCCACGGCAGGGTGGGTGTTCTAGGAGTGGGGTCCCTGCTTTGGCGGCTCAGAGCCAGGGGAGCTGCGCTACCTGAGAGAGGAACTGCCCTGTGGAAAGTCCGGAGAGAGTGTTCAGGACTCAGGGACGTCCGGACCCAGCTCCACTGCCTCTGATCCCCTTGAGACGACACAGGCGGTCCTTGTTCCCTGAGCTGCACCTTCTCAGATGGGAAGGGAAGAACTACCTGGGGGACTACTGGGGGAGCTTTCAATCGTGAGAGTGTACCGCCATGGGACACCTACAGAAGTGTGCCCCAGTCACGGATGGGCCGTTAGACTAACTTGCAGGATTCTCATAGGAGTAGAACCCTCACGAGAGAAAGCAATTGCCAACTCAAGATACACCGAATGCCTGCACTCCGGCAGCAACGGGAAGGCTGGGAGGTCTCACCATGGGGGGCATGTGCAGATACCAGAGATCGTACAGGAAGGGGTGCATAGCGGGGTGGGGGCTCAGGAACACAGCGTTCCACAGACACAGGGCTGGAAAGTTCCCTGTCCTGAGCTCCCCATCGCAACTGCATACCTTTTTTTTTTTTTTTTGGAGAGATTTTCACTGTAGGG
>NW_006160006.1:690637-701914 GCF_000334495.1 Tupaia belangeri chinensis | reverse complement strand
CGCGGTCGACTACGTGGGAGTCCAGCGACATAGCCATTACGCTAACTGCTGGTTCCCGCAACTGCATACCTTTCACCTCTCCTTAAACTCCTCGGTAGCGGAAGGGGCAACGTGTGCTCCCTTGTGAGAGACCTACCCGCTGTGTGTGATGGCACACCCTCTGTGACCTCCACAGACACACCACCCCATCCGTTCTGAGGCCATGGCGTGCAGGTGCCCGGGCATTCCCATCGTGGAGCTCTCAACACAGCGCTGTGGGTTCTTCCAGCAGACACGTGCATCCGTTGTGGAGTGGAGCTGCTGGGTCAGGGGCATGCATAAGTCCAGCCACTAATGGACGGTAGACTGTCTCCCAGGACAGAGCTTGCCCGTGTCCCCACGGGCCATTTACAAGCCTGTCACCTGCTTCACGTCCTTGCCAACACACAGTGTTGTCAGGGATTTTGTTTTGCCTTTCTAGTGGTCGTCTAGTGGTAATTACTTAGGGTATTGATTTGCTTGTTTCTTAATCATAAAAAGCACCTTTGTATACATTTTGGCCATTGGCATGTTCTATTCAATGAAGTTCCTGTTCAAGTCTTTTGTTCATTTTCAATTTGATTTGTTTTCTTTGCCTCCCCCCTCCCCCCAGAGATTTATAGAAGTTCTTTTCCATATGCTGAGGAGCTCTTTGTCAACTACGTACATTGTAAATATCTTCTTTCTCTCAAAGACTTGCTTTCTTTTTCTTCTGGAGACTTTTGATGAAGAGAAATTCTTAACATCTCAATATTTTTCTTTACAGCCAGTGCTTTTTGTGTCCTAGCTAAGATCTGAAGATCAAGACATGTTCTTTTTTGATTTTTATTTATTTATTTATTTACTTATTACTATTCGTACATTAAATCACTAGACATCATTTAGATTGTGAAGAGACTTTACCCAGCATGATTTTCACGTCAGTCCGGCCCAGCTGAGACTGTTATACGCCTCCTCGTCAACAGATAATAAACCTTGTCTGTGTCCCCCAAGTGCCTTACCTCTCCATTTCCCCCCACATTTCCTTTCCTTCACTTTCCCCTCCCTCACTCTTTCTACTTTCAAGACATGTTCTTATGTTTTCTTCTAGAGGTTCTAGCATTTTACTTTTCGCCCTGACACCTGCAGCCCACCTGCAATGATTTGTGTGATGCGAAGTTGGGGTGCAGATTCATTCTGTCCTAAATGGACACCAGTTGCACAGTAGCAGTTGTTTCCTGGCCGGTCTGCTGTGTCCCCATTGTCAGAAAACAGTGGGCACACGCGTGTGGGTCTGTGGGTGATGCTGCTCTGTTCCGTTGGTCAGTTCTTCCTTTCTGTCAGCACCACTTTGTCTTAGTAACTGTTCCTCCATCTGAAGTCCCAGTACCTGGTAACGCCCCCGCTGCTCTGTTCTTTATGAAGATGCTCTTGCTTATCCCCAGCCCTTGGTGTTTGCTGGGGCTATGACCATGGTTGACTCGGTGCTATGGATCCATTCGGAGAGAATTAAAGTCTTTAGATTATCATGAGCTCTTCACATTCATGAACCGACCCTATCCCCATATTAATTTATTGTCCTTAATTTATTACAACACATTACAGTTTTCAACATAGAAGTCAAATATAACTGAGTTGCGGTCATTCCCAGGCATACATATTTTGCAAATGGCATGTTTTTAAAGTTTCATTTTCTCCTTCTTTGGACCCATCTGTGGAAGTGTGAGTGGTTTCTGTGCAGTGACCTGGTATGCAGAGATGTTTCTAAGTCCATGTGAGGATTAGGCGAGATAATGCGGAAGCCCCAGGCTTACCCTGTGGGGCTCACTGGCTCTTATCTGTGTGCAGAGAGCTGAGATGGGTGTGGGGATGCCGGGCGGGCAGAGTGGCAGGGAGTGAAGGACAGCGTGTGGCTGGTGAGGGGCATGAGCTTGTGAGAACAACATGAAGAGCATAAGAAAGCCAGTATTTAAAAAAGTTTCTTCATCTATTTATTCCATAACTAAGAGAGAGAGAATACATCTCCAGAGGGTCTTATACCGTGAGCCGCCCCAGTCCCAGCCAGCCCTGATCGTGGGCACACACACACCCAGCACTCAGCGAGGGCTCCTGACATGAACCCGGAGACTTGTCATGCCAGTCAGCCTCTTAGTGTTGCATTAGCCACCGTCCAACCCCGAGAAATCCATCTCAAATGGACCCTGAGGGAGGGTCCAGCCACCTGAATGAACTGGAGTTTTGGTACACTCTTCAGAGGTTATAAAGTCCCCTCGCAACCACAGTGTCACGGATCCTCACTGCGCATCTACCAGGACGCCACGCGTGAGACCTTAATGTCATTTAGAGAGAGAAGGAGACAGGTTGAGAGTGAGGAGGCTTGCCATGGCCTCCCCGTGAGGCAGGGTGGGTTTCAGACGCAGCCTCCCAATGTCACCCCTCGGTGGAGAGGGCCTCTGAGATTGTCAGGTGACAGTGGGGTCATGCGGCCATCACCATGGAGCAGGAGAAGGTTATCAGGCAGATAAGCGGCCAGCGTGTTGAAACCTGTTTAGAGAATGGAGAAGGGAGGTGGGACAGTCCTGCGGCAGGAGGAGGGCGTAAGCGGAGTGCAGGCAATGGAGGGAGGGCCTGAAAATGAGACAGGCAACCCAGGACGGGTCCACAGATGCCCACAACACACACGCCCCAACAGAGAATGCTCTGCGGGGCTTTTGTTCTCAATTCTCCAATAGTTTTTTTTTTTTCTTTTTAAAGAAAGAAATGATTTCTTTTAAAAAAAAATTTACTAAAGGGTATATGCATTCACTAAAGAGATAGGGAAAGTAAGAAAATACCCCCAGGGGGATGACGATACCACAATCTCTTCTCCATTCTTCCCTCAGGATTTGGGCATGCACGCGTGTACACACACACACACACACACACACACACACCTGGCATGTTTTTCAAGCCTCCAGGTCTAGGACTTGAACCATTATCAGCCATGTGGGATCCAGCCACCTTAACCACACCACTGGCTGGCCCTTAACTCTCCATTAAACAACAAACAAACAAAAACACAGGGGACCAGCATAACGGCTACGTCACTGGACTCATGTAGTTGACCATGGTTCTAGTCCTAGACTTGGCGGCTTAAAACTCATGCTGGGCACATGTACGTGCATACCCAAGATCCTGAGAGGAGGATGGAAGAGAAGGGGTTGTGGCGTAGTGGGGGCTGATTTCTCATTTTCAGTTTCTCTGTCTCTCTGGCAAGCTGATGTGCCCTATAGCAAAAACCCCTCTTTAAATAATAATAATGAAAGGGGCCAGCAGGTGGCCTCAGAGTTAAGGCCTCTGGGTTCCCACCCACATGGCTGACCATGGTTCCTGGACCTGGTGGCTTGCCTTCTCACTTTCTCTGTCTCTGGTCAAATTAAAAATAATAATAACAATGATAATAGCGAATAAAGTTATATAAAATAATGTTAAAAAGAAAATAAAAAACACATGTGTACTTTTTTTACACTTTTTCAGCTAATCTCATGACTAAAGCCAAAACATAAAGTCTTTCCGCTCGTGGCCTGCTCTGTAAGCTCCTCCTGTTACTCCTCAGCCTCGTGCATGGCCTCCCAGAGCTCCCTGCCTGGGACATGCTGTCCTCTGAGCTCAGCCCTTCGTCATGGCTCCCCTTGAAATGCTCTTGCAGGGCAGCACTGGGCAGAACTTGGCGGTGGGCTCTGACCTGCACCCCTTCCCTCCTCTAAGCATGTCTGGTGGCTGACTCCACCTGAGCCTCTCCAGGGTCTGTTGGAGAGAGCACTCCCGTCGCTGGCCCAGAGAGGGTGGCTGCACACGGAGGAGGGGAAGCTCAGGCCCTGCATGCCCGGTGCCTAGACCACTGTCATTGCTCCATGGCCAGGAAAGAGGACTTGGGGGTCTCTACCTTGGCCAACTCTGAGAGTACCTGTGTTCGATCGGTTTTGTCTCTGGCGGAAGGAAGCCTACTTTGCTGATTTGGAAAATGTTCACGGGTCCTCAGACTAAAGAAAGTACAACCTCTCCTTCTTCTCACCTTCCTGCCCCGGCGAAGAGACGGCCTCTGGTCTGGGGAGGCTGACATTGCAGCCACTGAGCTCAGATGTGCAGGCGAAAGCTGGGTAGGGAGTCTTTCCTCTGGCCTGAAGTGACAGCCAGTAGCTCCAGATCCAGCCTTCATGTGCCCCAGCCAAGCTGACCCCTCAGCAGTGTCCCCCACACTCTCCTTGCTGGTGTGAACTGCTATCGTGAGCCAGAACAGGCCATATGGCTCCCCAGAACAGCCAGGTGTGGAGGAAGGACTGAAATAGAAACGAGCTGTCTGCTTGGAAGTGGCTGGCTGTGCACACTGTTGAAACCGTGTCCCTCTCTGGGCCTCTAGCTGTGTCTCAGTCTGCTAGGACTGCTCAAGAAAGAAAGAAAGAAAGAAAGAAAGAAAGAAAGAAAGAAAGAAAGAAAGAAAGAAAGAAAGAAAGAAAGAAAGAAAGAAAGAAAGATACAGCATAAACCAGGCAGCCTATGGACAACAGAATTTGTTTCTCACGGTTCTGGGGGCTGGAAGTCCAAGGAGGAGGAGCCAGCAGATTCAGTGTCCAACAAGGGCCTCTTTCTAGTTCATGCAGGGCACCTTCTTGCTGGGTCTCCCATGGTGGCCTGAAGTGACAGCCAGTAGCTCCAGATCCAGCCTTCATGTGCCCCAGCCAAGCTGACCCCTCAGCAGTGTCCCCCACACTCTCCTTGCTGGTGTGAACTGCTATCGTGAGCCAGAACAGGCCATATGGCTCCCCAGAACAGCCAGGTGTGGAGGAAGGACTGAAATAGAAACGAGCTGTCTGCTTGGAAGTGGCTGGCTGTGCACACTGTTGAAACCGTGTCCCTCTCTGGGCCTCTAGCTGTGTCTCAGTCTGCTAGGACTGCTCAAGAAAGAAAGAAAGAAAGAAAGAAAGAAAGAAAGAAAGAAAGAAAGAAAGAAAGAAAGAAAGATACAGCATAAACCAGGCAGCCTATGGACAACAGAATTTGTTTCTCACGGTTCTGGGGGCTGGAAGTCCAAGGAGGAGGAGCCAGCAGATTCAGTGTCCAACAAGGGCCTCTTTCTAGTTCATGCAGGGCACCTTCTTGCTGGGTCTCCCATGGTGGAAGGGATGAGGGAAATACCCGGGATTCTTTTATATAAATAGCCGGAGGGCACACGTGCTCGGCAGACAGAGAACGTACCCCAGATAGGACATAGTCACACCCACAAACCTTTCCCTTCATTCCTCTATCCCGTCAGGACTGGGGCCCTTACGCACATGCACCTGGCATGTTTGCCAAGCCATTGGAGCCAGGACTCAGATTGCTGTTGGCCACATGGGACCTGGCTCCCTGCAAACAGGGCTTAACTACTATGCAGGGGGTCGGCCCTGGGCTGGCCTTTGATAAGAGCGCTAATCCCACTTGTGAAGACTCCACCCTCGTGACCTAATTGCCCCCCAAAGGTCCCACCACCTAACACCATCACGTTGGTGATTAGGTTTCAACATGAGCCCTGGAGGGACGCGGACATTCAGACCATGATGTCGCACAGCACTCCCCTTCCACCAGTTCCCACCCAAACACACCTGAGCACCCGTTTTTCACTCCTGAGACCCGTGAAGGCCCTGGGAGCTCAGTGGGCTCAGAAGGTCCACAGACCTTCTCTGGAGATGGCTTCTTCCCACCCCACCTCTGAGCCCCACAGGATACACCGTGGAGGGCAAGGATGGGAGGAAAACTGCTGGGTTCTACTGCAAACACCAGATGGGACCACTGCTTTCTGAGTACCTACTGTGAGCTAGCTACTGCCAGACCCAGTGCTATCATATTCTCTGATCTTTAGAACAACCCCAGGGTTTTCAACTGGGAGCAATTTTTAAAAAATTATTTCTTTATTTAATTTTATTTGTTATTATTGTTTACTGTTATGTTTTCATTTGACCAAAGAGACAGAGAGAGAAAGAGAATAAGAGAAGGGGAAAATGAGAAAGGAAGCCACCAGGTCTGGGACTCAAACCTTGGTTGGCCATGTGGGAGTCCAACACCTTAACCACCATACCACCTGCTGGCCCTTGTTAAAAAAAAAAATATTTCTTGGGACCAACAGTTAGCATAATGGCTATGTCGCTGGACTGCCATGTAGTCAACTGCAGTTCAAATCCTGAACTCGATGGCTTAAATTCACATCGGGCGCGTGTGCGTGCGTGCCCAAGATCCCGAGAGGAGAACGGAGGAGAAGGGATTGCGGCGTGGCCATCCCCCCGGGGGGTGATTTCTCGCTTTCTGTCTCTGTCTCTCTCTCTCTGTCTGGCGAGCACACGCGCCCTATATCAAAAACCTCTACAAAAAAAATTTAAAAACCCGTATTGGAGGAGCTGGTCTCTCTTTTCTGTCTCTGTCTCTATCTCTCACTGTATCTCTCCCTCATGGAAGAAATAAACTGGTAAAACAGACATCGAAGGCCCTGTTCTTGTTGAGCTGATGAGGGAGAACAGCCGTTCTTCCTACCCTTGCCACACAGCCCCCGAGCAATGACGAAAATCTGTTAGTGAAGTGGGAGCTACAGGTGGGAGGGAAGCTGCTGGTTGGGCAGGTCAGCGTGGGGAGGAGGCAGGGGGTAAGTGAGGGGGCTGGAAGGGGTGCAGTTGTAAGACACGATGCTGTGAGGACCAGCAGATGACACAATGGTCACAGCGCTGGACTCCCACGTAGTGGACCATGGTTCAAGTCCCAGACCTGGCAGCTTAAAACTCATGCCAGGTGCGTGTGCGTGCGTGCCCAAGATCCAGAGAGGAGAATGGAGGAGAAGGGATTACAGTGTAGCCATCCCCCTGGGAGAGTGATTTCTTGTTTTCTGTCTTTCTGTCTCTCTGTCCCTCCAGTGAGCACACATACCCTGTAGCAAAGAGTTCTCTAAAGAAAAAAGAAAAAGCCATGATTCTGTGCCAGGCTGACCCATGGAGAGGTCCTGGGTTTGTGTCTGGGGACCTCCCTGAGTCCTCTAGCACCCACGTACCCAGAATCCAGGGCTGGCCGGGGCTGGGCCAATCACTGCTTCGGGACTTTGGGGGTACTGTCTCTCTCCCTCACTTATGGTAGAAATAAACTTGTGAACTTTAAAACATGTTGGGATGTCTGATAAGCCATCTCCTGAGAGTCCCGGGTATGAGGAGGCTGTTGTCCCAGAGGAGCGGTGGTGTCTCTAGACTGGCAGGTTCTGGGAAGGACAGGGCTGGGGGGAACTGTCTGGAGTTGGAGGAGCGGCCAGGACCACCTCGCTCTTCCTCGCTCCCCGCTCCACAGCAGCCACCAGGTCTCTGGTCCTTCTTGAAATGACATCAGGGCAGTAGCCACCTGGGCTGTTGGAGGGGCCATTCTGCGGGGCGTGCCGTACTGTATTTCAAGTGTCCTCTCTGCTCACGGGCCGGGCCTGAACATGTGCGCACGTGCCACACGCATGGAGCCGCGGGGCTGTTCCCCATGAATGGCAGTGAGTGGGCAGGCCAGTGGGTGCAGAGAATGAGCCAGTCGGGGCCTTTCACGGGCCGCATGACAAGTGAACTTCCAGGAGAGCTGCCAGCGGGATGCTGCGCACATCCAGAAGGCCGGCGGGGACTTCACGCCCGAGACACGGCTGCAGAAGGCGTCACTGTCCCCCAGTTAGCATCACCACTGGGCAGATGAAAGCAGACTGCGAGGGGGCCCGTGCCAGGGGGCGCCCTCCGAGACCAGGGCCCGTGTTGGAGAGAGAGCTGGGAGAGCAGGGAAACCCAGCCCCACCTTTTCCCTGAGGAGAGACTCCATGAGGGGACGGGCGTTTTCTCTGTCGCCTTGGTAGGAGGGTGATCCAGGCTCCTCGTCACTCCTCTGAGTCCACGGCAATTCTTGGATTCAGAGCAGAATCAAAAAAAAAAAGGAAATTCGGGGGTCGTTAGGGCAATTTCTGAGGCAGTAGCTAGGGGTCTGCTGTTTTTTATTTTCCTAACACCAGCCTGCCAACATTTGGCTCCCAAGCGCTTCCCTCCCCCCTTCCTTGGCCAGCCTGTACCTAGGAGGGTGGAGATGAGACTGTTTCCAAGAAGCCCAAGGACTGGTAGAGGACAAGAGGGCAGGCTTCGTTAGCAGCGGGGTGGAGTCAGGGTTGTGGTCGCGTCGGCCCTTGTTCTGGAGCAGCAGACGGAACAGCACGGGAACGTAGGGTGGCATAGGAAGGCTGGGAGGGCCACCCGGAGGACGTGACGTCTGAGCTGGGCCTTGCTAATGAGTGTTCACAGTTCGAATGCGGGGGTCATGAGGTCAAGTCAGGACCGAGAGTCTAGGCTGGGCAGCAGCCGGAGCAAGATGAGGAGAGTGTTGTGTGCTGGTGTTCAGAGGAATGGGGGAGACATGGGAAGGGGTGAGGGGACAAACAAAACCAGAGGGGATGCAGGGCCTGGGAGTTATGCTGGGGGCATGAGCCCAGATCTCTAGGAAGGAAAGTAAGAGGACCATGCAGTGTGGAGGATCACCTGATCTAGGAGAGACCTGCGGTGGGAAGTCTGCCTGCCTATCTGTTCACCCGTCCACCCATCCATCCGTCCACCTACCCACCTACCTGTCCCTCTATCCATCTGTCCATCCATCTATCCATCCATCTATCCACCCACCTACCTGTCCCTCTATCCACCTGTCCATCCATCCATCCACCCACCTACCTGTCCCTCTATCCACCTGTCCATCCATCCATCCACCCACCTACCTGTCCCTCTATCCATCCATCCACCCATCCGTCCACCCATCCATCCACCCACCTACCTGTCCCTCTATCCACCTGTCCACCCATCCGTCCACCCATCCATCTGTCCACCCATCCATCCATCCACCTACCCACCTACCTGTCCCTCTATCCACCTGTCCATCCACCCATCCATCCACCTATCCACCTGTCCGTCAACCTGTCCATCCACCCATTCCTCATCCATCCATCCATTCACTCACTCATCCACCCATCCATCCGCCCATCCATCCACCCATCTGTCCACCCATCGGTCCACTCGCTAAGCATTTACTGAGCCTGTGCCTCCGGAGCCATGGTTAGTGAGACGTTCCGAGGTGCTCGCAGTGGAAGGGCTGCTTCTACACACATGTTCTCACTCTGCGGGCTCCCCTGACCCCATCCCGGAATCCCCATTCTCTGCACTAACCTTGAGCTGGCAGGACACAGACAGCCCCATGAGGTACTTGCGGGGTGCTGGTGAATCCTGCTGTCTCGGGTTCTTGGTTCTATGGGGGATAGAAACTAAGAAATGGGCACTTCTGGGACAGTTCGTCCCCCTGGAGTGGCTGGAGTTACTTAGAACTCCACTCTCTTCCCTCCAACAGGAAGGATAACCTCCAGAGAATCATCCACAGGGACAGGCCCAGCTCTCAGAGTTTGGTTTGATTCGTCTTTGTCTTGTTAAAACTGATACAAGCCCGCGTGAGACAGTGTGTGGGAGAGACGGGCCTTCTGCAAGGCCCACAGCACCCCTGGTCTGTGTGCGGGGACCTCCCCCAACACTTGGCGGCGCCCAGGATCCAGGGCTGGGGCTCGGGTGTACCGCGGTGTGAAGACCCGGTTTGCAGTGCTGTCTCTCTCTCTCTGTCTCACTCACAGGAGAAAGAAAGAAGGGAAGAAACTTTTCTTAAGACTTCAATTTCTTTTCCTTTTATTTTGCCAGAGGGCACAAGCACTCACAAGAGAGAGAGAGAGAGCGCACTCCCAATGGGACGTGGTCACCCACAATCCTTTTTCCTCCATTTCTCCCTCCTGACGGGGTTCTGGGCATGCCCACACAGGTGGAGTGAAAAAGAAAAGGAAAAAGCAGATACTGTTGACATACTTCGTCTCAGTCCTCGTTCCGTGCCGGGAACAACTCGGTGTGCGCAGGCTCAGTAACCCGAGGCCCCTTGTCTCTCTCCCTGTTGGTGGTAGTATTATAACTGGGGAGCTGTACAGACTTCTGTTCCCATTCACATGGACTCTAGTCCCTGAAAACTGCCTTCGTTTCTGCAGGCTCCCTGATTTCCTCTTCCCACGCCCAAATGCACTCCACAGCACCCCGAGCCTCGAAGCCCTGAAGCCCTGACCCCGTAGGTTAGTGACACTCCCAACCCCGCCACAACACACACATGCGCACACACATGCCCAAAGGCATACACATGTGCACACACACACACGTGCACACACACACACACAGGCAGTGCCATCTGCACAGAAGGAGTTAGATTCCCTAAGCAGCAGCTCTGATTGGATCTGCCTCAGTCCTAGCCACTGTCCCTGCAGGGCGTCCTGGTCCTTCCTCAGCACACGCCCTCCACCCACCCCCCATCCCTGTCCTCCCAGCAGCTGCATTTACACCACAAGGAGGGCTGTCCAGGCCACCGTGGGCCCCTCCCTCTGCTGACAGCACTGGGGCCCCTCCTCTTCTCCATTCCACTCTCCTCTGTCCTCCTGGACGTTTTCCTGCGGGTCCCCACACCTGTCACCTCTCCCTGAGTCTGCAGGAGAGCTTCAGCGGGCAGAGGTGGTAGATCTCACATCCCCAGTTCTTCCCACGCCATTTGATGACAGGCCATCCCCCACCCACTTCCCCCAGGAGCCCAAGGCCACACCCCAGAGGCAGCCCTTTGGAGACACAGCTGCCACTGGGTCTTATTTTGGGCCATATCACCCCAGGAGGGCACTCAGCGAGGAACTAGGGTCAGGCCAAGGCTTACCAGGACTAATTCAGTGGTTTTATACTAGTCCCAGCTCCAGTCTAGCAGAGAGCACCCGCTCCTTTGGGGTTTGCTAGGACTTGCCCCATTATTCAGGGCTGGGGGCGGGGGGTCTGGCTCTCTGCCCTCCTCTTGGGTGTAGACCAGCAGTAGCAGTCCAGCCCTTAACCCTCCTGCATCCCAGGCATGTCGGCATAGTTGGTGGCAGGTTCTTCACCCAGTGAGACTCCAAGTGTGGAAAACCCAGCACCCCGCCCACACGTCTACTGTGAGGGAAGCCAGTGCACAAGCCCCTGACCCCAGGTTGGGAGGCTCATTCTGGGCTGTGCTGAGGCATGTGTGCCCACAGGAAGGAGTGTTCTTATAGAGCAGTTCAGGGGACCTCATGGGGATAGAAGCCGGTGTCTGTGGATCAAAACCGAGTGTGGGACGGTAAGAGCGTGGCCTCCCCCCAACAACAGGGCCATGAACAGGAGGGAAGGCACTGCTTCTTGGGGGGCCAGGGTG
>NW_006160006.1:684202-690597 GCF_000334495.1 Tupaia belangeri chinensis | reverse complement strand
TCCATGTTCCAGAGAGAATGGCAGAAACTGAGAACTTGAAGAATGGAAGAAGAGAACGTTACAGGACCCCTGAGAGGGCTGGAGGTGATGGGGGTCCTTCCTGGCTGCCAGGGTCCGCCTGGTAGGCAGGACTTCATCTTTCAGTGCAGGGCGGGAGGGCAGGAGTCCCCTGGGCTGCAGGTTATGATTCAGGGCCTGAAGGGGTGTCGTCAAGGACCCACTCAGCTCTGTTACAGAGACGAGGCTGTCTGCAGGAGACAGGTCACAGTGGGCAGGCGCTTAGAGGGTGGCGGAGGCTGGGAGGGCAGGACCTGAGACAGACCAAGGGGCAGTAGCAGCCCATGCGTGAGGGGATCATGCTACAGAACCCAGGCCACAGGAGCGGACCGCCTCGCTGGCCAAACAGCCACCTAACAACGAGTCTACCGAGCAGACTGGTCGGAACCACAGAGGCTGGGCTGGGGCAGGGCCTCAGACGGGAGCCACCGAAAGGGAAAGGGCCAGGCCGGCCATGAGTGCAGTAATGGACACCAGCAAGGGGGTAGCCTAGGTGCAGCCCAAGGGTCAGTGCCTCTGCACACCGGGCTCAGCGGGGAGGGGCGTAGCTGTGTAGCTGGGAATTGTGGGAGATTCCAGATTCCAGCTGACCTGTACGGAGCCTTGAAGGCCTGGCCAGACCTGTCATTCCCTGCTGTGTCTGCGACGCAGACTCTGCCCTGCTCACTGCCCTGTCTACAGGGCTCTGGCAGTCACTGACACCGTAGATGCCCAATAAATACGAGTGTCGAATGAACACGTGGTGCTCCCAGAGCACCAGAGACGGCTCCTCCTACCTGTCACAGCTCCTGCTGACACACATTCGGAGGTGCCACTCAGGTGTGCCTACCCTCCGGGCACAGACCAGGCCACTGTCCCACCCTCTCCGAGCTCACCCCATGGCTAGGCTGTGTCAGGTCAAGGGCGAAGTCCTGGGTGCTGGGGTCAGCTCCCCTTGCCGTGACCCCTGAGCTCTGGGTCTCCTGTGGTGCTGGTCACACCTGTCCAGGGTTACTGTGAGGACAGTGAGGAAGGACCCACTGTGAAGGTCCTAGAAGGGTGTCACTGATGGGTGACCGGGCTGCCCGCTTCCCAGGGCGGAAGGAAGGTGGAAGGAAGAACGAGAGGGAGGGAGGGAGGAGTAGGGGGCGAGGAGGGAGGAGGATGGTTTTCTTCTCTTACCAAGGGTGGGTAAGGTCCCAGAGACTTTCCGTCCAGGGCCCAGGTAGGTGGGGAGGGTGGGAAGGAGCGGGAAGGCAGGAATGATTCAGATGAAATTGAATGAAAATGCACCTCCTCTGACTCGAATTTGTGGCACTCACCCAGCGCCTCCTCTGAACATGACAAATTCTCCACTCTCCAGACTTGCACGGATAACTCAGGCCAGGCCATCCACGGTGATAGCGACACCAAGAAATACAGAACGGTGGTTCTTGAGCTTCTGTGCACCGGAGGCCTCTGAGGGCCACAACACCGGGCAGGTCTGAAAATGTGTGTTTCTAGCAAGGTCCTTGGCAGTGCCACCACTGCAGGCCCACACTGCTGAGGAGGCCCTCCAGGGCTTAATTCACCTGGTGGCTCCCAGAGGAGGCGGCATTTGAGGCCGGCCTGGAAAGATCGGAGGACAGGACTAGAGTGCGAAAGTGACAGCTGTCCATGGTCAGGAGCTTAGGGTGTGCTGGGCTGTGGGCGGTAGTGCTTTACACGCCTGTTCATTTCATCCTCGTGTGATCTGATGGAGTAGGCACCGTCCCCAAGGCCCTGGGGTAGCTCAGAAGTGCCGATGAGCATTCCTTGAGAAGCCCTGGCTAAAGTCCCCTCCTCCTGCCCACGTCTCAGCTTCTGCCCGGAGCTGTCCTCCGCGGACACAGGCCGGCTCTCTGCAGCCGTGGACCTGACTGCTTCTGGGGGTGCAGGCCGAGCCTTGCTTTCTTTGGAGAGTCAGGGGAGGCCAGGTGAGGGAGAGGTGCAGAGCACGGTGGGAAGTGCTAGGAGCAGCCTGGACGGGGAGGACAGAAGAGCACGTGGGAAGGCGCTGAGCAGCCAGACTGGCAGGAAGGACCCAGGGCACCTGGCACTGCTGGGGCTGGAAGTGCGAGGGGTGTAAGGGGCTCCGGTGTCCAGCATCTCCACACAGCCCTTCAGGACCCCTGCCTGCTAGCTGGTGATCTTTGCCAGGCAGGAGGGTTGAAGCCACAGAGGGGACATGTCTTAGGGACTTCAGTGGCAGCTGGGGGCCCGTCCTGTGGAGGTCCCGACCTGGTCACAGGGACTCCAGGGGGCTGGAGGGGGCTGGATGCCAAGCCTACGCTGAATGTGAAGCACCCACTGGAGGGAGCCCTGGAGGAGGCGGCAGGGAGGCTGGAAAACCAGGGTAGAAGTGACTCAGGAGGCAGAATTCCGCATCCAGCCACATCAAAGCCATGGCCCAGAGAGGTTTCACTCAGGGCAGATAGAGACAGGTCCTCGGAATGGTCCCTGGCTTGAGCACACACACTCATGGCAGGTGGCCCGTGCTGCTGAGCACAGACAACAGACAACACGCGTAGCACACGCGGACAGCACCCAGTTCCTGAAGCCATCTCCCTGAGGGACAGGTGAAACGCTTCGGACCGTTCAGGTCCTTCCCAGCACCCAGAGGCAGGAACCCAAGCTGTGCCCTCTGCCAGGCCCCTGATAACATCGCGTTCTGAGTTAGGCGGCCTCTCAGGATCTCCTCTCACTCCTCCACCCCCCCCCATGCACACGCACCTGGCAGTGGGCAGAAGACAGCCGGGTGTGGGGCTGGGAAGCTTCCTGAGGGCTGGCTCCTTCCTGCCTCTTCCAGCCCACCTTGTCCTGGTGGAGGCCTTGCCCTGGGGGCTTTCTGCTCTGTACCTCTGTCCCTGCCGCACCTCAACCCCACCAAACTTAGGAGCTCCAATTTTGCGCCGATTTTTCATGGCAAGATTGCCACTTGTCACTGGGCTGCGCCTGTCTGTGGCTGCAGGTCGCAGGCCGCAGGGGTGCCAAGTGGGGCTTGGTTTCACCTGCGGCCTGGTCTGGTCTGAGTCTTTGCAAAGCAGTGCATCTTGGCCTCAAACCCCTGACTCTCCACCCCTTCCTCCCGCTGCTGTTTAAAGGAAGCACCCTCTCCCACCCCTCCCATGGGTGGCAGGCACGGGGAAGGGAGTCGAGGCCAGGCTTCCGACCTCCGCTCTGCCCTGCCTTGCCGTGTGGCCCTGGACAAGCCCCTGCCCACTGAAGGCCACAGAGGGAGTCCAAGCACCTCTGGGTGCGTCTCTGTCCGCTGTTCTATGTATGATCTGCCACCAACGCGTTTGTGCTCTGACCACTGCCTGGAGTCCTGGCCCTGCCCTTTCGGGATAGGCCCTACCCACAGCCAGGCGGTCCCCTCCGGCATGCCACCGCAGAGCCCCAGCACCCTCTCTCTGTTCAAGGGGCCCCGTACAAAGGCGAGGCTCCCTGCCGTGCCCTCTCCCTAGCTCCTGGGACGAACTCCACAGTGAGTTAGTGCCCCTGTTGAATGAGAGGTCTTCAAAAACTATGTGGAAAATGTGTATTTTATTTTTAAAAATCTATGCATGGATTTCAAAATTTCTGAACTCATACTTGAGTTCCCTTTTCCACAAACTTTTTGAAGTCCAGGATTTTCCCCTGACCCCGGCACTGGTCTGAGGAGGCCCACACTGCAGAGGTCAGGGTTCTGGAGAAGGGGAGACAAGAAGACATTGCACAGAGCGCGATCCGAGGGAACTTCAGGCACCTTCGCCCAGTTGGGGACACAGGTTGTCTGTTTCCCACACGCTCACCAGGGCCAGGGATGCCACAGGGCTGGAAGCATGCCACCCCTGCCCTCTCCCGAACCCGGCATTGGCCTGGCTGAGTATCACCCATTCTTCCCTCTGAGCCTGAACCTGGCAGCTGCAAGGTTGATAAATAGATGAAACCCAGCCCAGTCCCTGCCTGGCAGCCACTCAGAGCCAGATCTGGGAGAGGTCAAGGCTACCTTCCGGAAGGTGCCCCTTTGTCTCCTCTAGGATGAAGGTTTGGCATCTGCCCTGGCACTGTGACCCCACACCCCCAGCTGGTCCTGGGAGTCCGTCGTTCCCGGCAAGGTGGGAGGGAGTCCAGCCACATGCCCAGCCCTGCTCTGGAGCCTGGCCCTCGACGTCCTGGTTGGGGTTCTCCAGCGGCTTCCTCTGCCCTGCCTGCCTGTGCGCCAGCCTGCCTTCTGCTGCTCCCAGCCGGCGGCTGCATTTGCATGAGCTTTGCCTGTAACTGTGGCTTTATTTTTGGAAGGGGGAAGGGCAGGCCGGGTGGGGGGTAATCTTGCTCCTGGGGAGACTGTCGCTCAGCGCTGCTAAGGCACAAGCTGCCCACCAGGACGGGGGAGCTCCGCCAGCCAGCCTACCACACACAAAAGGCCGGACCCCTCCCAGCGGAGGGGAGGCATTGCTTCCGATTGTTCAGCTCAGGGATGACTCAGCCTGCCAGCGATTTCCCTTTCGCTTTCTGCCTTTCCACGGAATCCGAGTGCACTTAATTGAGAGCTGCGTGGGCCCCGCTCTCAACCCACCGGCAACCTGCTCCCCTCAGCACGCGCCCCTCCTCTCGCCGCCCACGCGCTCCCACCCCTCCCTCTGTTCTCCCTCTTTCATTCAGCCGCTCACTCAGGGAATCTGTCCTGGGCCTTGCACACGGAGCCCTCATCCTGCAGACCAAGCCTGGGGAGGTCTGCCGGCAGGGCTGAGATGATTAACTAGTTCAAAGGCTCACCCCTGCCCCAGCCTTGGCCCCTGACCCGCCCCCCAATTCCTCTGAGCCCAGAGCAGATAGAAGGGGGGTCAAGGACAAGGAATATAAACAGTGGGAGGAATTTCAGATAAGCAAAGTGGGACCAGACACAGTATGTGCAGGTCCGGGAGGGTCGGGGGAGTCTCAGCCCCGGACACGTGCCCCACAGAGCCCCCGAGAGACCTCTGCTGGAGAGCTGCTGGGGCCTGCCCCCCCACACACACAGAGCGATGGTGGGTGAGGGAGCCTTCAGGGCCTGCTCTCTCATCTAGGCAATGCAGCTCGGGCTCGGGCATCCTCCCCGCTGCTCTCCAATCCTGAGCATGCAGGTTCAGAGCCATGCAGCGTGTGCGTCCTGCTTGCTCGAGCATGCGTGGGCAGGACTTCCTTCCTCCTGGCCATGGCTGAGTTGTAGTGACCACACTGAAGGCAACAGATGTAGTCAAGTCTGACGCCAGACCCGTCAGGCTGGGTCCTCGGTCAAGGGCCTCGTGGGCTAGTGCTGGTGACATGCTGGCAGGTGTGGGCACAGGGCGGTGAGTGGCACCCGAGGGCTCCTCCTATGGACCTGCCACTGTGGTGGCCTCACGTAGCAGCCAGCAGGGCCCAGAGATGAGCTGAGGGCAGGAGTGAGGCAGAACCGGAATCTGGGTTGGGGTCCCTGACTTCCGCCTCCTACCCATCACAGCGCGGAGAGCAGGGGTCTGTGCACGGGGCCCTCAGCACTGTGGGATGGGGAGGCAGGAGGCAGGGGGAGAAGACCACGCAGGGAACTGGGTGGCCCGACAGCCTGGACAGCATCTGCCATCAGCGGGTCTGCGGGTGGGGCAGAGGTGGGGCAGGAGCCGCCCCCTCTACACAGAGCAGACGATCAGGCCAGCTCTGGCCACACAGCGGTCACACATTGCTTCGTGATGCTGCAGCCACGTGGACAGGGCCTGGGTTTGCTTCCCGAGGCCACCTGGAGCACCCGGGTGTGCAGGTGTGGCCATCGGGGCTGGCTGGCGCTGGAGGTGGGCTGCAGGGTGAAGACTGTTGTGGGTACATATCTGTCTGAGGTCCCCGGCCCAGGCATCATGGGTGTTCCCAGTGACCATGCTGCCCCCCCGTCCGGCTGCTGGGGAGCACAATGTGCCCTATCCCTGAGGCAGGTGGCCTCTTCTGTGTGGCCAGAGCTCCTTCGTGCCGCCCGCCCCACCTGTCACTGTCCTCTGCCCCCGCACTGGTGAGGATCGCACCTTCCCCTCCTCCCAGGGCGACATGGCGAAGTCCAAGGGCTCTCTGCTCCACCTGCCACCTCCCTCTGACACCTTGGCCAGGAAGGGCCTCAGATACCACGTCTCCTGCGGGGTTTCAGTTGAAGGGAGCAACTTTAAAAATGAGACAGCTTCGGGAACCAGCAGTTAGCGTAATGGCTATGTAGCTGGACTCCCACGTTGTCGACCGCGGTTCACGTCCCGGACCCGGTGGCTTAAAACTCACGCCAGGTGCATGTGCGTGCATGCCCAAGATCCCGAGAGGAGAATGGAGGAGAAGGGATTACGGCGTGACCATCCCCTCTG